>NC_143073.1:25291666-25597222 GCF_052426305.1 Pelodiscus sinensis
TCTGGCGCTCAGCTTCCCCCGTCAGGCTGCAGGCAGCAGTGAGGTTGGTGGCAACTTCTTCCATCTTGTTCTCCGTGAGCTGCTCCAGCACCGGCTCTGCCTGGGAAGAGGAGACCACACAAGTGCTTAGCAGTGGGCACTGAGCCACTCCTGATGGGCCCAGCCTGCCAGTCTCCCAGGGGAAGGCAGCCGGCCGGGGGACTCCAGACACCGACTCCACCGATGCAAATCGCCCCCAGGCTGTGTCTGAAGCGGGTGATTGGCAGGGGACGGGGCACAACTGCTCAGAAAGCCACGGCCCTGCCACTGCTCTGGTCACCTGGTGGCTCTGATCCCAGCTCTCACAGCAGGAAAACGCCAGTTACCCTGGTGCCCAAACTCCACCCCCGCCCTCAGTCCGTGCCCCCGACAGCTCAGCTCTGTGCTCTGTCCTGGGCAGTGGGGGCAGCGTTAGCTCTGGGACAGTCGGTCCCCCAGGTACCATCACATAAAAGGCCTATGAAGCAGGATGCAGGTAGGCCTTTTAAGGCTGCACTTGAAAGAGAATCCTCTGAATTGTTATTCATGCTTAAATTTGACACTTTATGCCTGAGTCTGAATAAAGAATCTAATTAACTTACCCATTACCAAGATAGCTTCCCCAATTATCACCTCTAATATCATTAGCTCACAGACATTTACCTTCCCCCCCATCCTCCTTCTGTTCTGCAATGTGATTTGTCCTTTTCATATGTGTGCACTTTTTTTTAATTGTATCCTTTGGTATATATGGTTGTGACTATTTTCTTCCACTATTTGATCTGAGGAAGTGGGTCTGGCCCACGAAAGCTCCTCACCTAATAAACCATCTTGTTAGTCTTTAAAGTGCTACATATTTTAAAGTGCTGTATTTTGTTTCAGCTACACCAGACTAACACGGCTACATTTCTATCACTTTTCCCCCAATAGAAAGCAGCGCTAGCCCCACTGGAGAAGCTGCTGGCTGGAGAGAGAAGCTTCCCCCCAAACACCCGTGGGAGGAGCAGCTGCCACAGGAGCACCATCCCCGCTTTCCTGGGCGACCCTGGTGAACTCCCCCCAGCCTCCCATCCCCTTTCCTTGTGCCTCCTGCCCTGAGTCCTGCACCAGCCATACCCTGCCCCCCACCCTGAGAACCCCCCACCTTCCTCCACCTCCCCTGACCCCCTCCTCCCATATTACCATACTCCTGCCTTCAGCCCACCTCACTCCACCCCACACTTACATTTCTTACCCACACTGCTGTCCCCCCCGCCCCACACACACAACCCCTGGCAGAGGCCCAAGGGGAGGGCTGCCACAGGACAGTATCTCAGACACTGCACGTGTTTTCACCCCTAGACTGCACCCCGATGTCCCACCGCAATAGGATGCACCTGCAGTATGATTGGTTCCCCATGCACCTTTCACAAAAGAGACACCCCACACAGCTGTAGCAGTAAGGGCCCGTCACCTCCGGGACTGAAACAACGGACACTTGCAGAAATGTCTGCGAACTGCCTGAACAACACTTCTTGGCCCCCACGGATCCTGTTCCCAAAGATGGCGCCATCCAGAGGTCTTGAAACAGTAACTCAGACACAAGATCGCCTGGAAACTCAGCGACAGACCAGCGGCTCTTAGCGCACAGGACAGTGGGGAACAGACACTCTCACCTTCATCGAGACAGAACCCAGCTCCAGCAAACCAAAGTAAGGAGCCCAGAGAAACTCGACTACAAAGACAATTGCACATTCGATGGCTTCTGCACATGCCAGTGAGGATCACAGACACACTCGCCTTTCAAGAGACAGGCCAGGACGTCCCACAGCCGGAGCAAATGACAGTGAGCAGCACAGAGAAACTCTACTTCAAGGACAAAACAGGCCTCCCCACATCTCGAGCAAGAGCCGCTAAGGAGCACAGATACACCCACTATCAGAGACATGGAACAAGCCAACAGCTGAAGCAAATGACTCATTTCCATCCAACACGCCCGTTTCCCTTTTATTTTCCCAAACCAACCCAAGAAAATATTTGCCTTAAAGACCCAAGCATGGCTGGGTCACTCTGCTAGCCGTAAATAACTAACCCATTTTAGAAGCAACAGGCACAAGGCAAGAGAAATGCTGAAAGATGTCAACCTGGGTGTAGCTTTGCGATCCTAGGGGCAATGGTTAAAAGAGGGGACCCCACTGAGAGTCAGGGCTGAAACTGAAACCCAGCTCCTGAAAGGGAATCCTAGTACGAAGCCTGGGTAAGAAATGAGTCATCGGCACAGCCACCTGCCAGGTAAGTGCAGAAGCAGCACAGAGACGGAGAGATCTGGATTCGGAGCAGTCACTCGATACGTGTGCGGCTGGAATCAGAGGGTGGCCCCCTCCACTTATAAAACATTCTTGCATCTGTTGAAGTGGGTCTTTGCCCACGAAAGCTTATACTCCTACACTTCGGTTAGTCTATACCCGTGATCCCCAACACGGTGCCCGCGGGCGCCATGGCGCCCGTGGGGGCACTTGCATGCGCCCGCCAGGTGCTCGGGGCTGGCCTGGCCCCGGGCACATGGCGCGCGGCGCTTGCGTGTGGGGGGGGGGAGCGCCGGCCCCGGCCCCGGGCGCGCGGCGCTTGCGGGGGGGGGGCGCCCGGCAGGCTAACGGCCACGCCCCCTGGCGCCCGGCGGGCTAACGGCCATGCCCCCTGGCGCCCGGCAACCTGAAAAGGTTGGGGACCACTGGTCTATACGGTGCCACAGGACTCCTCGCCCTTTTTATAAAACAGAGGTTCCCAGGTGCTGAGAAGAGTCGATGGAACCCAACCCAGCAAGCTACCGACCCTAAACGGGACCTCTGTGCAGAGAGGAGCTCTGGGAAAGATCCCCCTGCCCAGGCCTAAGAGGGCTAAAGAAGAGGTGAGATTTCAGAGACTGTATATCCCCCTCTGTTCCTGACTAGCAACAGGGGCAGGTTGCCTAGCTGTGCCCACATATCCTCACAGAGCCACAAACCCTATTTAACCCTTTGTGAACCCGAGCAAAGTGGCACAGGAGATGGAGAAGGGCAGTTACTGCTCTGGGGCTACGCTGGGCCCAAGAGACAAGTTTAGTCCAGTAACAGCAATTGCCTAAAGCGATTCCTGTCACAGGGTGTGGCTGAGCCTCCCAGGCAGCGGGGTGGCCTAGTGGTTAGGTCCCAGAGTTAGCTGGTGGCAAAGGGCCATAGATGCCTCCTGCAGCGCCCTGGGCCTAGGAATTGTGGCCTCTTACCCGACTCTGGTTCTTAAGTTTGGGGCATGGCCCCAAGAATCCAATTTTCCCTCCTCAGTGAGGGGCCCTTGTAGGTTCTCCCCCTTTGCGCCGGAGGGCGGGGGTAAGAGCCTTGTGTGCTCCTGTGGCCGACCCAGTGGACGGCTATGGCTCAGGTCGTGTGGATGGCAGAACCAGCTCCTGTCTCTTCGCTGAGGCTATGTCTATGTAGGGTAAACTGAGGCAGTCCATGGTATCTTGCTGAGAACTGACAACTTAAATCCTAAATTATTAGGCCAGGCCTAGGCAGCGCACAGACAGCAGTGAACTTGACCCTGGTTCCCCTGGCAACCACATTCCAAAGGGGCCTCACTCTGATAAGGTCTGGCTGGTACCAGCCAGGCTACGCGGTTTTCCTTACTGTCTCCTGTAATTTCAGACTAATCAGCTTGGATCCCAAGGACTGAGCCAGCACAAGGAAGGAGTCATCTCACAGTAGACATGACAATTTCAGCAAAACAAGTTAACATCAACATGTCTATTCTGGGGGCTTCCATCCTGTTGATGTTGGCTCATTTAGCTTGTTAGGAATAATTACCTGTATTAGTGATAAGATGTTTAATTGGCAATGTGCGCAGATACTGTGTAACCTCGTAGTTTATTGGCTTATGTGCTTATTTCATTTTCGCCGCTAGACCTATCAAATCACTTGCCCTCCGCCCAAACATACATATATAATCTAATGTATGTTTTGGCTAAGTTAGTGCTCACCAGGCTAACCCCTGATGGGTACTCCACCAGTTGTGTCAACCAATAAATCCTCTGCTTGTTTTCACCTGCACCCCGTGTGTCCAGAATTATTCCCTACATCTAAATTACGTTTTTTTTTCCGAAACAGGATATGCAAATTCCAGAGGAGCCAGAGCTTAATAGAAAGACTGACTACTAATGACAAGGCCTTTTTGCTCAACTAGCCCTGCCCCCTTTTTTGAAAAAACTGTGTAAACCTCATTTTTTAAGGAAGAGCGTTTTTTTTCAAAAAAGGGGTTTTTTTCCGAACCCTCCCCCCCCCCCACATCCAGACTACTTTCACTTTCGAAAAAGCTTTTCAAAAGTGAGATCGGAAGAAGATATGCAAATTCCTACAGAATTTGCATATCCTCTTTCGAAAATAGAACATAGTCTAGCCATAGCCTTACTGTGCCAGGGTCCTCTTATCCTCCCTCCAGGCCTGGCATTGGCTGCAGGTAAAAGGGGGAGGGGCTAGCTGGGCCAAAAGGCCTTGTTATCAGTAGCCAGTCTCTCTCTCAAGCTGTCGCCGTTCTTGTCTCTCTGTAATGGGACTTTCAACCTGCCCCTCCTGCGCAGGCCCTGTCCCCCCTGCGCAGGCCCTGTCCCCTGCCAGCTCCAGCCTCCTTGCCTGCCCCCCCTCACCAGGTTGGTGCCCCCCCTTAACCTGGCCACATCCTGCAGCTCCCTGCCCCCCAGCAGGCTGCCCCTGCCAGCTCCAGCTCCTCCCTCCGCCTCCAGCTTGCATGCTCTGCCCCGTGGTTCCTGGCCCACCCAGCAGGCTGCCCCAGCCAGCTCCAGCCTCCTTGACTGCCCCCCCTACTCGCCAGGCTGCCCCCTCATCACCAGGCCACATCCCGGCCCTTCCTGTCAGGCCGCCCCAGCCAGCTCCAGCTTCCTCGCCTGCCACGTCCCGGCCCTTCCGCGGCTCCCAGCCCTAGCAGAAGGCTGCCTCTGACAGCTCCAGGTCACGGCCCCCCCTGCAAGTCACCGACACAGCAGGCCACCCCGGACAACTCCAACTCCTCCCCCAGTACCCGGCAGGCCACTAACTATCTCCCGGCCCTCCCAGCATCTTGTCCCCCCTTGCCAGCGTGCCCCCCCCTTTGCTAGGCCACATCCCAGTCCCCCCATGGCTCCCAGCCCCCCAGCAGGCTGCCCCTGCCAGCTCTGGCTCATAGCCCCCCTGCAGGCCACTTCCCCCCCACTTAAGACCAAAAAAGACAAAAATAAAAAAAAAATATTTGTAACAGCCAGTATTTCTGAATGCGCACCCAAAGACTGAAAAGGGAGCTTTCAGCTGCCAATGCAGAGAGCGGCTGGGTGGCTAAGGCCGATTCAGGGTAGTTGGTAACTGTTGGCCACCTGATCTTTCTCCAGCAGTGGTAGCTGAAAACTTTATCTCCCGTCTCTTGCTGCGCAGTCCAGTGGGCTGCCAACGGGGGCTCCGCTGCTCCGGCGAAGGGCGCTGGGTGGGCTTGGCTGTGCGATCTCACAGCCCCCTGGCGTCATGAGCTGGGCCACAGAGGAGCAGCCTGGCGCTGTGACCGTGGGCAGGCAGCGAGCTGAGACAGTGAATGGGGCCAGGCACTGGGAAGCGTGGGCCAAGGGGGGGGGAGCATGTCAGGCAGCAGGGCAGATGCTGAGGGGCAGAGCTCAGCCAGGCTTTCTGTGCCCCTGCCCAGCCCCACACCCGCACCCACTCCGCTCCCTGGCCTCTGTTCCCCGTGGTGCTGCTGTGCCGGGGGAGCGGCGAGCTCTGGGGCAGCAGGACACCCCTGGGGAGTGTGGGGGACAGGGTGGTGCCGGGGGCTGTGAAGGGAAGATGGGGGAGGGGAGACACTTTGGGCAGGAGGGGTGGGGGGCTGGGGTTGTCCCCTCTCCCCCAGGCAGCCTGCACCACAAACTCCTCATTGCCTCCCCTCGTCACCCCACCCCCAGAGCACTGATTGAAAGCAGTGGCTCCCACCCTTTTCGAGCCAACGGACCCTTTTCAATCTGTTAAGATTTTGCAGCCCCCCCATAAGTGTTTCTATCCACCGTGCTCAATGATACGTGTTTTTAATCACTGCAGGTTGATTTTCCGGTCTATTTGAAACATTCCATGGACCCCTCCAGCACCATCGCAGACCACACGTCGGGAACCACGATTTAAAGGAAAACCCTCAAACTGATTTTATTTAAGGACCTGAGCAAACCCTTGTCAATCTTCTAGTATTTTATTCATGCACATTCTACAGGGGAGCTTATATCAGAGTCAACTACAGAGAATTGACACAGGCAGCTTATTAGCATGCCCAGGAGTAACGCACGTCATCTAAATGGTGATGTGCCTGGAGAATCCCAAATACCCATTCCCCTCTGGGGCTGTTTGCCTTGTGGATGGATCCGACAGCGAGTGTGGTGTTGCTCTCCCAGCTAGTGGCACAGGAACAGCTGGGGAGTTCTTTCATCTCCAGGAACTCAGGCTGAGCACCCCATTTTCTCTGCCCCAGAAAGCAAAGCCCTGTCTGTGCAGCGTCAGCTAAAGTGCTGCATGGGCACCGACTTCCCCTCTGTGCGATGCAGGGGGAGGGGGACATTGCTGGACCGGAGTGGGAGGAGTTGGTCAGTGAGGTGACTCGTGGGCAAGAGTCAGGGGGAGGAGGGAGACAGAGGACAAGTCTGGCTGCTGGGGGGGCTCAGAACCCAGCAACCCACCAGAGAAAGGAGTCACTAGTCCAGGTCAGAAGACAGAAATTCAGCCACTCGCTTTCTAGATAATTATTTGGTAAAACAAAAGGAAAAAAATGATGCAGCACTTTAAAGACTAACAAGATAGTTTATTAGGTGATGAGCTTTTGTGGGGCAGATGATCTGAAGAAGTGGGTGGCCCCACAGATGCTCATCACCTAATTAACTATCTTGTTAGTCTTTAAAGTGCTACATCGTTTTTTCCTTTTGTTTTACCAAGATCAGACTAACATGGCTACTTCTCTCTTACTATTGAAATACTTGGCATTTGCCTGGCTGTGATGGTGGCAATAGCTCAGGGGTGGAAAACCCAGGACTGGAAATGGCCCGCCCCCTGAAATGCCCGTTAGCTCCAAACAAACTGGTCTGTTTGTTCTGTCAAAAGTTCACCCTGCCTGGTGAGTCAACTCAGCTTTGAGGCTTCACTGCACAGAACAAAAATGCAGCTTCTAACCATCTCGGTGTGAATGAAACAAGCACAGAGACAGTTTCCTTCGAGTCCCACTTCTCTCTGGGTGTGTCTGCAGAGCAGCGTTATTTCACAGTAATGGCCCTTCTTCCAGTATCACTCTGCGAGCGTCTACACAGCCGGCCCGTTATTTCAAAATCATTTTGGAATAGCAGGCAGCTTATTTCAGCATTTTCAAACCTCATTCCAGGAGGAATAACGCCTCTTCCCACATAGCTATTTCGGAATAGCGGGAGCGTGGGCGCTCCACCACTGTTATTTCAAAATAGCTCCTCCCCGGGGCCATTTAGAGTTACTCCTTCCCGGTGATTCTTGGGGCTCTAAATGGAGGGAGCGCATCCACATGAACGGAGCCTGCGCCGGGCTAGTTTCAAGGCTTCTCTGTAGTGTGGGTGTGCTATTTCAAAATAAGCTATTATGGGCTGTATCTACACTTCAGGGTTTTTTCGAAAAAAAGTGACCTTTTTTTGAAAAAACTTCCCCTATGTCTAGACTGCTGACGCATTCTTTCAAAAGTAAATCGAAAGAACGTGGCAGTTTTTTTGACTGCGGAAAAACTCGTTTTACGAGGAAGACCGAGAAAATACTCTTTGGAAAAAAAGCACTATGTAATGCAAACTGTGCTTTTTCAAAAGAGAGCATCCAGACAGCCTAGATGCTCTTCTTCAAAAGAGGCTGGCAGCCTAGAAGATTTTCCGCAAATGCTTTTAACCGAAAAGTTTTTCCATTAAAAGCATTTGCAGAAAAGAGCATCTAGATTGGCACGGACACTTTTCTGCAAAAGCACTTTTTGCGGAAAAGCGTCCGTGCCAATCTAGATGCGGTTTTGCACAAGAAAGCCCCGATCGCCATTTTCACCATCAGGGCTTTTTTGTGCAAAACAGTTTTTAGCTGCCTACACTGGCCCTCTTGCGCAAAAGCATTTGCACAAGAGGGGTTTCCCCCGTGCGGGAGCAGCATAGTATTTGCGCAAGAACACTGACAATCTTACATTAGATCGTCACTGTTCTTGCGCAAATTCAAGCGGCCAGTGTAGACAGCTGGAGTATTTCTTCCAGAATAGCTCGTTCTGAAATAGTGCGCAGTGTAGACACACCCTTTAAAACTGTTTTTTTTAAGTAGTTCACATTCCCCCCGTCTCTGCTGTTGTCTGATTCTGTAGTTCTGCATCCAACTGCGCTGTGTGTTTGGTGTTTGTAACACTGCAGCAGTTCTACCGTCCATGCAAGTTTATAAGCAACAGGACAGAGGAGCGTCTCTTACCTCGCCCGGGGAAACGCTGCAGGTGCTGGGTTCTGTCGGAGTCTCAAGTCCTGCAGCAGCCCTGGCTATTTTCCTCTCTGCTCCTCTCCCTGGCTCCGGCTGGCTGCTTTTCAAGCCCCTTTCTTTTATAGAGACAAGACTAGAAAGTGAAAGTAGCAACAGGACTTTTCTGTCCCATAAATAGCCCGTTAGATAATGAATAAAAGAACAATGCTTAGGGAAGGGGAAGAGGGGAGCTGAACTGGAAACAGGGGAAGAGGGGCTTAGAGAGGGAAGCCGGGGCCCTCAGACACTGTGTGTGGGGCGGGAAGTGGATGGCAGTTTTATTCCTCCTCCCTGCTCCCATTCCCCATCCTCTCCCCATTTCTAAACTAACTGTTATAGCACAGTCCGTCCATGAACCCTGTCCTGCCCCCAGCACCCCCGCAGACCCCGGTACCCCATTCTGGTACAAAGCAGCCCCCGACAGCTGCACCCTCCACCCCGGCCTCCCTGGCAGGCCACAGCCCCCCTCTCTGGCACAGAGCAGCCCCCCTGACAGCTGCATCCCCTGCGCCAGCCTCTCCACCACCTCTTACACAATGTTTCAGTTGCAATGAAAGTAGTGCCGGGGCTCCAGGAATTTTTCTATATTTATAACTGGTGCATCAGACCCAGAGGATCTGGGGCTGTGAACTGCCCAGCCTAGAGGGGGCAGGCTCGGCCCTGCCAAGCCCTGGCACAAATCAGGCACGTTGGTCCTAGCAGCCAACCACAAGCCCCTTGTCACTCCCCCTGTGCCTGCCAGAAACTGCTCTGTCCCTGTTCTAGCCTCCATCCACCTGCTAGGAACCCAGAGCTCCCTCCCTGAGCACCAGGTAGTGACTGTCCAAGGTACCGCAGCAGCTTCTCTTCTGTGAGTCTACTGGGCCCTGATTGGCTCCCACCAGCCCTTCCCTGATTGGCTGCATCCAGCACAGCCTCTAGGGTGCTGGGGGGGGGGGCTGTCCCCACTGCCCATGAATGGGGTTAACACCTTCCACGCCTGGGCGGGGTGACAGGGCATCGCAGGGGCTTTAATCACAATTAACAGGAAAGGGAAACCCCTCCCCTCTCCGGGGCATGGATCTGACAATGGAGTGTAACAGCTCAACCAAAGCGCCGCTTCTCACAGAGACCTGGGGACTAATGGAAAGAGCCAGTTGAAGGATCGATACAAGCCGGTCGCTGCCCAGGGCGATCCGGGACGGGGAACAGGACTGAGGTGAACGGCTCCTGGAAGTTTCCCGCTCACAGCCGGCACCGTGGGAGGGGATGCCCAGAACAATCAGACATTATTTTAAATACCCAATTGGAGTGAGCTGAGGGGCTCAAACAGAAGCGCAGGCCTGGGTTATAAAGGGCAGGACGTGGCGTAGGGTCAGGGCCTGCTCACCACACTCGCACGAACAGGCGGATGGTGCAGACACACTCTCTGGTGGCAGGCAGAGGCTACACACACTCCAGAGACAGCGACACCTCGTTAGGGAGAGGGCCGACAAGGCGGGGCCTGGAGTGATAAAATGACACTGGTGCAGGCGGCTGGAGCTGGCTTGTTCTAATCAAATCAAAACAAAACAACCGGAAGCTTCAGGTTGAGACACGCGCTTCCATGGGGGTATCAGCCCCGGGCACTGGCTGATTAAAGCCACCTCCCCTTAGCAACCAGCTCCGTGTGTCTGTATCGACCCTTCATGGTGCAGGGAACAGTGGGGGGGGGGGCAGGGAAAGGAGAACTGTGCACGTCCGCCCCGACACGGGCTCCTCAGAGGCCAGCGACCCAGAAGGGGCTCACACCCCCGTGTGGCTGCGGCTCTGTTCCTCCTCTGCAGAAGTCTCCACGTCCTGAGAGCTGGCCCAGGGCAGCCAGTCGGCGAATCGCAGACACTTGGCGCCAGCAGGAGACTCCCAAGTGGAGGAAATGGGAAATAAGAGACTTGGGGTTAAAAGCGCCAAACGCCAGCACCAGCCCTGCAGGGACGGAGGCCTGGAGCCCGCAGCCGAGGCTGGTCCAAGGATACTCCCTGTGCAGTGTTGCCATCCCCAGAGTTGTGGGACCCCCCCCCCCCGCGGCAGTGCACGGTGAGTCCCCAAACCATGGGACCATAGGAGGCTTCTACCAGAGACAGTCTCCCCTCGGCCTCTTGGACTCCCGCCGGCAGAAGCTGTTCCACTGTGCAGCAGTCACAACAAACTCACTGGCCCACCAAGGGGGGCTCTGGGCCAGGGGTTGGGATGCTCCCGGAGAGGCAGGAAATCCATCTCCAAACCCCTGCACAGCAAACGCAAATCAGGCAGAGGGGGACGGTAGCTGGCTCCTCCTGGGTAGGATGCGAGGGCAGAAGGGACCAGCTAGTCTGGCTGGAATGGCAAAGGCCAGAGAACATGCCCAGGGGGATTCCTGTTTGAATTGGTGATGCTTTCAAGCAGCCACCGCACCGCAGGGACAGCACAGTTCTCAGGGGGGCTGGACTCTGTTTGCTGCTGGCGGGGTAGGGGACAGGTCGGGGAATGATCCTGTGGGTGGGAGGGGGCAGGGTCCGGTCTAGCTGGCCAGGCACAGCCCTGTGTGCCCGGCATGGCCCGCTGGTGGCAGAGTGCTACTTTCCCATCCCACAGAAATCAGTCGTCTCTGCATCAGGGACAGGGGCTGCCAGTCTGTGGCCAGAGCCTGGGCCGTAGGCTGCAGGGCTTTGGGCTTTAGCATCCATCTGGGAGCATGAATTTCCATCTGTGGGTAGAAAGCAAAAGACGCTCCTTTCTAAGAAATGGGAGGAAGGCAGGAAGCGGGGCTGGCTGGGAGCTAGCAACACAAAGCTCCATCCCTGAGTTCCTGCCATGGAAAATATGTGAGGGTGCGGCCTGTGGGGCTGTGTAGCCTGGCGTCTGCCCAACAGCCTCTCAAAAGCTCCTCTTGCTCCCCAGCAGAGGCTGGTCACATACAAGCTGTTGCCCCCCTGAGACCCGGTCCCTGGGGTACAGGCAGGGCTGTGGTCCCCTAGTTCCTCCCCCCCCCCCAGAGGGCTGGGGGGGGCTGCTTTCTCCACACGAGAAAGGGAAGGAGAAAACCATGAGGCCTGTTACAAAATCCCCATGACTCTGGACGAGCCGTGTGCTGGGGGGTCAAGTGGGGAAGGCCGGGCTGTGGGGAAGGCCGGGCTGTGGGGAAGGCTCGCCAGTGCTGGGGTGCCAAGGGGCTGCCCGGCTGCATGTGCTTGTGGGCAGGACTCAGGCTGGAGCGTCTGCCATTACCCCACACCCCCCTGGGGCTCTGCCTCCAGCCATTCAGTCCCGGCGCATCCCGGGGACCAGTCGCTGGGTGAGCGGCAGGAGGGACCCTGCTCCCCAGGCCTGTTGCCATAGCGATGACGCCACGGGAGCACCTGGGCCCGTCCTCGGGGAGCCACGTGGGGCCCGGCCCGGCGGCAGGGTCAGGCGCCGTGTCTGTGGAAGCTGCGGTTGGGTCACTGACCCTGCGGCTGCTACAGCCCGGCAGGGAGGAGCGCGGAGAGAGGAGGGAGGCGACACGAGAGAGTGCCGGCTCTCCGGGGGGGGGGGGGGCACAGAGCAATGCCCTGAGAGCACCTGAGCAAACCGGGGCTGAGGGACCCGTCCAGAGAGGGCTGCGCGACCCTCTAAGAGCCCCCCCAGCCACCAGAGGGAAACACCTTCCCTGGAAGCCCAGGGGCTTTGTGGGACTGGCCATCTAGATCCCAGAACACGTCCATGAAGCCTCGTGTTCACCCCATCAACCTAGAACCCCCCCCCCCCCCGCTGCCACGTGAGCCCGTTGCTCCTCGTTTAGCCGTCCCCTCCGTCACCCCTGAGAACAGGGAGAGGGGGGAAAGGGGATGCTGGCTCAGGGAGGGTGCCCCAGACTGGAGAGTGTTGGGATCAGGTGGATGTGAGGATGCAGGAGTTTGGGTTGGGGTGTGTGGGGGGCTCAGGGCAGGGGGGTTGGGAGTATGATGGGCTCAGGGCACAGGCTGATGGTGCAGGAGTGTAGTGGCAGAAGACTGGGGATGTGGGGGTGCAGGAGTTTGGGGGTGTGAGGGGCTCAGGGCAGGGGGTTCAAGTGTATGATGGGCTCAGGGGTGGGATTGGGGGGGTGCGGGAGTGTTATGATGCTGTGGCCAGATGGGGGCTTGGCTCCAATCGAGGGCTTGCTGCCAGGCTCATTTTTAAATAAAATATTATTGTCCAACACAAAACGTTTCAGAATTGTCTTTATTTATGGGAGGGGCAGGGAACCTGTTTTGGGTCAGGGGCGACTGACCCACAGAAAAGTCAGGGACCACACAAGTGAGATGCAGAAAACCTCAACCCCTCCAAACAACCCCAAGCCTCACTGATGTGACCCCAGCTGAGACACCTCCCTCCCCTGGCACTCCAGCCCCATTGTGGGAGTAGGTAGGAGTGAGGTTCAAGGCTTCAGGCCGAGTAACTCTTCTGGGGTTACAGGGTTAGTGTATACTGTGGGACGCTCTACTCTCTGAGGTGGGGCCAAAAATGAGGGGTCCAGTGTGCGGGACAGGGCTGCCAGTGAGTGGGATAGGGATGTGGGTGCAGAATCTGGGGTGGGAAGTAGGGTACAGGAGCAGGGTGTTGGTGGGGGTCTGGTCTGGGGGCAGGGGCAGGGTGCTGCTGGGGCATATGACCCAAGGGCAGGAAACAGGAGCAGGGTGCAGGAGGTGATCTGGCCTGGGGAATGGGCGCAGGGGCAGCTCAGCTGGTATCTGGGGGTCTCCAGGGACGAGTCTTTCTCTGGCAGGATCTGCAGGCAGCTCTGGAAGAAGCACACATGTGGCTCCTTGATGAAGTCCAGCTGCTCCAGATCCTGCGCCGCCATCTTCACTCCCCCTTCCCCCTGCCTCCCCGGAATCCAGGAAAGGAGGGGAGACAAGAAAGCGCACTGTTGTGGGTGGGGGGGAGCAGCATGCGCACTTCCTAGAAAGCCGGCTCCAGTATGGAGCCGCGGGACTGTCCCCCCAGGCCACAGGAAGCCAGAGCTCGCTCCAGTGTTGCAAGAGGCAGGAGGCTGTAGTGCCAGAGAAGAAACCGCATTGTGGGTGGGTGGGGCAAAGGGGGCTGGGCACACGGCCTCATGATCGACTGGCAGCGCCCACGATCGACCACTGCCCTAGAGAGACTCTGCCCTTGGCCACAGTGAGACTGACTGGGCACAGACACTGCCCGGAGTCACCCCCCACCCTTCACCCTTCACCAATCTCCCTGCGAGCTGCAGGTGACACCACAGTCACACCACACGCCCTGGGGCTGGGGTCAGACACCAGCCGGACTCCACAGAGCTGCCCTGCCCTAACCCCCCCCCACGCCCACCTGGTTACACGCTGAACCCCTGAGGGGAGTCTCTGCCGCTCTTCCATCGTGTGACCTGGAGCTCACGTCTGGCAGTTCCCTCCTTGGCTCGTCTGGCTCTGCTAATGCAGCCGTCCTGCTCCGGCCTTTCGCTCTCTGCTGGCAGCTTCTCTCTAGTCTCGCCGTCCGTGCTGCCTCCTGCCGCGTGTCAGCCGCTTCTCCACCGGCCTCGGCCCTTCTCCGCTCGGCGAGCAGACGCAACTCTTCCACTGCTTGTTTACATTTCAGTTGTCGACTCCTCCCGGGACCCTCCTGCTGCAGCGTCTCTGGCCGCTAACGAGGGTCTCGGCTCTTGGTTAGACGCTTCCTTCCCCAAGGCGACTCCTTTCTCAGAGCACAAATCTTCCAGCGTCTCTGTCAAGACCCTCAGGCTGTAACGGGCTCGTTGCGCCTGCTCTTTGAACCAACCAAACTCTCAGTCCCAAAACCAAATTCAGAACCGTGCGGGGCCTGACCCAAAGCTCCACTGACCAGAGTCTGTGGATCCTGCCAATACCCACTAATACACCAGGTCAGTCTGGGCACCGCGGTGAGGGTCTTTTCAGGGTGAATTGCTCAAAACCAGGCTACTTACAGCCCATGACTGGGGTCCTTCCCCATAAGGCACCAAACCAGCCACACCAGGCACATCAGCTGCCAATATGGCCAGCTGGAAGCTACCCAAGCAAGACCCCTCCGATACCCCAGTGCTCCCTGTGCCCCACTCAGCCCCCCCTTACACAGGGGAGAGGTTATAACCCATGTCACCAACTCTGAAGAGGTTCTCCCAGTCCCAAGGGACCAGCCCCAGTCCCAGGGCAATTTATAGCTTGGATTCCACCCAGAGAGCTCGCTGGGCCAGGCCTTTAGCATCGACCATGGAAAGGTTTATTAATTACAGTAGGAAAAGGTTGAGGGTGAGGCTGTCACTGAACACACATCACTCACCAGCTATGGGGCAGGCTCCCGCTTAGGAGTCTCTGGGGCACGTCCTATGTCAGGCTGTCCCGGCCCATTGCTCCCTCCCAGACGGGGAACACTGACAGTTCAAGCCCAGAGCTCGTGTCCCTAACTCCACACACACAAGCCGCACCAATACACGAGTAGCCCACACAGACTCAGCAGAGCATCAGCTTTGGACACCTCACACGGCCACTTTGCACAGAACTTGGAGCAACCCCCCACCAGCGGGTGCAGCCGTGACCTGCCGGCTCCCATTAAAACCCAACAACAGGACACTAGGTTATTGGCCAGCAACAGGGTCAGGTCGGGGGATGATCCTGTGGGTGGGCGGGGGCAGGGTCTGGTCTAGCCGGCCAGACACAGCAGTGGCTCTTGCGGAGCTCTGTGTGCCCGGCACAGCCTGCTGGCAGCAGAATGCTACTTTCCCACCCCCTGCAGAAGCCTGTGGGCAAGAGGACAGGGGGAGGGGAGCAGGGACTCATGCCAGGGTGCACTGGGGATGGGCACAGGGAGGGCGGCAGCAGCAGCTCACAGCTTCCCTGCTTCATCCAGGCTGCCGGCGAGATTCAGTCGTCTCCAAGTCAGGGACAGGGATAGGGGCTGCCGGTCTGTGGCCAGAGCCTGGCCATAGGCTGTAGGGCTTTGGGCTTCAGCGTCCAGCTGGGAGCACGAATTTCAATCTAAGACTAGGAACCAAAAGCAAAAGCAACAGGCAGAGCCCCCCTTTCCCAGAAATGAGAGAAAGGCAGGAAGCGGGGCTCGCTGGGAGCCGGCAACACAAAGCTCTGGCAGCCCTGAGTTCCTGCCAGGGAAAGCATGTGGGAACCTGTCTCGTGGAGATGTGGAGCCTGGCGCCTGCCCAGCAGCCACTCAAAAGCCACAGGGCTCGGGTGGGGGGAAGCTGCGGCTGCCTTCCCCGCACTGGGAAAGGAAACGAGGGAGCCAGAGGAGGCCAATATTACAAAACCCCCATGACTCCGGACGGGCCGTGCCCTGGGAGATGGCCATGGGGAAGTCCTGGCTGTGCAGGGGAAACGCTTATCTGTCCTTTACCAACTCAGCTGTGTCAACAACTGGTAATAAACCCGTCAGTGCCGAGTACGAGAGGGCTGCCCGGCTGTAACCCCAAGCTGGGCTGGTAAACAGCACGGCTGTGTCTAGATTGGCAAGTGCCTTTGCGCAAAAGCGTCCGTGCTCAGTATAGACGCGCTTTTGTGCAAGAAAGCTCCGATGGCCATTTTAGCCATTGGGCTTTCTTGCATGAGAAATTAAGGTGCCTGTCTACACTGGCCCTCTTGCGCAAGAATACTTGCACAAGAGGGCTTATCCCTGAGCAGGAGCGTCGGAGTATTTGCGCAAGAAGCACTGATTTCATACATTAGAACCTCACTGCTCTTGCGGAAATTCTCGCGGCCAGTGTAGACAGGCGGTAAGGTTTTACACAAAAGCACTTGCTTTTGCACAAAATCTTGCCAGTCTAGACACAGCCCTCATGTACCTGGATCTCAAGGCTAGCGTCTGGAAAACGTCCGCTCAGTGGGCAGCAGCAGCCAAAAAAACAAACGGAATGTGAGGAATCAACAAAAAAGGGAGAGAATAAGACAGAGAATCTCTTCTGTCTCTCCGTAAATCCATGGGACGCCCGCAGCTGGAATCCCGGGTACAGACGCGGTCGCCTCATCCCAAAAAAGATCTCTTGGCATTGGAAAAGGTTCAGGAAAGGGCAACAAAAAGGAGGCGGGCAGTGCTCACCCAGCAATAGACCGGGAGGTCTTGGAGCCTCTGGCAGGGGATCCTGACTGGTTTCCCGAGGAAGCTCTCAAACGCTGGCACTTCAGTTGCCCCATCACCCACTGTCATGCTGCTCCTGCCCTCTGCCTTGGAGCGGTCCCTTGGGAGACTCCTCCTTGCTGTGCAGGGTGTGAGTGGGAGAAGGGGGGGCTGATGTCAGGGTGTCCCTCCTCCACCCAATCCTGTACCCTATCTCCAAATAGAGAGAAGGGGATGGAGGGAGCTGGGCAATGCAAATCTCTGTCACTCTCACACCCTATGTGTGTCTGTCATTCTCACACACACATCCTGCACTTTCCTCTCCTCTCCCGACCCAACATGTTACCCCCAAAGTTCCCGCTGGAGACCCCCCAGGGTTCCAGGAGGGTGGCCGTATTGATTGAGGAATTCACACTCCACTAGATGGTTCAACTAAAGAGGAGAGAGCTACCACTGAAGATTTAAACTGAAGAGGAACCAGCTCTCCCTCCCTCCCTCCTCTCTTCCCGGTCTCCCTCTCCCTCCCCAACACTCTCTCTCTTTCTCTCTCTCACGCACACACCCTTCATTCATTCACACAGACTCATTCCTTCCCTCAGACCCTCACTCACTCCCGCTGGCATATGGGTGGCAGACCGAGCCGAGGCCTGTGGATTCTGGAGGGTCTGTCGGCTGATCACGGCTGGGGAGCTGGTCAGAAGAGAAAGAGCTTCTCCAACAGAGGGCTTCTGCCCCTGCTCTCTCCTCTTATTGCCTCTGTACAACCCCTTGGACTCATCCACCTTCCTCACCAGGCAGCAGGCCCACACTTAGAATCATAGAGCTGGAAGAGACCTCAGGAGTCATCAAGTCCAGCCCCCTGCTCTAGGCAGGACCAATCCCAACTAAATCATCTCACCCTGGGTTTTTTCAAGCCGAGACTTAAACACCCCTAGGGATGGAGATTCCACCCCCTCCCTAGGGAACCCAGCCCAGCGCTTCCCCACCCGCCTAGGGAAATTGTTTTTCCTAATATCCAACCTGGACCTCCCCCACTGCAACTTGAGCCCATTGCTCCTTGTTCTGCCACCACTGAGAACAGCCTCTCTCCAGCCTCTTTGGAACCCCCTTCAGGAAGTTGCAGGCTGCTCTCAAATCCCCCCTCACTCTTCTCTTCTGCAGACTAAACAAACCCAAATCCCTCAGCCTCTCCTCATAGATCATGTGTTTCAGCCCCCGAATCATTTTGGTTGCTCTCTGCTGGACCCTCTCCAATGTGTCCACATCCTTTCTATTGTGGGGACTGAAAGTTTTATTCCTTTTATATTTGTATTCAGAAGTTTAGTAATATAGGAATGTAGTTTAATGATGTAGCAATAATATAGTAATGTAAGGTAATATATTAACACACATTTAATATTTTATTAAATTAAGTTCTTTTAGTTAAATGGTTTTGGGGGTTTTTTTCCCTAAAGTTTAGTGAGTTTAGTAAATGGGCCTGAGTAAAAAGATAGTTTTGGTATTGTGTCTGTGTTAATGAGAACAGAGGAATGTTGAAGGCTGAGGCCTTAATTGTGTAATTTATAATGTCGTTTTGCTTTGCCCAGTGCAGATATTGATGTTATGATCTTCCTTGAGAAGTCCTTGTAAAAGGTTGTTTATGTGTAAGAGGAGTATGAATGTGTCAAGATAAGGTGTAAAAGTTATATTGCTGAGAACCAAATGGCCAAAGAAGGAGGGTGAGTATGGGTGAAAACTTGATGACCTGGTGTCAAAGAAGCCATCTATAACCACCAGTGTGTACCCATAATAAGGAGTGATTGGATTATAGGCAGATTGAAGGGCCTTGAAGTGGAGCTGGCACCCCTAAGAGACGACTTATTACAGGATGAGACTTCAAGAGATGTATGGGAATGACTGACACCAAAGAGATAACACTCTGGTCATGGGCTGACACAGTGAAAACTATGGACTTCAACAGAGAACAGGATTATAAAAGCAGGGTGCTTTGCTGTGGAACTTTGGGTTCGTCTTGCCACCAGCTTTAGAGGAACATCGGATGGATCATAGAATCATAGCGACCAACAAAGGCCCTGCTCCCCCTCTGTGTTTGATTTAGCTGGACACTAGATACAGACTCTGGCCTGGTAACTATGACATCGTTTGGCGGGACTGTGTGTGCATGGTGCTTGTGTGTGAGAGTGATTGAACAGAATATGCAACTGTTGTATTCTCAATAAATGCGGCGTGCTGCCTTTTCCCCTATAAAAGATCTTGGCTGTGTCTACATTGGCACCCTTTTCCGGAAAAGGGATGCTAATGAGACACTTCGGAATTGCAAATCCGCGGGGGATTTAAATATCCCCTGTGGCATTTGCATGAACATGGCTGCTGCTTTTTTCCGGCTCGGGGTTTTGCCAGAGAAAAGCGCCAGTCTAGACGGGATCTTGCGGAAAATAAACCCTTTTCCGGAAGATCCCTTAGTCCTACTTGAAAATAAACCCTTTTCCGCAAGATCCCTTATTCCTACTTGAAAGTAGGAATAAGGGATCTTGCGGAAAAGGGTTTATTTTCCGCAAGATCCCGTCTAGACTGGCGCTTTTCTCCGGCAAAACCCCGAGCTGGAAAAAAGCGGCAGCCATGTTCATGCAAATGCCACGGGGGATATTTTAATCCCCCGCGGCATTTGCAATTCCGAAGTATCTCATTAGCATCCCTTTTCCAGAAAAGGGTGCCAATGTAGACACAGCCCTTGTGTGCTTCATTTAAGCATAACACTATAGTGGGGGGCCCAGAACTGGACACAATACTCCAGGTGTGGCCTCCCCAGTGTTGAATAAAGGGGAACAATCACTTCTCTAGATCTGCTGGCAATGCTCTTCCTCTTGCAGCCTAATATGCTATTAGCCTTCTTGGCTACAAGGGCGCACTGTTGACTCCTGCCCAGCTTCTCATCCACTGTAATCCCCAGTGCCTTTTCTGAAGAGCTGCTACTTAGCCAGTTGGTCCCCAGCCTATAACAATGCTTGGGATTCTTCCGTCCCAAGTGCAGGACTCTGCACTTGTCCTTGTTGAACCTCATCAGATTTCTTTTGGCCTAATCCTCTAATCTGTCTAGGTCACTCTGGACCATATCCCTGCCCTCCAGTGTATCTACCTCTCCCCTTGGCTTAGTGTCAACTACAAACTTCCTGAGGGTGCAATCCATCCCCTCATCTAGATCATTAATAAAAATGTTGAACAAAACTGGCCCTAGAACCGATCTTTGGGGCACTCCTCTAGAAACCGACCGCCATCCTGATATTGAACCGTTGATCACTACCCATTGGGCCTGACAGTCTAGCCAGCTTTCTATCCGTCTTACAGGCCATTTATCCAATCCATATTCCCTTAATTTGCTGGCAAGAATATTGTGGGAGACCGTATCAAAAGCTTTGCTGAAGTCAAGGTGTATCACATCCACAGACTTTCCCATATCCACAGAGCCAGTTATCTCATCATAGAAGCTAATCAGATTGGTCAGGCACGACTTGCCCCTTGTGAATCCATGTTGACTATTCCTGATCACTGTCCCCTCTTCCAAGTGCTTCAAAATGGATAATGGCCAAAGACTGCAATGACATTTTCCAACTCCCTCAGTACCCCCATATTCATTAGATCCGGACCCTTGGATTTGTTTATGTCTAGTTCCTAATTTGTTCTTTCCCCACCAAGGGCTGTCCATCTTCATCTCCTACTGCCTTGTCTAGTGCACTTGTCTGGGAGCTGACCCTGTCTGTGAAGACAGAGGCAAGGAACGCATTAAGTACTTCAGCTTTTCCCACGTCTTCTGTCACTAGGTTACCTCCCTCATCTACCCTCTCTCATCTCCCTCTTAACATGCCTGTAGAAACTTTGCTTGTTATCCTTCACGTGTCTTGCTAGCTGCAATTCCAATTGTGCTTTTGCCTTCCTGATAACTCCCCTGCATTCTTGAGCAATATATTTATAGTCCTCCCTACTCATCTGTCCAATTTTCCACTTCTAGTAAGCTTCATTTTTGTGTTTAAACTCACCAAGGATGTCCCCGATAAGCCAATATGGTCGCCTACCATATTTGCTTTTCTTGCTGCACATCAGGATGGTTTCTTCCTCTGCCTTCAATAAGGTTTCTTTAAAATACTGCCAGCTCTCCTGGACTCCTTTCCCCTTCATGTTAGCATCCCAGGGAATCCTGCCCATCAGTTCTCTGAGGCAGTCAAAATCTGCTTTTCTGAACTCCAGGGTATGTATTTTGCTACTCTCCTTTCTTCTTTTGGTCAGGATCCTGAAATCTACCATCTCATGATCTCTGCTTCCCAGGTTGTCATCCACTTCTACTTCCCCTACTAGTTCCTTTCTGTTTGTTAGCAGCAGGTCAAGCTTCACATGACCCCTGGTCAGTTCCCTCAGCACTTGTACCAAGAAGTTATCCTCAATATTCTCCAAACACTTCCTGGATTGTGTGTGTACTGCCGTATTGGTCTCCCAACAGATATCAGGGTGATTAAAGTCACCCATGAGAACCAGGGCCTGTGATCTGGAAGTTTCTCTCAGTTGTCTGAAGAAAGCCTCCTATACCTCATCCACCTGATCCAGTGGTCTATAGCAGACACCAACCACAACAGCACCTCTGTTGCTTCCACCTCTAAACTTAACCCATAGACTCCCAACAGGCTTTTCACCCTCTATATACTGGAGGTTCCAAGCAATCCTCGTGCTCTCTTACATACAGTGCAACTCCTGCTCCTTTTCTCCCCTGCCTGTTCTTCCTGAACAGTATATACCCTTCCATGACAGTGCTCCAGTCATACAAGTCATCCCACCTAGTCTCTGTTATTCCAACCAAATCACAGTTCTTTAACTGGGCCAGGGCTTCTAATTCTTCCTGTTTGTTTCCCAGGTTTCTTGCATTAATGTACAAACACCTCAGATAAACAGCTGATCGCCCCACCTTCTCCATTTGAATCAGTGGGTCCTCCTTTGTTTCTCGTTCCTCCTTGTGAGTCTTCCCAGTGTCCGACTTCCTCACTTACCTTAGGGCTTTGGTCACCGTCTCCCAATGAACCTAGTTTAAAGCCCTTCCTCACTAGGTTTGCAAGCCTGCCCGCGAAGATGCTCCTTCCTCTCTTGATTAGGTGGATCCCATCTCTTCCTAATAATCCTTGTGCCTGGAACAGAGTCCCATGGTCAAAAAAACCAAAGCCCTCTCTGCGACACCACCTGCACAACCACGCATTTACTCCTCAATTCGACAATCCCTGCCTGGACCTTTTCCTTCATCTGGAAGGATGGAGAAAAACACCGCTTGCATTCCGAATTCCTTGATCCTTCCTCCCAGCACTACATAATCTGCTGTGATCTGCTCAAGGTCATTCTTGGCCGTATCGTTAGTTCCTACATAGAGAAGCAGGAAAGGGTAGTGATCCGGAGGTTTGATCAGTTTTGGAAGACTTTCGGTCACATCCTGAATATGAGCTCCCGGTAAACAGCACACTTCTCAAGATTGCAAATATCATGATCATGGAGATTAGCCAGCATCCTGGGGACTAAGGGGTTAACTATGTCCCTTACCTAAACCAGGTGGCAGGCAGCCACTAGAAATGTAGGTAGGAATTTCAAAGTGGGACAAAGAAATTTTTGGGTTTTTCCCTCCTTTGTCCCTGAGGAGTTTCTCTCCAGCTATTGAAGGGGACGGGATGTCTCCTTCTAAGAAAATACTCTTCACAGTCAGTAAGTAGGGTAAAGTTTAGATAAATCCGTTTTATTGTTTTATGGTTTGGGAAATGGGATCTGATGTCTGTGCATTGTAAAATGGGTTTTGCTCTCCTTTTTAACTAAGTTCCTGGCCTATGGTGCATTTTTCCTCCATGAGTATATTACTTTGTTACTTTTCCATCCAGTCATTATGCTTGCAACAGGAATATTGTGGGGATAATAAAAGTATTTTCTTTTCTTTTTCTTTTTTATTAACCTGGGATTGTTTAATGTTTGTGTCCTGGTTTGTACTTTAGGGGTGAGATTTCCCAAGTAGTCTGCTTTATTAATATTTGGGTGGTGGCAGTAGCATTTTATTCCCAAAATCTAGGTTGTTAAGATTTTGGGGGGAAGTTTTATACCAAAGCCTGGTAGATAAGGTTTTGTGGTACTTTTGTGGGTTTTACTCTTTCCCCACTTCTGCATTTTTCATGCCAGAGTGGGGAAAGAGCCATGACAGCAAGTCTGGGCGGCAGATGGATGACTCAGTCCCTCTTAGGAGAGAGTCCCCGACGACCACCACCCATCTTCTTTTTGGGGGTGGTGCTTCTGGAACCCCCATCCCTAGGACTACGCACCCCAGGCCTCCTGGGAGTGGGTGTTCCCTTCTGATTTCTTCCGTGAGAGGTCCCCTGGTCCAGCAGAGGAGCAGTCTCCTTAATTGGTCCCATGACTTCTCCCCTGGCTCCATATGCTCAGCCTTGCAGTCTCTGATCCCAAACTCACAGTAGTCTCCACTCTCACCCCCACATTCCTAGCTCGGACGAGAATGCCACTTAGAGCAAGTTACAAGCAGAGTGGAGGAAAGTTGCAAGAAGTAGGGATGGACTAGCGTGGTCAATTAACCGATTAGTTGATAAGCAAAAGCGCATTGGCTAATGCTACAGACAACGTGCATTTCCCTCCCTTCACCCTTGCTAGTACGTTTTTAGCAGGCTGGCCGGCCGCCCAGCTCAGTCCTGGCTTGCGACGGGTCTAGGACCTACCCCGGCTGCATCTCTGCATTTAGTGTACGAGGAGCCAGGAGGGCAGCCTGGCTCAATTCTGGCTCGTGCCCGGTCCTGTGAGGGGAGCTGGTTTCCAAACTGGTTCCTCTCGCAGACCAGCTCCTGCCTGGCATCCTGCACTGCGGCCTCTGACACAGCGGCAGCCGTACAGAGCGGGCAGAGGCCAAAGCACACTGGCTGCTGGCCCCAGCCCCAGGGACCAGAGAATAGTCGAGTAACCAATCAGAATTCGTGAGGTTACTCAACCGTTTAATTAACCAATATTAACATCCCTGCTCTGGGCTGGAGGCAGGAGCCGCAGCCTGCAGAGCCACTCTCATCACAGGCCAGTTCATGCGTTTGGGGCAAGCTCCCCTCTGGAGCCCTGGTCTCCCGGCTTGGGGCACAGGCTGAGATGTTTGAGGGAACCCAGGCCCACCTGCTACTCCAGGCTCTGGCCCAGGGCCCCTAAGGCAGCAGCAACAGGCAGGGTTATGCCCACTCGCAATCTGGCAGCTTTTCCCTGGGCAACGTCCCCAAACAATCCCTCCCCACCCGCACACCCCAGCCTCCAGCCAGTCCTCCTTTTATAGCAGCCACAGGTCTTAATTGGCTGCAGGTGTTTAACTAGCCGGTGGCTTCTAGCGAGTTCCTCTTGACCCCAGGTGACTGCCTGATGATGCTGGATTTAGGCTTTGGCCCTTTTTCACTCAGGGAGGAGGAAAACCAACCAGCCCCTTGCTTGGAAACCAGGGGTGTGGCCGTGTGGACGCGCCGCTGGTTATTTTGAAACAAGGGGGGTTCTCTCACAATAGCTCCCTAGTGTAGACCAGGGCCCAGCCTTTGGCAGGAGGGATGGCAGGGGGCAGGCAGTGCCCAGGTATGGGGAATGGCGCGGCACAGAGACCCGACACGAGGAAGAGGATGGAGGGGTCCAGAAAGTCCCAGGGTTGGGCAGTGCAGCTGGCTAATGCGTGCTTTGTAGGGCGAGACCCCCCTCATATTAATATCCCCAAACCCATCCTTCCCCTCTGCTTCATTTCTCCTGGGAGACCCCAGAGACGGAGCCAGTCCCGTTCGGCAGCTGCCATCTCCTCCGCCGGGTCAGTCTGTGCCCAGCAATCTCACCAAACACAGCCAAGGCCTCGCCAGACGTGCCCTGGAGCTGGACTCCTCAATCACCTTCTCTTCTCACCCTCCATGTCAGACCCGGCCGACGCCCCACGTCAACTCCTGGTCATTTTTTAATTTGTAGAGAGACATTAACAGAACTTCTGGGAGCTAGCGCTGGTTCTCCTGCTCACATTCAGCCACTGGCATCCTCCCCACAATTCTGTGCCTCAGTTTCCCCTCACACCACAGTCTCTGTGTAGACCATAAGCCCTTGAGGAAGGAGCCGAACTCTTGTTGTGTGTCCAGCCAGCCTCCAGCAATGCTAAAGCCCTGATCTCAACTGGGGTCTTTGCAGCACCGAGACAGAGATTTTAGTCTTGACTAGAGTCTGTCTGTTCGACGCCTGGCCCAGTGTGTGCCCTGGTATTGATATGGCTGGCACATGATGCAGAGACACACAGACAGACTCAGGGAGTTGAGGATAGAAGCCAGATAAATGGGGATCATGCTCTCACACACGGAGAAGCAAAATGTCGTGTTCACCTGATTGCTCATGGCCTCCCCTCCTGTTCCCCACCACACCCCCTGCACTCTCCTTGTGTCCCCGAATGACCAGACAGGTCAGAATCTTGGCTCTGGTGGTTTCCAGTGGCAGGGAGTTCCACAGATCAATGCCCTCTCCACAGAAAAGAGGTAGCATTTAATCTGTTTAAATATACATTGTAAAGGGGCAGCCCTGCAGGGGGGTTAAGGTTCGTCCACATAATCCTAAGTGGACGGGTCTCTGTGGATCCTAGCCTGCTGCCTCACTTTCCCTGCAGTCTCTAGAGGAGCTGGTTTACAGTGGCACCAGTGTAACCTGGACCCAAGTCTTTGGCTCCCTCTGCTGGCTGGAGCCTAGAAAGCAGGTGAGGGAGCTGCTAAGCTACACAGCTGAAGATGCGTCTCCTTTAACTCCTGCCATCTGAAGAAGTGGGTGGTGCCCGCGAAAGCTCATGATCCCATCGATGTTTTGTTAGTCTAGAAAGTGCTACCAGACCATTTGCTTGCTGTCTAATTCCAATGTTAAATGCACCTGTGTTCGTCTCCACCCCATCCCCCATCCCTGCCTGAGTCCAGGGTTCACTCCTGGCCCAGGGCATTTTTCCAGAGGCTGTTTTGTGCAGGAGGCAGCAGGCCCCTGGCATCCCCAGGAGGCTGCTTTAACCTGGGGGGTTTCCAGCCCTGGCTGGCGGCCCTGCCAGAAACCCACATTCACAGTGTAACTAAAGGGCAGCAGCTGGGGACTGAACATTTTTTCAGTTTTATGGCAAAAAGCGGGACTATTCTGGGATGTAAAAGGCCCCACAAATAAACCAACCGCATTTCCCTCATGCACGAGGGCCTGTTGGAGGGGTGGCACAAGAGACGGCTGTGCAGGCTGCTTCCGTGTGTGTGCGTGCATATTTGTGTGTGTGTTTGCATATGTGTGTGCCTGTCCACATGCTTTCCCCATTCCATTACTGGGGGTTGTCCTAGCTCCAATCATACACACAACCAGGCATCTGACACCCCCCAAAACCCCAATAAAATTAAATGTGAGGAAATCCATCAGACCACCACCAACAGACACACGTAATCCCCACACACTCACTACACAAGCACGGACTCACTATCACAAACATGATCCAAGACTCTCACACACACACAGTCGAATACCTAGACACACACAATCCAAGATGTGATTACACACACATGATCCAAGACTTGCTATCACACACTCACATGAACACACATGGTCCAAAATTCATGATCACACGCTCACAGAGTCGATCACTCATTATCACACACAGGAAGACACATAATACCCGAGATTCACTATTACAGACAGTGATAGAAATGTAGCCGTGTTAGTCTGGTGTAGCTGAAACAAAATACAGGACTATGTAGCACTTTAAAGACTAACAAGATGGTTTATTAGATGATGAGCTTTCGTGGGCCAGACCCACTTCCTCAGATCAAATAGTGGAAGAAAATAGTCACAACCATATATACCAAAGGATACAATTTAAAAAAAATGAACACATAAGAAAAGGACAAATCACATTTCAGAACAGAAGGGGGATGCGGGGGGGGGAAGGAAGGTGAATGCCAGTGAGTTAATGATATTAGAGGTGGGGAAGGGGAGATGTCTGTGAGTTAATAGTATTAGAGGTGATAATTGGGGAAGCTATCTTTGTAATGGGTAAGGTAGTTGGAGTCTTTGATAAGTCCCCTGCGGAGAGTGTCGAATTTTAGCATGAATGCCAGTTCAGAGGATTCCCTTTCAAGTGTAGATTTGAATGTCTTCTGAAGTAGGATGCAGGTTAGCAGGTCATTGAGACTGTGTCCTTTCTGGTTGAAATGACAAGCAACTGTTTTTTTTTTTGTGATCCTGTCTAATGTCTGTTTTGTGGGCATTGATTCTTTGGCGAAGTGTCTGAGACGTTTGTCCAATGTACATAGCAGACGGACACTGTCGGTACATGATAGCATAGATTATATTACAGACAGACATGCACAAACGATGATTCCAGCACCACCACCACCCCCCACACACAAACACGTGCTCCCGTCCAGTTTTCTTGTGTCTGTTTTATTCTGATCATCCCATTACAGAGGAAGTGAATCCGAGCCCTGCCACCAGAGGCGTAGCTCCCCAGGTCAAGGGGGCTGTGCCGTGGGAGGGAGGATCAGAAGAGGGTGTTCACCAGCAGGACGGTAAGGAGGGCTGGGAGGACAAGTCCATCTGGTTCTGGAGCCATAGTGGCCACGCGGGAGGAGGCTGGGCTGCATTTGGCCGGGGTGAGATCTGCATCAAACCCCCCGAAGGTCCCTTTGAGCTGCTGTATATTTGTGCAGGCAGACTCACTGGCGCAGCCTTTCAGGGTGGTCTTCATGCTTGTCTCACCTGTGGGGGACAA
Organism: Pelodiscus sinensis; assembly: GCF_052426305.1. Classification (NCBI taxonomy): domain Eukaryota; kingdom Metazoa; phylum Chordata; order Testudines; family Trionychidae; genus Pelodiscus; species Pelodiscus sinensis. Next base: position 25,319,063 of record NC_143073.1, read on the forward strand.
AGCAAGAGGGTCAGTGTCTGGGAACCCCTTTGAGAAGCCTTTTAGGTCTCTGGTCCTATAAAACACAGTCCCCTTCCACCTCTGAGCCACTCCTGCTGCCCATCTGGGACCCCCCGACGGTCTCTCTTCCTCTGCTCAGATGCAGTGTCACTCAGTGAACCCTTAATCTATAACAAACTGTGGAGCAGGTGAATCTTAGACCCACTATTCACCTGGCAATGGTGTTGCTCACTGATGGTGGCAGTAGTGGGATCCTTAACTAATTCTCATCCAAAAGGCCTGCACGGAGCCTGGCACAAAGGGACTCCCAATTTTGGCAAGTGTCCAGCAGAGGATTCACCTCTCAGCCAAGGGGTCTGTGCAACACTTGGAACAAAAAGGCCCCGATCTCAGTTGGGGCATCTGTTACAGTGTTCCACAACCAGTAAAAAAGAAATATCTCTGACACTTCCAGGTCCCACCAGCTAGGATATTTCCGCAGCAGACCCAGGCAGGGTGTGTTTGTACTGTCACTTCACTTGTATTACCTTAGAGCCTGCTATTCTAAAAAGAGAGAAACACCACGGCAGTTTGGGGGGCCCTTGTTCAGGGCATTGTGCCCAGTAGAGTATCCTGCCTCAATCATCGGCCAGCGCTAGATCCTGCACAGAAAGGTATCCAAACCACCGATATGAGGAATATTGCTAATGGCTAGAAATCCATGTAAGAGTTGAAAAAAGGAGGTACAACAGTTTTCTGATCATTCATTATGATCACTCCATCTCTTCATGATGAGCAAGAATCTTCTAGAATTATACATAGGTCTTGACCACAGCAGTTTCCAGTGGTGGGGAGTTCCACAGATTAACAGGTTATTGGCTGGAAAAAGCATTTATTTTAATCATAGTGCACTTCTCCCTTTTCAATTATATCTCCTCTCCTATGCCAGAGTGCTCAGAGATTCTCTTGTGCGCTGAGATTTTTCAGATGAAACCTTTCTGCAGTTAAAAAAAGAAAGTTGAACACATTCTTCAGTTGGAAGAGAGCCCCATGGAAACAAACTCTGGGAAAAATCAGACTGGTTCATTATTGAAATTGAAAACAACTTTCCCTTTCAACGTTTTATCTAAAGAACTCTTTAACGTTCCCCACTGCAGGGGCCCGCCCATATTTGTGGTGGCTCCTGGGTGGGGAAATCGGACAGAGAAACATCCGGATGCCAATGACCACTTTTCACTGTGCCGCTGACATGCAGGCAGTGGGTCTGGGTGCCTGTGCAGTCGATGATCTTTTCGTTGCAGTGATGGGAGAACACAGAGAAACAGGCTGGGCAGCGCCGGCCGTTCGGGCTGGTGGTAGCCGGGGGCACTAGGAAAAATGGAGCAAACACAGTCAGTTTGGGGGAGAAGCCCAAGGGGGCTGCGGGGCAGAGAGAGCAGCTGTGGGCAGCACTGCTCAGCCCTGGATCCCCCTGCAGGGGGCGCTGCAGCTCTGGGGCACAGGAGGTAGCAGTGGCAGGGAGAGGTTTGCAGCAGGGAATCCTGGATCCCACCCATCAACCTTCCGCCAACCAGGGGCTCCAAATTATCCAATGAGATGCCCCCTGCAGGGCAACGGAAATAAAGGTTCTTTTCTAATCCCTTCCGTCTTCCCACAGAGAGGCCTGAAGGGGCCAGGCAGGGCAGGGGGCGCGCGCGGGAGCAGACAGGCTGGAGATGAAGGTGGGTGCTGCACCGCTAACATTGGCTGTTTCGCAGGCCTCCCCGACACAGCAGGTGATGCTTCTGCTCACGGAGATCCCGTTCCCAAAAGTCATGTGGAGGGGTGTAAGGTTGCACTGGCTGGAGGACACGCAGGTCTTCACAAAGATCGGGGTCTTTATATCCCCTGCATGGGAGGAAGAGGAGATGAGGTTTCAGGTCTCTGTCTCCCTCCCGCAACACTTCACAGGTATGATTCTGACCTATCTAGAGAGGGGGAAACGGAGGCACAACTCACCCCAGGTCAGTAGAGAACCAGCAGGACTGGTGCGCACAGCTGCCCCTCAACTGCTGGATTTCTCTTTCCTCTCAGAGTCAGGGAGAGAACCCAGGAGTCCTGACTCCCCCAGCTCTAACCCACCAGACACCACACCCCTGCCAAGACCAAAGAGAGACTCCCCCAGCCTCTCCCCTCCACCCACCAACCAGCCCCCTCTCAGTACCACAGAGATCCCAGGAGTCCTGGCTCCCAGGCCTCCTGCGCTAACCCAACAGCCCCTGGTTCTGGGCGGGCTGACGCCGACCCAGCCTGTGTTCTAGGCTGGTTGAAGGTCTCCTGAACCTGCCTACTACTGATTCAGTTTTCATGATCCCACAGGAATCCAGTTGTTCACTGCAGATGTGCGCAAGGCCCATGTAGCTGTTGTGGATGCCGACGCAGACCTCACACGAAACACAGGTCCCTAGAGAAGCAAAGGCAACAGGATTCATGTATGCTGAGCCTTCTCTGCAGCCCCACTAATTGTATCTCACCCTGCATTAGTTGGCTTTGTGCCAGTGTTGTCCGTGCCTAGGGGGAGAGGTAGATATGCTGGAGGGCAGGGATCATGTTCAGAGTGAGCTGGACAGATTAGAGGACTGGGACAACAGAAATCCAATGAGGTTCAACAAGGATGAGTGCAGAGCCCTGCCCTTGGGATGGAAAAATTCCAGGGATTGTAACAAGCTGGGGACCGACTGGCTAAGTAGCAGTTCAGCAGAAAAGGATGTGGGGATTCCAGAGGAGGAGAAGCTGCAGATGAGTCAATCTCAACTACCCACCCGGAGAAATAAAAAAGCAAATTGAAAGAGCCAAACGAATACCTAGAAACCATCTACTACAAGACAGACCCAAGAAAACCAACAATACAAGACCACTTGTCATCACCTACAGCCCCCAACTTAAACCTGTCCAACACATTATCAATAAACTACAGCCTATACTGGAACAGGATACCACACTCCAAGAGGCTCTGGGGGACAGACCCATAGTCTCCTATAGAGAACCACCTAATCTCAAGATGATTCTTACCAACAACCACAGGACATACCACACTAATACCAACCCTGGTACCTTCCCTTGCAACAAACCCCGTTGCCAGCTCTGTCCACATATTCACTCTGCTGATACCATTATTGGGCCTAACCCAGTGAGTTGTAAGATCAAGAACACACATTCCTGCGCATCCAGAAATATAATTTATGCTATCATGTGCCGTAAGTGTCCGTCTGCTATGTACATTGGACAAACGTCTCAGACACTTCGCCAAAGGATTAATGCCCACAAAACAGATATCAGACAGGATCACAAAGAAAAAACAGTTTCTTGCCATTTCAACCGGAAAGGACACTGTCTCAACGACCTAATCACCTGCATCCTACTCCAGAAGACTTTCAAATCTGCACTTGAAAGGGAATCCTCTGAACTGTCATTCATGCTAAAATTCGACACTCTCCGTGGGGGGCTCAACAAAGACTCCAGCTACCTTACCCATTACAAAGGTAACTTCCCCAATTATCACCTCTAAAGTCATTAGCTCACAGACATTCACCTTCCTTTCCCCTCCCCCCCACATTCCCCTTCTCTTCTGAAATGCGATTTGTCCTTTTCATATATGTTCATTTTTTTAATTGTATACTTTGGTATATACGGTTGTGACTATTTTCTTCCACTATTTGATCTGAGGAAGTGGGTCTGGCCCACGAAAGCCCATCATCTAATAAACCATCTTGTTAGCCTTTAAAGCACTACATAGTTCTGTATTTTCTTTTTCCCTGGGCATCATACTGTCTACACCATAGTGTCCCACACTGGGCATAGGTCCCACGTAATTTTGGTTTTCTAAAGTGTTAAAAAAATGTGGAAAATACCCTTTGCACCCTTCAAACCCCATCGCCTGCGGTAGCTTGCTAAGCTTCATGGGCAAGAAATTTAAAGAGTCTATAAAATGAATGCCCAGGGCCTTAACTTTCACACACATTAGTTTACTACCCTGAGTGATCAGTTCTAGGCACATCTTTTCCTTCAGTAGCTGTCTCACAACAAAGTACGCATGGTAACCTTTGGAATTGTGTGCTATGAACGTGTAGTCACGGAACTTTTTGCCAATAAAGGTCTCAACTAACACAGAAAGACACTCGCTACCCTTAAATTTCCAGGATTTTTCTGGCTTTAGGGCCATAGCAAAAATGTAATTGGGAGCGTGCAACCCAGTCTCCTGCGTGCATTTGAAATCATAAAAAAGATACTTTTCTGAGGATTCGGGCTTTCTAAGGCTGTCCATAAAACAGAGATGACTGTCTATGTTGCCAACAAGCAAGCCCGTACACTGCTTACAGCGCCGCCCTTTACAGCGGTGCCGCTTGTCCACGTAAGACTGACACTCATCACACAAAGTTTTAGACAGGCATTCGACTTGTTTTTTCGATGCGCAGTCTATGTGTCTGACTAAGCACTCTTTGGATAGACAAAATAGTCTACAGCTAGGACACCGCAGCGGCACGCCCACGCTGTCTGAGCACGTTCCCCTCAAGCAGAGGCGGCAACAATACCTGCAAGAGTGGTCGTGACTGTACACTGTGTGGCAAAACTCACAATCATTTTTCACTCTGAACAACTTTTTCACATCCAGAACCCCATAGTAATGCTCATCGTGCAATGGGATAAAATAAGTCTTGGGGTACACTGGGCCCCCCGTTTTAAAAAAACCCCAGCCGCCTTTCGCCGTATACAGCACCACCTGTATGTTAACTCCTAAATGCTGTTCAAACTTTGCTACGTCGCTGAGCATTACCTTTTTTTGATCTGACCACCTCAGTTTCTCGTGAAGCTTTCTCGCCCCCTCTAACAACTTGGCGTCCGTAGGTTTACGATCGGACAGCACGGCCAAGAGCCCGCCCGCAAAACACAGATTGGTACCGGTGTAAGCCAGGTCTACTAAACATGGTCTCTTTTTATGAATAATTTGACTACTAAGGATAGAATTTAAAACTCTACGAGCGCCCCCACCCCTGTTTGTTACAACTGTCGCAACGAGGCGCAATGTTCCATTGAGGTGCAACTCTCTATTACTTTGCAACAGTTTTGAGGTCTGGTTTAAAAAATCCTCAGCAGACAGCTCGTCCCTAGTTCTTCTGACCGAAAACAAAGGGTTAGTTAAATTACGGCTCTCTAAACGTAACTGGACATAATCATCAGGGCCTATCCTACCATTAACGTCATCTAGAACTAACTGTATTCCCCTACGTGTGGCTTCAATAACCTGTGAGCTGAATTTATTTGCTCAAGATTGACAAAACAAAATTCCTTGCAATACACTGATCCCCCAAACTTAGGTTCTTCACGTTGCCAACTTCTCACTCTCTCCATATACAACTCTGGATTTTCAGAGGCACTTGAGGGTTCCTCTACGGCACCATCAGGGGCATCTTCTACCTCAGATGCTATTTCAGAGTCAGAGCGGTCTCTGTGAGAGTCATCAGGACTAGCCAGGGTCCAGTATACAGACTCATCACCACCCCTCAGGTCAGATAAGCCATTTTGTGAGCCTCCAGTAGGGGGCATCTCTTTTTGGTATTTTTTCCTCATCACCTCTTTAGCCTTTTTTAAAAATTTGGCAGTGATCTTGCCTGGAACTTTTTGGCAGCCACCCGTTTATCCGCCAAATGCTGTCCCCACTTTTGTTTACACCTTATCTGATAGGAACCCCTGAAGAGGACCCTTTTGCCGAGGCCCCTTTCTTTTAGGCCCCCTCAGGATACAGAGTTCACCAATTTTCTGAATGAAGCATCAAACTCTTCCCCCATACGAGAATATGGGGGAGCTGTGATGAGCTTATGGTTTTGGGAAAATGGTTTGTCAGTCCTTGGTTTTTTATTCACAAACCCTAGAGCGCGTGCTCCGGGTTTGTGAATGCGTGTGGTTTTGCGCACGTTCAGAACCCCTAGAGCGCCTGCTCCGGGTTTGTGAACGTGGGCGTTTTCGCTCACAGTTTCCTCAGGGCTTGGTGTGGCAGTGGCCGCTGAGGAACTGGAGTTGTGTTTGTGTGGGTGCAATACCTCGGCATTGCAGGAGTTTTCAGTCCTTGGTTTTTTATTCACAACCCCTAGAGCGCGTGCTCCGGGTTTGTGAATGTGTGTGATTTTGCGCACGTTCAGAACCCCTAGAGCGCATGCTCCGGGTTTGTGAACGTGAGCGTTTTCGCTCACAGTTTCCTCAGGGCTTGGTGTGGCAGCGGCCGCTGAGGAACTGGAGTTGTGTTTGCGTGGCTGCAATACCTCAGCATTGCAGGAGTTTTCAGACCTTGATTTTTATTCACAACCCCTAGAGCGCGTGCTCCGGGTTTGTGAATGTGTGTGGTTTTGCGCACATTCAGAACCCCTAGAGCGCCTGCTCCGGGTTTGTGAACGTGGGCGTTTTCGCTCACAGTTTCCTCAGGGCTTGGTGTGGCAGCGGCCGCTGAGCAACTGGAGTTGTGTTTGTGTGGGTGCAATACCTCGGCATTGCAGGAGTTTTCAGTCCTTGTTTTTTATTCACAACCCCTAGAGCGCGTGCTCCGGGTTTGTGAATGTGTGTGTTTTTGCGCACGTTCAGAACCCCTAGAGCACCTGCTCCGGGTTTGTGAACGTGGGCGTTTTCGCTCACAGTTTCCTCAGGGCTTGGTGTGGCAGTGGCCACTGAGGAACTGGAGTTGTGCTTGCAATACCTCGGCATTGCAGGAGTTTTCAGACCTTGATTTTTATTCACAACCCCTAGAGCGCGTGCTCCGGGTTTGTGAATGTGTGTGGTTTTGCGCACATTCAGAACCCCTAGAGCGCCTGCTCCGGGTTTGTGAACGTGGGCGTTTTCGCTCACAGTTTTCTCAGGGCTTGGTGTGGCAGTGGCCGCCGAGGAACTGGAGTTGTGTTTGTGTGGGTGCAATACCTCGGCATTGCAGGAGTTTTCAGTCCTTGGTTTTTTATTCACAACCCCTAGAGCGCGTGCTCCGGGTTTGTGAATGTGTGTGGTTTTGCACACGTTCAGAACCCCTAGAGCGCCTGCTCCGGGTTTGTGAATGTGTGTGGTTTTGCGCACGTTCAGAACCCCTAGAGCGCCTGCTCCGGGTTTGTGAATGTGGGCGTTTTCGCTCACAGTTTCCTCAGGGCTTGGTGTGGCAGTGGCCGCCGAGGAACTGGAGTTGTGTTTGTGTGGGTGCAATACCTCGGCATTGCAGGAGTTTTCAGACCTTGGTTTTTATTCACAACCCCTAGAGCGCGTGCTCCGGGTTTGTGAATGTGGGCGTTTTCGCTCACAGTTTCCTCAGGGCTTGGTGTGGCAGTGGCCGCCGAGGAACTGGAGTTGTGTTTGTGTGGCTGCAACACCTCGGCATTGCAGACTTTTCAGTCCTTGGTTTTTATTCACAACCCCTAGAGCGCGTGCTCCGGGTTTGTGAATGTGTGTGGTTTTGCACACGTTCAGAACCCCTAGAGCACCTGCTCCGGGTTTGTGAACGTGGGCGTTTTCGCTCACAGTTTCCTCAGGGCTTGGTGTGGCAGTGGCCGCTGAGGAACTGGAGTTGTGTTTGCAATACCTCGGCATTGCAGGAGTTTTCAGTCCTTGATTTTTATTCACAACCCCTAGAGCGCGTGCTCCGGGTTTGTGAATGTGTGTGGTTTTGCGCACGTTCAGAACCCCTAGAGCACCTGCTCCGGGTTTGTGAACGTGGGCGTTTTCGCTCACAGTTTCCTCAGGGCTTGGTGTGGCAGTGGCCGCTGAGGAACTGGAGTTGTGTTTGTGTGGCTGCAATACCTCGGCATTGCAGGAGTATTCAGTCCTTGATTTTTATTCACAACCCCTAGAGCACGTGCTCCGGGTTTGTGAATGTGTGTGGTTTTGCGCAGGTTCAGAACCCCTAGAGCGCCTGCTCCGGGTTTGTGAACGTGGGCGTTTTCGCTCACAGTTTTCTCAGGGCTTGGTGTGGCAGTGGCCGCTGAGGAACTGGAGTTGTGGTTGCATGGTTGTTTTCTTACCAGAGTCTTTTGTGTTGTCCTTGGGTTTGACTTATGTGAGGTTTGGACCGCCCGGATGCTTCATCTGCGCTCTTGCGCTGTTTTGCGTTGTAAAGGGTCTTAAAGCAGATTCCTGGTTCTTTGGCTGTTCTGGAGGAGATGTCCTTGTAGCTCTGACTACAGCATTGTCAGAAAAGTTGTCCATGCCTATGAGGTGGGGGAAAAACATTTTACAAAAAACAAGCCAACGAAAAAAAACCCTGAACTTTACCATCTCTCACCCCCACACCTATGTATTTACTTAAAACCTCATAGAACAACCAAACCGATAAGCAAAATATATTTACTGGGCTTCATCGATCCATCAGTCACTGATGCTGGTGAATTTTCCTTTTCAGCTGTCTCTTTCCTTTTTCTTTTGAGCTTGTTTTCCCTCTGGTCTAAGGAGCTCTCATATTTTGACTGTACTGTGGAGCAAACAACATTATTATAAAACACATGAAACCCTCTTGTAAACTTGAAAATCATTAGGGTGTTTTTCTATTTAAAAAGTTATAGCTTTAAAAACAAAATAATCCATTTCAGGCTGTACAACAAACACCAGTTTTCAGTTTATTTCTACCACTTAAAAATACCAACCAACCAAACAACAAAAAACCCACAAATTGTTTTTAAATATATCTCATTTGACTCAGAAGGGGGCAGGCCTGACCTAGGCAAGCAGGCTTTAAAAAGCCAGAGCAATGCGACCAGGGGAGCGAAGCGGACAGGGGACTGCAGACAGGGGAGTTGAAGAGGGAGTAACTGATGGTGATGAAGACCCGAAGCACTTGTGCCAGTACTTCTCCTGTCTCCTCCACCTGTGCATGTATCCAGACAGAGAACCTGAGCATGGATGCCTCTTCCCAGGTCCTGGTGTGGTCTTGCTGTATTTGTGGCTTGCAATTCCCACTGAGTGATCTCCAGGCTGGGGGAGACAACCATTGTGAAAGGTGCCTGCTGGTGGAATCTCTCAGGCGGCAGGTGGGAGAGCTACAGGAGGAGGTGGCCAGGCTGAGGAGCATTCGAAGCCATGAGGAATTCCTGGACAGTATTCCTGTGGAGTCCACGGAGGTCACTGTCCTAGGATGTGGGACTGTTGACCAGCCACTTATGGAGGAGGCAGTGGTGCAGGGTGAGAACTGGCAGCTGGTTACTTCCGGCAGCAGGCAGTGTTCCACCCCTGCTCCTAACCCTCCCACTGTGTTACATAACCGTTACACTTTACTTTCAGCAGGAGACAAGGAGTCACCCCACACAGTGGAGGAGACCAGGCCTTGCACCACCAAGGTTGAGCAGTCTCCTGCCACCACTGCGAGGAGGAAACGTAGGGTAGTGGTGGTTGGAGACTCTCTTCTGAGGGGAACGGAGGCACCCATCTGTCGCCCTGACAGCTCATCTCGAGAGGTATGCTGTCTGCCAGGGGCCCGTATCCGAGATGTTACGGAGGCATTGTCGAGGATTATCCGGCCCTCTGACTACTACCCCATGCTACTCATCCACGTGGGCACAAATGATACTGCCAGGTGTGACACTGAGCGGATCAAGTGTGACTACAGGGCTTTGGGAGTACGGGTGAAGGAGTTTGGAGCGCAGGTGGTATTCTCTTCTATCCTTCCTGTCAAAGGTAGGGGCCCGGGCAGAGAGAGGTGCATCCTGGAGGTGAATGCCTGGCTGCGACGATGGTGTCGCCAGGAGGGATTCGGCTTCCTTGATCACGGGGTGCTCTTCCAGGAAGGACTGCTTGGCGGAGATGGAGTTCACCTTTCTAGGAGCGGGAAGGCCTTGTTTGGACACAGACTGGCTAACCTTGTGAGGAGGGCTTTAAACTAGGTTTGTCGGGGGCAGGTGAGCAAAGCCCACAGGTAAGTGCTGCATGTGCGGGACTGGGAGATGGGTTGGAAATGGGGGGGACTACGGCCTATAATGGCAAGGAGAAAGGAGGGTCAGGGCACAACAGGGAGGCAAGATCAAATCAGTATCTTAGATGCCTATATACAAATGCGAGAAGTATGGGTAATAAGCAGGAAGAACTGGAATTGCTAACCAATAAATACAACTATGATATCATTGGTATTACAGAAACCTGGTGGGATGGGACGCATGATTGGAATATTGGTATGGAAGGGTACGGCTTGCTCAGGAAGGACAGACAGGGAAAAAAGGGAGGAGGGGTTGCCTTGTATATTAAAAATGTACACACTTGGACTGAAGTGGAGATGAACGTAGGAGATAGCCGTGTAGAGGGTCTCTGGGTTAAGCTAAAAGGGGTAAAAACCGAGGGTGATATCATGCTAGGAGTCTACTACAGGCCACCTAGCCAGGTGGAAGAGGTGGATGAGGCCTTTTTTAAACAATTAACAAAACTATCCAAAGCCCAAGATTTGGTGGTGATGGGGGACTTCAACTATCCAGACATTTGTTGGGAAACTAACACAGCGAGGCACAGGCTATCCAATAAGTTTCTGGACTGCATTGGAGACAACTTTCTGTTTCAGAAGGTTGAAAAAGCTACCAGAGGAGAAGCTGTTCTGGATTTGGTTTTAACAAATAGGGATGAACTAGTTGAGAACTTGAAAGTGGAAGACAGTATAGGGGACAGTGATCACGAAATAATAGAGTTCATGATCTTAAGGAAAGGTAGAAGGGAGACCAGCACAATTGAGGTAATGGATTTCAGGAAGGCAGATTTTGATAAGCTCAGAGAACTTGTAGGTAAGGTCCCATGGGAAGCAAGACTGAAGGGAAAAACAACTGAGGAGAGTTGGAAGTATTTCAAAGGGACGTTGTTAAGGGCCCAAAAGCAAACAATTCCGCTGTGTAGGAAAGATAGAAAATATGGCAAAAGACCAGTTTGGCTTAACAAGGAGATCTTGCACGATCTCAAAATAAAAAAGGAGTCATATAAAAAATGGAAACTAGGACAACTAACAAAGGATGAATATAGGCAAGCAACACGGGAATGCAGGGGCAAGATTAGAAAGGCAAAGGCACAAAATGAGATCAAACTAGCTACAGGCATAAAGGGAAACAAGAAGACTTTTTATAAATACATTAAAAGCAAGAGGAAGACCAAGGACAGGGTAGGCCCACTGCTTAGTGAGGAGAGAGAAGCAGTAACAGGAAACTTGGAAATGGCGGAGATGCTCAATGACTTCTTTGTTTCGGTCTTCACCGAGAAGTCTGGAGGTGTGCCTAACGTAGTGAATACAAGCAGAGAGAGGGTAGGTTTAGAAGATAGGATACACAAAGAACAAGTTAAAAGTCACTTAGGAAAGTTAGATGTCAGCAAGTCACCAGGTCCTGATGAAATGCATCCCAGGATACTCAAGGAGCTGATAGAGGAGGTATCTGAGCCTTTAGCTATGATCTTTGAAAAATCATGGCAGACAGGGGAGATTCCAGAAGACTAGAAAAGGGCAAATATTGTGCCCATCTATAAAAAGGGGAATAAGAACAACCCAGGAAACTATAGACCGGTCAGTTTAACGTCTGTCCCAGGGAAGATAATGGAGCAGGTAATTAAGGAAATCCTATGCAAACACTTGGAAGGTAATAAAGTGATAGGGAATAGCCAGCATGGGTTTGTGAAGAACAAGTCATGCCAAACTAATCTGATAGCTTTCTTTGATAAGATAACGAGCCTTGTGGATAAGGGAGAAGCGGTGGATGTCATATACCTAGACTTTAGTAAGGCATTTGATACGGTCTCGCATGATATTCTTATTGATAAACTAGGCAAATATAACTTAGATAGGGCCACGATAAGGTGGGTGCATAATTGGCTGGATAACCGTAGTCAGAGAGTTGTTGTTAACGGTTCTAAATCCTGCTGGAAAGGGATAACAAGTGGAGTTCCTCAAGGGTCTGTTTTGGGACCCGTACTGTTCAATATCTTCATCAATGATGTAGATATTGGGATAGAGAGTACGCTTATTAAGTTTGCGGATGATACCAAACTGGGTGGGGTTGCGACTTCTTTGGAGGATAGGGACATAATTCAAAATGACCTTAGCAAGTTAGAGAAATGGTCAGAGGTAAACAGGAGGAGGTTTAATAAAGAGAAATGCAAAGTGCTCCACTTAGGAAGGAACAATCAGTTCCATACATACAAGATGGGAAGCGACTGTCTAGGAAGGAGCATGGCAGAAAGGGATCTAGGGGTCATAGTGGACCACAAGTTGAATATGAGTCAACAGTGTGATGCTGTTGCCAAAAAAGCAAATATGATTCTAGGTTGTATCAACAGGTGTGTTGTAAGCAAAACTCGTGAAGTCATTCTGCCACTCTACTCTGCACTAGTTAGGCCTCAGCTGGAGTACTGTGTCTAGTTCTGGGCGCCACATTTCAAGAAAGATGTGGAGAAATTGGAAAGGGTACAGAGAAAAGCGACAAGAATGATTAAAGGTCTAGAGAACATGACCTATGAAGCCAGGCTTCATGAACTGGGCTTGTTTAGTTTGGAAAAAAGAAGATTAAGGGGGGACATGAGAGCGGTTTTCAAATATCTAAAAGGGTGTCACAAGGAGGAAGGAGAAAATTTGTTCCTCTTGGTTTCTGAGGACAGGACAAGGAGTAATGGGCTTAAAGTGCAGCAGGGGAGGTTTAGATTGGACATTAGGAAAAAATTCCTAACTGTCAGGGTGGTCAAATATTGGAATAAATTGCCAAGGGAGGTGGTGGAATCTCCCTCTCTGGAGATATTTAAGAACAGGTTGGATAGACATCTGTCAGGGATGGTGTAGGTGGAGCTTGGTCCTGCCTTGAGGGCGGGGGGCTGGACTCGATGACCTCTTGAGGTCCCTTCCAGTCCTATGATTCTATGATTCATTTTGCAGAATAAAAACCAAAACTGCTTTTAAAACCCCTTGTTGGTTTAAACAAACCAAGTACTTTAAAAAACCCTGCACCTATGGCTTGTACAGCCCCCTCCCCCTCCCTCCACACTCATACATTAAACAGCAACTTTATAAAAACACACCAAACCAAGTTTGCAACCATATACTTGTCAAAACCCACATGCATTTAACACATCACATTTTGCACAGAAAAAGCAACCCACCACACACTCCATACCAGCAGTTTGCCAACATATAGTTTAAAATCACACACACACACACACACCCCTTCAAAAACTCTCCACAACAGTTTTAAAATCATTTGCAACTATACTTTTTTAAAAGCAGTGGTATGCAACAAACTGGGTTTTTTTAAATCCACTTATCTCTAGCATAAGCCCCTGAATCACCCACAACTTAACCCCTACTGCCAGCTTTTTTAAAAATAAAAACCCCAGGTAAAAACACACCACATTTTTGTAACCACCCCAGATACTTTTAGCCTAACCCCGCCACTTCCTCCCCCAACTCAGAATTAAACATTTATTTTGAAAACACATTTGGCACAGAAAGAGCAACCCACCAAACACTCTATACCCGCAGTTTGCCAACATATAGTTTAAAAACACCAATAAACTCCCCCACAATTAAGTTTTGAAAAAAACCCAACTCACAATTTAAACATTACAATTAGTTAAAAGAAAAAATAACCCACACGCTTTAAAAATGATTATGGATAGTTACCTTCTACCACAGGGTAAAGGCATGCTGGCACAGGGCTATTCTGTTTTCCCCTATGTATATTTGGGACTATGGAATAAAAAACAAGCAAAAAATGTGAGTTAGGATTACCCCTAAGTGCTTCAAACCCCATTTGAAAAACACACCTATGTCTTGCACAAACCTCATTTCTCTCTCACACAAATCACACACACACAAGCCCCACATACATTTAAAAGTCAATGGTAAAAAAGTTACCTTTCACTATGGGATAGTGTTGCAGGCACGTGCTTGTCCTGTTCCCCCCCCCCCCATGTGTGCTTGGGCCTTAAGGTTAAAGAATAAGCACAAATGTTAAAAAAAAAACCCTTGGTAATACTAACTAACAGTATTAAGCACAACTACAGTTAAAAATGGTTTTTACCTTGGCCTGGTGGTGAACTGCAGCTTAGAATTACTGGTTCCATGTTAAACAGATCACACTGCAATAAAGATAGCCACCATTATTTTACTGAGAGAGCATGGCCAAAGAGTGGCATTATAGAATATATATTTTCAAAGTTAAAACCAGGGAACATACCTTCTCCTGTTGCAGTCCAGCAGCCATTCAAGAAAGTTTCTATTGAAAAGGACAGTCTCCAAAATACCTAGGTTTTTTTTTACCCTCCTAACCCATTGTTTCAAACAACTTCAAGGTAGTAGCTAGCAGGTGAATTTGATCACTGCAACTCTAAAATAATAGATCCTTAAAGACTTTAGGCACCCCTCCCTAGCATGGCCTTTTGTGATCTGGGGTGGAAGAATTAAGCTGTCTCCACAACTGAGTTGCTTTTGGCTACATTTTTTTTCTTTTAGTTAAAATGTATTTTTTGTAGGGCTTTCTTACAGCATTAACAGTAAAAGCACCAATCCTTAATGCAGCTGTACCCATTTCCAGGTGGAGACCCTTTGCAGATATCTAGACGTGTCTAGGGGTTTGTTTTTAAAACATGCTTCTTTCATGCTTAAGGCTTGGGCTTTAAATACAATGCTTTTAAATGTTTGACTGTCTTTAGAGCAAATGCTTGTTCTAAAGGATGGGGAAAAGTTAGAAACATTTCAGTTTTGGGTTAGACCCTTAATTTTTTTTTTAATGTCTAGAAAAAGTAGCCCATAGCATTCAACCAACTCCTGTGTCCTTTAAACTGTCCAATAGCATTTCTACCAACCCCAGGGGTTATATTTAAACTGTCCAATAGCATCTGCAAACTCCTGAGGTGTTATTTAATTAGATATTCATCAGAGCCCACCCATCCAACACATCAAATTTAATTACTAAACATTAACCTCAACAAGGGTAAGCCTAACCATTGACTAGAGCCCCCTGGCTATTCAGTGAGGTGTGGTTAAACCATTGAGTTCATGTCTAATAAATCCTAACTGGGGGGACATCCGGGGACAGGGGCAGGACTTCTGGGGTCAGGGGGCGGGGCTAGCATTTGATTGATGGTAGGGCCCTTATACTACTCCTGTCGGAGAGGAGGCACAGGAGCCAGCTGTGCAGGCTACATTCTGTGTGTGCGTGTGGTTGTGCATGTGAGGTTGCATGTTTGTGCATGTTTGTGCATGTGTGTGCCTGTGCGTGTGCTCTCCCCATTCCATTACAAGGGGTTGTCCTAGCTCCGATCAGCCTCACAACCAGGCGTCTAACACCCCCAGAACCCCACTAAAATTAAACATGAGGAAATCCATCAGACCACCAGCAACAGACACACGCAATCCCCAGGTGCACCCCACACAACCCTGCATTCACTATCACACAGGTGAGCCAAGATTCACCATGACACACCCAATCCAGGCAGGGCCGGACTCAGGGGAGGGGCTAGCCGGGCAGCTGCCCAGAGCAACAACCTATGGGGGGTGCCTGATGGCAGCTGTAAGGGGCACTGAACGCTAGCCCCGCCCCCTGACCCAGAAGTCCCGCCCTTGTTCCCCGGAAGACCCATCTCCCCTGTCACTGGAAGTCCCGCCTCTGGAGGGTAGTACATCCGGGTCAAGAGGGACAGGTGACCGGAAGTAAAGGGTGTCATGTGACCCCCATTAGGCCCTGGCCCTGTCACTGGAAGTCCCGCCTCTGGAGGGTAGTACATCCGGGTCAAGAGGGACAGGTGACCGGAAGTAAAGGGTGTCATGTGACCCCCATTAGGCCCTGTCACTGGAAGTGCCGCCCCTGGAGGGTAGTACATCCGGGTCAAGAGGGACAGGTGACCGGAAGTAAAGGGTGTCATGTGACCCCCATTAGGCCCTGGCACTGGAAGTCCCGCCCTTGGGGCTAATACATCCGGGGTCAAGAGGGGCGTATTAAGGGTCTAACCCAAAACTGAAATGTTTCTAACTTTTCCCCATCCCTTAGAACAAGCATTTGCTCTAAAGACAGTCAAACATTTAAAAGCCTTGTATTTAAAGCCCAAGCCTTAAGCATGAAAGAAGCATGTTTTTAAAAACAAGCCCCTAGACACGTCTAGATATCTGCAAAGGGTCTCCACCTGGAAATGGGTACAGCTGCATTAAGGATTGGTGCTTTTACTGTTAATGCTGTAAGAAAGCCCTACAAAAAATACATTTTCACTAAAAGAAAAGAAATGTAGCCAAAAGCAACTCAGTTGTGGAGACAGCTTAATTCTTCCACCCCAGATCACAAAAGGCAATGCTAGGGAGGGGTGCCTAAAGTCTTTACGGATCTATTATTTTAGAGTTGCAGTGATCAAATTCACCTGCTAGCTACTACCTTGAAGTTGTTTGAAACAATGGGTTAGGAGAGTAAAAAAAAACCCTAGGTATTTTGGAGACTCCTTTTCAACAGAAACTTTCTTGAATGGCTGCTGGACTGCAACAGGAGAAGGTATGTTCCCTGGTTTTAACTTTGAAAATATATATTCCATAATGCCACTCTTTGGCCATGCTCTCTTAGTAAAATAATGGTGGCTATCTTGATTGCAGTGTGATCTGTTTAACATGGAACCAGTAATTCTAAGCTGCAGTTCACCACCAGGCCAAGGTAAAAACCATTTTTAACTGTAGTTGTGCTTAATACTGTTAAAAAAAACAAAAAAACCCCTTGGTAATATTAACTAACATTTGTGCTTATTCTTTAACCTTAAGGCCCAAGCACACATGGGGGGGGGGGGGGGGGAGAACAGGACAAGCACGTGCCTGCAACACTATCCCATAGTGAAAGGTAACTTTTTTGCAATTGACTTTTAAATGTATGTGGGGCTTGTGTGTGTGTGATTTGTGTGAGAGAGAAATGAGGTTTGTGCAAGACATAGGTGTGTTTTTCAAATGGGGTTTGAAGCATTTAGGGGTAATCCTAACTCACATTTTTTGCTTGTTCTTTATTCCATAGTCCCAAATATACATAGGGGAAAACAGAATAGCCCTGTGCCAGCATGCCTTTACCCTGTGGTAGAAGGTAACTATCCATAATCATTTTTAAAGCGTGTGGGTTATTTTTTCTTTTAACTAATTGTAATGTTTAAATTGTGAGTTGGGTTTTTTTCAAAACTTAATTGTGGGGGAGTTTATTGGTGTTTTTAAACTCTATGTTGGCAAACTGCTGGTATAGCGTGTTTGGTGGGTTGCTCTTTCTGTGCCAAATGTGTTTTCAAAATAAATGTTTAATTCTGAGTTGGGGGAGGAAGTGGCGGGGTTAGGCTAAAAGTATCTGGGGTGGTTACAAAAATGTGGTGTGTTTTTACCTGGGGTTTTTATTTTTAAAAAAGCTGGCAGTAGGGGTTAAGTTGTGGGTGATTCAGGGGCTTATGCTAGAGATAAGTGGATTTAAAAAAACCCAGTTTGTTGCATACCACTGCTTTTAAAAAATATAGTTGCAAATGATTTTAAAACTGTTGTGGAGAGTTTTTGAAGGGGTGTGTGTGTGTGATGGACAGACACAGGTGTGTTTTTAAACTATATGTTGGCAAACTGCTGGTATGGAGTGTTTTGTGGGTTGCTTTTTCTGTGCAAAATGTGATGTGTTAAATGCATGTGGGTTTTGACAAGTATATGGTTGCAAACTTGGTTTGGTGTGTTTTTATAAAGTTGCTGTTTAATGTATGAGTGTGGAGGGAGGGGGAGGGGGCTGTACAAGCCATAGGTGCAGGGTTTTTTAAAGTACTTGGTTTGTTTAAACCAACAAGGGGTTTTAAAAGCAGTTTTGGTTTTTATTCTGCAAAATGAGATGTATTTAAAAACAATTTGTGGGGTTTTTTGTTGTTTGGTTGGTTGGTTTTTTTAAGTGGTAGAAATAAACTGAAAACTGGTGTTTGTTGTACAGCCTGAAATGGATTATTTTGTTTTTAAAGCTATAACTTTTTAAATAGAAAAACACCCTAATGATTTTCAAGTTTACAAGAGGGTTTCGTGTGCTTTATAATAATGTTGTTTGCTCCACAGTACAGTCAAAATATGAGAGCTCCTTAGACCAGAGGGAAAACAAGCTCAAAAGAAAAAGGAAAGAGACAGCTGAAAAGGAAAATTCATCAGCATCAGTGACTGATGGATCGATGAAGCCCAGTAAATATATTTTGCTTATCGGTTTGGTTGTTCTATGAGGTTTTAAGTAAATACATAGGTGTGGGGGTGAGAGATGGTAAAGTTCAGGGTTTTTTTTCGTTGGCTTGTTTTTTGTAAAATGTTTTTCCCCCACCTCATAGGCATGGACAACTTTTCTGACAATGCTGTAGTCAGAGCTACAAGGACATCTCCTCCAGAACAGCCAAAGAACCAGGAATCTGCTTTAAGACCCTTTACAACGCAAAACAGCGCAAGAGTGCAGATGAAGCATCTGGGCGGTCCAAACCTCACATACGTCAAACCCAAGGACAACACAAAAGACTCTGGTAAGAAAATAACCATGCAACCACAACTCCAGTTCCTCAGCGGTCACCGCCACACCATGCCCTGAGGAAACTGTGAGCGAAAACGCCCACGTTCACAAACCCGGAGCACGCGCTCTAGGGGTTCTGAACGTGCGCAAAACCACACACATTCACAAACCCGGAGCACGCGCTCTAGGGGTTGTGAATAAAAACCAAGGACTGAAAACTCCTGCAATGCCGAGGTATTGCACCCACACAAACACAACTCCAGTTCCTCAGCGGCAATTGCCACACCAAGCCCTGAGGAAACTGTGAGCGAAAACGCTCACGTTCACAAACCCGGAGCAGGCGCTCTAGGGGTTCTGAATGTGCGCAAAACCACACACATTCACAAACCCGGAGCACGCGCTCTAGGGGTTGTGAATAAAAATCAAGGACTGAAAACTCCTGCAATGCCGAGGTATTGCACCCACACAAACACAACTCCAGTTCCTCGGCGGCCACTGCCACACCAAGCCCTGAGGAAACTGTGAGCGAAAACGCCCACGTTCACAAACCCGGAGCAGGCGCTCTAGGGGTTCTGAACCTGCGCAAAACCACACACATTCACAAACCCGGAGCACGCGCTCTAGGGGTTGTGAATAAAAACCAAGGACTGAAAACTCCTGCAATGCCGAGGTATTGCACCCACACAAACACAACTCCAGTTCCTCAGCGGCCACTGCCACACCAAGCCCTGAGGAAACTGTGAGCGAAAACGCCCACGTTCACAAACCCGGAGCAGGTGCTCTAGGGGTTCTGAACGTGCGCAAAACCACACACATTCACAAACCCGGAGCACGCGCTCTAGGGGTTGTGAATAAAAATCAAGGACTGAAAACTCCTGCAATGCCGAGGTATTGCAAACACAATTCCAGTTCCTCAGCGGCCACTGCCACACCAAGCCCTGAGGAAACTGTGAGCGAAAACGCCCACGTTCACAAACCCGGAGCAGGCGCTCTAGGGGTTCTGAACGTGCGCAAAACCCCACACATTCACAAACCCGGAGCACGCGCTCTAGGGGTTGTGAAAAAAAAACCAAGGACTGAAAACTCCTGCAATGCCGAGGTGTTGCACCCACGCAAACACAACTCCAGTTCCTCAGTGGCCATTGCCACACCAAGCCCTGAGGAAACTGTGAGCGAAAACGCTCACATTCACAAACCCGGAGCATGCGCTCTAGGGGTTCTGAACGTGCGCAAAACCACACACATTCACAAACCCGGAGCACGCGCTCTAGGGGTTGTGAATAAAAACCAAGGACTGAATACTCCTGCAATGCCGAGGTATTGCACCCACGCAAACACAACTCCAGTTCCTCAGCGGCCACTGCCACACCAAGCCCTGAGGAAACTGTGAGCGAAAACGCCCACGTTCACAAACCCGGAGCAGGCGCTCTAGGGGTTCTGAACGTGCGCAAAACCACACACATTCACAAACCCGGAGCACGCGCTCTAGGGGTTGTGAATAAAAATCAAGGACTGAAAACTCCTGCAATGCCGAGGTATTGCAAACACAACTCCAGTTCCTCAGCGGCCACTGCCACACCAAGCCCTGAGGAAACTGTGAGCGAAAACGCCCACGTTCACAAACCCGGAGCAGGTGCTCTAGGGGTTCTGAACGTGTGCAAAACCACACACATTCACAAACCCGGAGCACGCGCTCTAGGGGTTGTGAATAAAAATCAAGGACTGAAAACTCCTGCAATGCCGAGGTATTGCAAACACAACTCCAGTTCCTCAGCGGCCACTGCCACACCAAGCCCTGAGGAAACTGAGCGAAAACGCCCACGTTCACAAACCCGGAGCAGGTGCTCTAGGGGTTCTGAACGTGCGCAAAACCACACACATTCACAAACCCGGAGCACGCGCTCTAGGGGTTGTGAATAAAAAACCAAGGACTGACAAACCATTTTCCCAAAACCATAAGCTCCTCACAGCTCCCCCATATTCTCGTATGGGGGAAGAGTTTGATGCTTCATTCAGAAAATTGGTGAACTCTGTATCCTGAGGGGGCCTAAAAGAAAGGGGCCTCGGCAAAAGGGTCCTCCTCAGGGGTTCCCATCAGATAAGGTGTAAACAAAAGTGGGGACAGCATTTGGCGGATAAACGGGTGGCTGCCAAAAAGTTCCAGGCAAGATCACTGCCAAATTTTTAAAAAAGGCTAAAGAGGTGATGAGGAAAAATACCAAAAAGAGATGCCCCCTACTGGAGGCTCACAAAATGGCTTATCTGACCTGAGGGGTGGTGATGAGTCTGTATACTGGACCCTGGCTAGTCCTGATGACTCTCACAGAGACCGCTCTGACTCTGAAATAGCATCTGAGGTAGAAGATGCCCCTGATGGTGCCGTAGAGGAACCCTCAAGTGCCTCTGAAAATCCAGTGTTGTATATGGAGAGAGTGAGAAGTTGGCAATGTGAAGAACCTAAGTTTGGGGGGTCAGTGTATTGCGAGGAATTTTGTTTTGTCAATCTTGAGCAAATAAATTGAGCTCACAGGTTATTGAAGCCACACGTAGGGGAATACAGTTAGTTCTAGATGACGTTAATGGTAGGATAGGCCCTGATGATTATGTCCAGTTACGTTTAGAGAGCCGTAATTTAACTAACCCTTTGTTTTCGGTCAGAAGAACTAGGGACGAGCTGTCTGCTGAGGATTTTTTAAACCAGACCTCAAAACTGTTGCAAAGTAATAGAGAGTTGCACCTCAATGGAACATTGCGCCTCGTTGCGACAGTTGTAACAAACAGGGGTGGGGGCGCTCGTAGAGTTTTAAATTCTATCCTTAGTAGTCAAATTATTCATAAAAAGAGACCATGTTTAGTAGACCTGGCTTACACCGGTACCAATCTGTGTTTTGCGGGCGGGCTCTTGGCCGTGCTGTCCGATCGTAAACCTTCGGACGCCAAGTTGTTAGAGGGGGCGAGAAAGCTTCACGAGAAACTGAGGTGGTCAGATCAAAAAAAGGTAATGCTCAGCGACGTAGCAAAGTTTGAACAGCATTTAGGAGTTAACATACAGGTGGTGCTGTATACGGCGAAAGGCGGCTGGGGTTTTTTTTAAACGGGGGGCCCAGTGTACCCCAGACTTATTTTATCCTGTTGCACGATGAGCATTACTATGGGGTTCTGGATGTGAAAAAGTTGTTCAGAGTGAAAAATGATTGTGAGTTTTGCCACACAGTGTACAGTCACGACCACTCTTGCAGGTATTGTTGCCGCCTCTGCTTGAGGGGAACGTGCTCAGACAGCGTGGGCGTGCCGCTGCGGTGTCCTAGCTGTAGACTATTTTGTCTATCCAAAGAGTGCTTAGTCAGACACATAGACTGCGCATCGAAAAAACAAGTCGAATGCCTGTCTAAATCTTTGTGTGATGAGTGTCAGTCTTACGTGGACAAGCGGCACCGCTGTAAAGGGCGGCGCTGTAAGCAGTGTACGGGCTTGCTTGTTGGCAACATAGACAGTCATCTCTGTTTTATGGACAGCCTTAGAAAGCCCGAATCCTCAGAAAAGTATATTTTTTATGATTTCAAATGCACGCAGGAGACTGGGTTGCACGCTCCCAATTACATTTTTGCTATGGCCCTAAAGCCAGAAAAATCCTGGAAATTTAAGGGTAGCGAGTGTCTTTCTGTGTTAGTTGAGACCTTTATTGGCAAAAAGTTCCGTGACTACACGTTCATAGCACACAATTCCAAAGGTTGCCATGCGTACTTTGTTGTGAGACAGCTACTGAAGGAAAAGATGTGCCTAGAACTGATCACTCAGGGTAGTAAACTAATGTGTGTGAAAGTTAAGGCCCTGGGCATTCATTTTATAGACTCTTTAAACTTCTTGCCCATGAAGCTTAGCAAGCTACCGCAGGCGATGGGGTTTGAAGGGTGCAAAGGGTATTTTCCACATTTTTTTAACACTTTAGAAAACCAAAATTACGTGGGACCTATGCCCAGTGTGGGACACTATGGTGTAGACAGTATGATGCCCAGGGAAAAAGAAAATACAGAACTATGTAGTGCTTTAAAGGCTAACAAGATGGTTTATTAGATGATGAGCTTTCGTGGGCCAGACCCACTTCCTCAGATCAAATAGTGGAAGAAAATAGTCACAACCATATATACCAAAGTATACAATTAAAAAAATGAACACATATGAAAAGGACAAATCACATTTCAGAAGGGAAGGGGAATGTGGGGGGGAGGGGGGGAAGGAAGGTGAATGTCTGTGAGCTAATGACTTTAGAGGTAATAATTGGGGAAGTTACCTTTGTAATGGGTAAGGTAGCTGGAGTCTTTGTTGAGCCCCCCACGGAGAGTGTCGAATTTTAGCATGAATGACAGTTCAGAGGATTCCCTTTCAAGTGCAGATTTGAAAGTCTTCTGGAGTAGGATGCAGGTGATTAGGTCGTTGAGACAGTGTCCTTTCCGGTTGAAATGGCAAGAAACTGTTTTTTCTTTGTGATCCTGTCTGATATCTGTTTTGTGGGCATTAATCCTTTGGCGAAGTGTCTGAGACGTTTGTCCAATGTACATAGCAGACGGACACTTACGGCACATGATAGCATAAATTATATTTCTGGATGCGCAGGAATGTGTGTTCTTGATCTTACAACTCACTGGGTTAGGCCCAATAATGGTATCAGCAGAGTGAATATGTGGACAGAGCTGGCAACGGGGTTTGTTGCAAGGGAAGGTACCAGGGTTGGTATTAGTGTGGTATGTCCTGTGGTTGTTGGTAAGAATCATCTTGAGATTAGGTGGTTCTCTATAGGAGACTATGGGTCTGTCTCCCAGAGCCTCTTGGAGTGTGGTATCCTGTTCCAGTATAGGCTGTAGTTTATTGATAATGTGTTGGACAGGTTTAAGTTGGGGGCTGTAGGTGATGACAAGTGGTCTTGTATTGTTGGTTTTCTTGGGTCTGTCTTGTAGTAGATGGTTTCTAGGTATTCGTTTGGCTCTTTCAATTTGCTTTTTTATTTCTCCGGGTGGGTAGTTGAGATTGACTCATCTGCAGCTTCTCCTCCTCTGGAATCCCCACGTCCTTTTCTGCTGAACTGCTACTTAGCCAGTCGGTCCCCAGCTTGTTACAATCCCTGGAATTTTTCCATCCCAAGGGCAGGGCTCTGCACTCATCCTTGTTGAACCTCATTGGATTTCTGTTGTCCCAGTCCTCTAATCTGTCCAGCTCACTCTGAACATGATCCCTGCCCTCCAGCATATCTACCTCTCCCCCTAGGCACGGACAACACTGGCACAAAGCCAACTAATGCAGGGTGAGATACAATTAGTGGGGCTGCAGAGAAGGCTCAGCATACATGAATCCTGTTGCCTTTGCTTCTCTAGGGACCTGTGTTTCGTGTGAGGTCTGCGTCGGCATCCACAACAGCTACATGGGCCTTGCGCACATCTGCAGTGAACAACTGGATTCCTGTGGGATCATGAAAACAGAATCAGTAGTAGGCAGGTTCAGGAGACCTTCAACCAGCCTAGAACACAGGCTGGGTCGGCGTCAGCCCGCCCAGAACCAGGGGCTGTTGGGTTAGCGCAGGAGGCCTGGGAGCCAGGACTCCTGGGATCTCTGTGGTACTGAGAGGGGGCTGGTGGGTGGAGGGGAGAGGCTGGGGGAGTCTCTCTTTGGTCTTGGCAGGGGTGTGGTGTCTGGTGGGTTAGAGCTGGGGGAGTCAGGACTCCTGGGTTCTCTCCCTGACTCTGAGAGGAAAGAGAAATCCAGCAGTTGAGGGGCAGCTGTGGGCACCAGTCCTGCTGGTTCTCTACTGACCTGGGGTGAGTTGTGCCTCCGTTTCCCCCTCTCTAGATAGGTCAGAATCATACCTGTGAAGTGTTGCGGGAGGGAGACAGAGACCTGAAACCTCATCTCCTCTTCCTCCCATGCAGGGGATATAAAGACCCCGATCTTTGTGAAGACCTGCGTGTCCTCCAGCCAGTGCAACCTTACACCCCTCCACATGACTTTTGGGAACGGGATCTCCGTGAGCAGAAGCATCACCTGCTGTGTCGGGGAGGCCTGCGAAACAGCCAATGTTAGCGGTGCAGCACCCACCTTCATCTCCAGCCTGTCTGCTCCCGCGCGCGCCCCCTGCCCTGCCTGGCCCCTTCAGGCCTCTCTGTGGGAAGACGGAAGGGATTAGAAAAGAACCTTTATTTCCGTTGCCCTGCAGGGGGCATCTCATTGGATAATTTGGAGCCCCTGGTTGGCGGAAGGTTGATGGGTGGGATCCAGGATTCCCTGCTGCAAACCTCTCCCTGCCCCTGCTACCTCCTGTGCCCCAGAGCTGCAGCGCCCCCTGCAGGGGGATCCAGGGCTGAGCAGTGCTGCCCACAGCTGCTCTCTCTGCCCCGCAGCCCCCTTGGGCTTCTCCCCCAAACTGACTGTGTTTGCTCCATTTTTCCTAGTGCCCCCGGCTACCACCAGCCTGAACGGCCGGCGCTGCCCAGCCTGTTTCTCTGTGTTCTCCCATCACTGCAACGAAAAGATCATCGACTGCACAGGCACCCAGACCCACTGCCTGCATGTCAGCGGCACAGTGAAAAGTGGTCATTGGCATCCGGATGTTTCTCTGTCCGATTTCCCCACCCAGGAGCCACCACAAATATGGGCGGGCCCCTGCAGTGGGGAACGTTAAAGAGTTCTTTAGATAAAACGTTGAAAGGGAAAGTTGTTTTCAATTTCAATAATGAACCAGTCTGATTTTTTCCAGAGTTTGTTTTCATGGGGCTCTCTTCCAACTGAAGAATGTGTTCAACTTTCTTTTTTTAACTGCAGAAAGGTTTCATCTGAAAAATCTCAGCGCACAAGAGAATCTCTGAGCACTCTCTGGCATAGGAGAGGAGATATCATTGAAAAGGGAGAAGTGCACTATGATTAAAATAAATGCTTTTTCCAGCCAATAACCCGTTAATCTGTGGAACTCCCCACCACTGGAAACTGCTGTGGTCAAGACCTATGTATAATTCTAGAAGATTCTTGCTCATCATGAAGAGCTGGAGTGATCATAATGAATGATCAGAAAACTGTTGTACCTCCTTTTTTCAAGTCTTACATTGATTTCTAGCCATTAGCAATATTCCTCATATCGGTGGTTTGGATACCTTTCTGTGCAGGATCTAGCGCTGGCCGATGATTGAGGCAGGATACTCTACTGGGCACAGCGCCCTGCACAAGGGCCCCCCAAACTGCCTTGGTGTCTCTCTCTTTGTAGAATAGCAGGCTCTAAAGTAATACAAGTGAAGTGACAGTACAAACACACCCTGCCTGGGTCTGCTGCGGAAATATCCTAGCTGGTGGGACCTGGAAGTGCCAGAGATATTTCCTTTTTACTAGTTGTGGAACAGTGTAACAGACATCCCAACTGAGATCGGGGCCTTTTTGTTCCAAGTGTTGCACAGACCCCTTGGCTGAGAGGTGAATCCTCTGCTGCACACTTGCCAAAATTGGGAGTCCCTTTGTGCCAGGCTCTGTGCAGGCCTTTTGGATGAGAATTAGTTAAGGATCCCACTACTGCCACCATCAGTGAGCAACACCATTGCCAGGTGAATAGTGGGTCTAAGATTCACCTGCTCCACAGTTTGTTATAGATTAAGGGTTCACTGAGTGACACTGCATCTGAGCAGAGGAAGAGAGACCGTCGGGGGGTCCCAGATGGGCAGCAGGAGTGGCTCAGAGGCGGAAGGGGACTGTGTTTTATAGGGCCAGAGACCTAAAAGGCTTCTCAAAGGGGTTCCCAGACACTGACCCTCTTGCTTTGTCCCCCACAGGTGAGACAAGCATGAAGACCACCCTGAAAGGCTGCGCCAGTGAGTCTGCCTGCACAAATATACAGCAGCTCAAAGGGACCTTCGGGGGGTTTGATGCAGATCTCACCACGGCCAAATGCAGCCCAGCCTCCTCCCGCGTGGCCACTATGGCTCCAGAACCAGATGGACTTGTCCTCCCAGCCCTCCTTACCGTCCTGCTGGTGAACGCCCTCTTCTGATCCTCCCTCCCACGGCACAGCCCCCTTGACCTGGGGAGCTACGCCTCTGCTGGCAGGGCTCGGATTCACTTCCTCTGTAATGGGATGATCAGAATAAAACAGACACAAGAAAACTGGACGGGAGCACGTGTTTGTGTGTGTGTGGGGGGGGGGGGGGTGCTGGAATCATCGTTTGTGCATGTCTGTCTGTAATATAATCTATGCTATCATGTACCGACAGTGTCCATCTGCTATGTACATTGGACAAACGTCTCAGACACTTCGCCAAAGAATCAATTCCCACAAAACAGACATTAGACAGGATCACAAAAAAAAAAAACAGTTGCTTGTCATTTCAACCAGAAAGGACACAGTCTCAATGACCTGCTAACCTGCATCCTACTTCAGAAGACATTCAAATCTACACTTGAAAGGGAATCCTCTGAACTGGCATTCATGCTAAAATTCGACACTCTCCGCAGGGGACTTATCAAAGACTCCAACTACCTTACCCATTACAAAGATAGCTTCCCCAATTATCACCTCTAATACTATTAACTCACAGACATCTCCCCTTCCCCACCTCTAATATCATTAACTCACTGGCATTCACCTTCCTCCCCCCCCCCCCCCCCCCCCCCCCCGCATCCCCCTTCTGTTCTGAAATGTGATTTGTCCTTTTCTTATGTGTTCATTTTTTTTAAATTGTATCCTTTGGTATATATGGTTGTGACTATTTTCTTCCACTATTTGATCTGAGGAAGTGGGTCTGGCCCACGAAAGCTCATCATCTAATAAACCATCTTGTTAGTCTTTAAAGTGCTACATAGTCCTGTATTTTGTTTCAGCTACACCAGACTAACACGGCTACATTTCTATCACTGTCTGTAATAGTGAATCTCGGGTATTATGTGTCTTCCTGTGTGTGATAATGAGTGATCGACTCTGTGAGCGTGTGATCATGAATTTTGGACCATGTGTGTTCATGTGAGTGTGTGATAGCAAGTCTTGGATCATGTGTGTGTAATCACATCTTGGATTGTGTGTGTCTAGGTATTGGACTGTGTGTGTGTGTGTGTGTGTGTGTGTAGTATCCTGAGCCCTGGATTGTGTGTCATTATGAGCCTTGGATCATGTTTGTGATAGTGAGTCCGTGCTTGTGTAGTGAGCGTGTGGGGATTACGTGTGTCTGTTGGTGGTGGTCTGATGGATTTCCCCACATTTAATTTTATTGGGGTTTTGGGGGGGTGTCAGATGCCTGGTTATGTGTGTGATTGGAACTAGGACAACCCCCAGTAATGGAATGGGGAAAGCATGTGGACAGGCACACACATATGCAAACACACACACAAATATGCACGCACACACACGGAAGCAGCCTGCACAGCCGTCTCCTGTGCCACCCCTCCAACAGGCCCTCGTGCATGAGGGAAATGTGGTTGGTTTATTTGTGGGGCCTTTTACATCCCAGAATAGTCCTGCTTTTTGTCATAAAACTGAAAAAATGTTCAGTCCCCAGCTGCTGCCCTTTAGTTACACTGTGAATGTGGGTTTCTGGCAGGGCCACCAGCCAGGGCTGGAAACCCCCCGGCTTAAAGCAGCCTCCTGGGGATGCCAGGGGCCTGCTGCCTCCTGCACAAAACAGCCTCTGGAAAAATGCCCTGGGCCAGGAGTGAACCCTGGACTCAGGCAGGGATGGGGGATGGGGTGGAGACGAACACAGGTGCATTTAACATTGGAATTAGACAGCAAGCAAATGGTCTGGTAGCACTTTCTAGACTAACAAAACATCGATGGGATCATGAGCTTTCGCGGGCACCACCCACTTCTTCAGATGGCAGGAGTTAAAGGAGACCCATCTTCAGCTGTGTAGCTTAGCAGCTCCCTAACCTGCTTTCTAGGCTCCAGCCAGCAGAGGGAGCCAAAGACTTGGGTCCAGGTTACACTGGTGCCACTGTAAACCAGCCCCTCTAGAGACTGCAGGGAAAGTGAGGCAGCGGGCTAGGATCCACAGAGACCCGCCCACCTAGGATAATGTGGACGAACCTTAACCCCCCTGCAGGGCTGCCCCTTTACAATGTAGATTTAAACAGATTAAATGCTACCCCTTTTCTGTGGAGAGGGCATTGATCTGTGGAACTCCCTGCCACTGGAAACCACCAGAGCCAAGATTCTGACCTGTCTGGTCATTCGGGGACACAAGGAGAGTGCAGGGGGTGTGGTGGGGAACAGGAGGGGAGGCCATGAGCAATCAGGTGAACACGACATTTTGCTTCTCCGTGTTTGAGAGCACAATCCCCATTTATCTAGCTTCTATCCTCAACTCCCTGAGTCTGTCGGTGTGTCTCTGCATCATGTGCCAGCCAGATCAATACCAGGGCACACACTGGGCCAGGCGTCGAACAGACAGACTCTAGTCAAGACTAAAATCTCTGTCGTGGTGCTGCAAAGACCCCAGTTGAGATCAGGGCTTTAGCATTGCTGGAGGCTGGCTGGACACACAACAAGAGTTCGGCTCCTTCCTCAAGGGCTTATGGTCTACACAGAGACTGTGGTGTGAGGGGAAACTGAGGCACAGAATTGTGGGGAGGATGCCAGTGGGTGAAGGTGAGCAGGAGAACCAGTGCTAGCTCCCAGAAGTTCTGTTAATGTCTCTCTACAAATTAAAAAATGACCAGGAGCTGATGCGGGGCATCAGCTGTGTATTACATGGAGGGTAAGAAGAGAAGGAGATTGAGGAGTCCAGCTCCAGGGCACGTCTGGCGAGGCCTTGGCTGTGATTGGTGAGATTGCTGGGCACAGACTGACCCGGCAGAGGAGATGGCAGTTGCTGAACGGGACTGGCCCCGTCTCTGGGGTCTCCCAGGAGAAATGAAGCAGAGGGGATGGATGGGTTTGGGGTTATTAATATGAGGGGGGTTTTTTATTTCTCCGGGTGGGTAGTTGAGGTTTATAAATGCTTGGTAGAGATCCTGAAGTTTCTGGTCTCTGTCAGTGGGATTAGAGCAGATGCGGTTGTATCGAAGGGCTTGGCTATAGATGATGGATCGTATGGTGTGTGCTGGATGGGAGCTGGAAGTATGTAGGTAACTGTATGAGTCAGTGGGTTTTCTGTAGAGGGTGGTGTCTAATTTTCCATTGTTGATTTGTATTGTGGTGTCCAGGAAATGGATCTCTTGTGTGGAATGGTCTAGGCTGAGGTTAATGGTGGGGTGTAGGTTGTTGAAATCTCTGTGGAATGTCTCCAGTGTTTCTTGGCCATGCGTCCAGGTCATAAAGATGTCATCGATGTAGCATAAGTAGAGAAGGGGTAAAAGGGGACGGGAGTTGAGGAAACTTTGTTCTATGTCAGCCATAAATATATTAGCATACTATGGGGCCATGCGTGTACTCATGGCTGTGCCGTTGATCTGGAGGTATAAGTTGTTCTCAAACTGGAAATAATTGTGGGTGAGAACAAAGTTACATAGGTCTGCTATCAGGTTGGCAGTGGTGTCCTCTGGGATAGAGTTTCTAATTGCTTGTAATCCGTCTTTATGTAGGATGTTGGTGTATAGAGCTTCTACATCCATGGTGGCAAGGATGGTGTTATTGGGGAGGTTATCGATGTTTTGTAGTTTCCTTAGGAAGTTGGTAGTGTCTCGGAGATAGCTGGGGGTGTTGGTTGCGTAGGGTTTGAGGAGAGAGTCTACATAGCTGGATAGACCAGTAGTGAGTGTGCCAATACCAGAGATAATGGGGCGTCCGGGGTGTCCAGGTTTATGGATCTTGGGAAGCAGATAGAACAATCCTGGTCAGGGGTCAGAAGGTGTTTGTGTGGATTTGTTAAAAGCTGTAGGGAGGCTTTTAAGGAGACAGAGTAATTTCTTTTGGTATTCCAAGGTGGGATCAGAGGAGAGAGGTTTGTAAAATGTGGTGTTGGAGAGTTGTCTGGTTGCCTCTTGGTTATAGTCGGCGTTATTCATAATGACCACAGCACCCCCTTTGTCAGCTGGTTTGATTATAATGTCCAGGTTGTTTTTGAGATTCTGGATGGCATGGTGTTCAGCGTGGCTGAGATTGTGTGTTGCTTGTTGTTGTTTACGAATAATGTCAGTCTGTGCATTGTTGCGGAAGCTTTGTATATAGAAATCCAGATTGTAATTCCGACCGTTGGGGGAGTCCATTTAGAACAGCCCGTTTTTAACAGCTGGGGGTTGTCTAGCTGCGTGAAGAGAAACCTGGCTCTTTTAAAATTACTTAGCAAATCACCCGTGCAGCAAAGGAAGGCTATACTGTGTTCGGCCTCTGACGATTTAGTAGCGGCCATCTCAGAAATAGCACTCAATACCTTAAAAGACAACGTGTCTTGGACGCAGAATCAAGTGAGTGTGCTGAAAAAGAAACGCACGCTTATAAAAACATTGTCTAATAAAAGGGTCTCGCTTAAAAGAAAGAAGCATCTGGTGAAGCAGTCTGAGGGGTTTATCGGCCCTTTGTTAAGTTTTGTCCCTCTGATGATGGGGCTTTTGAATAACCGATAATGGAGTATGCAGAAAAAATGTACCTGGTGCCCAGCCATCAGCTGGAGCAATTAAGGGCTCCCCCTCCAGTGGAGGAAAATATCAGAACAACCGTAACTCGCTTACTGGATGCTGAAATGAAGTCTGTTCTTCAAAGGACTGACTTAGCCGAATACGAAAAGGCTAAACTGTACAGCGCTGTGCTTCAGAGGTACCTAACGTACGTGAGGCAAAGTGATGCAGATAAAAGGAAAATAAGTCTGTTTCTACTGGAACAGAGTGACACCGTCAAACCTCCAGAAACAGCAAACACCTCAGACTCTGTAGTTCAGGAGGTGTTGGATAACGTGAATAAGCGTTATAAGAAAAACACCTCAGTGTTGCTAAATAAGCTGGGCCAGGATAAAACTATCGCTTCCTGGAATGATAAAGGTGCATTTGTGTACAAAGGCTCGGTGGTTAATGGTTCTAACATGCTTGACTTAGTCAGAGCCGTCACCCAGACGCGTTCTGTCCCTAGCAGACATGTACCTAAAGGGTGGGAAGTGTTTATAAATGCCATGGCAGAATTAAACGCCCCATCTTCCATCATGGGCAGTGCAGACAACAGAGTTCTTTGGGAACGCCTGAAGGCCTCAGCCACTGACACTGGGATGGATCGAGAAACACCGACTCCTGTTTTGCCTTCTAAAAACCGAAAATTGGCTAAACTATCTGACTGGCTCAGTGTGTGAAGTTTGTCATGTTCTAAAAATAAGTTTTTAACTTGATCACATTTTGCTTTAAATAAAAACACTTCTGTGTGTGTGTGTGTGTGTGTGTGTGTGTGTGTGTATGTGTGTGTGTATATATATATATATATATATATATATATATATATACACACACATCTATTTAATATATATATTATGTCTTGGTATTTTTTCTGAATTGTTCATTGTTTTTAAGAACAAAAATTAAGAAAAACAAACATCAGTTGCCTTTAAACCCCTCACCTGGGGTGCTTTATTGAGCAACATGGCTATGAAAGTCATTGCAGGATACGCATGTCTGAGTTTGCTGAAACATGTTTTGAGCAAGACTAGGCATGCCCAAATATTTAAATTTATTGTTTACAAAGCTCATCGCCATCTGGTCATTTTGCATTAAGTCATTAGAGTACATTTTAAAAATCTGGTCAAAAGATAAACCCTTGCTACGGTAATGCAAGAAAAACACACAGTGATAGCCACAGGCGACAGAGACGGGGTGTTGTAATTGTCTAGTGTGAAACACAATGTTGGTGGCATTTTTCTTTAAAAATTTCATAATGCTTCTAAGAAACAATGCGCTGTTTGGGGGGTGTCCATATGAATCAAAAAACTCTCCACGGGTACGCTCTGCCAGATACAAGGCAAGCCAGTGTTCACCCAGTTGGTTGTGAGGGTGCGTGTTGACCACCAAACCTAAGGGTCTCTGAGATAACAACCTGCCACCAGAGAGCCAATCACAAGGGAACACATCCAAGAAATTCTCTTTTGTATAAGGGTCTGTGGTCAAGACACGTGAGAGCTGCACCGTGTCCATCTTCACATGGAATCAAACAGAACGTTTCTCCTCTGATTTATCTCTATGACGTTGTCAAAAACCCCGTACACAATCATATTGATGGTGACCGTCAAAGCCTTCCCAAAGCGTATTTCTGCTCTGAGGTTCCCTGTTTTAATCAGCGAATAGTGGTCGGCGCATTCCTCGTCAGGAGAGAGATCGAAGGCAAACAAGGTGTAACCCCGTGCAAACTCCTCACGGTCAATTAACAGAGAACGATCTTTCATGTGTTTGCCTGCTGTCTGTACCAGACTCATGTATTCTCTCTCACACAGCGGCCGGCCTCAAAGTCTGGTTGCAGAGGTTTGGTTGGTATCGGTTCACCATCCACATACAGGGCCACAAAATTAATATCATAATGTTTAAAATGAAAGGGGCAGTTCCCATTGTGCTTTCGCCTTTCTAATAACTCCCCTGCATTCTCAAGCAATATATTTATACTCCTGCCTAGTCATCTGTCCAAGTTTCCACTTCTTGTAAGCTTCCTTTTTGTGTTTAAGCTCACCATGGATGTCCCTGGTAAGCCAATCTGGTGGCCTACCATATTGGCTTTTCTTGCTGCGCATCAGGATGGTTTCTTCCTGTGCCTTCAATAAGGCTTCTTTAAAATACTGCCAGCTCTCCTGGACTCCTTTCCCCTTCATGTTAGCATCCCAGGGAATCCTGCCCACCTATTTTCCCAGGGTATGTCTGCACTTGCCCCCTAGTTCGGACAAGGGAGGCAAATGAAGGATACCAAAGTTGCAAATCAAGCGCGATATTTAAATATCTCATACTTGATTAGCATAATCGTGGCCGGTCGCCATTTTTAAATGCTGGTTCAATGAGGAGTACCAGTTAATTTCAGGGAATCAGACTACCATGTGTACATGTGGCAAGTTAAATTGGGCGGCCGGCATTTTAAAATGGTGACTGGCTGCAATTACGCTACTCAACGGTGGGATATTTAAATCCCTTGATTTGCAACTTCAGTATGCTTCATTACTGGGGAGAATGCCAGGGAGAATGCCACTGAGAGCTAGTTACAAGCAGACTGGAGAAAAGTTGCAAGAAGTTACAATGGTGGGAGGTTCAACAATCACCCAGCTGACTGTAGGATTCTGAACTTACAACGCAAAGCGGCTGAGAGTTGCACAGTTGCGAGGTTTAGCGAAAATTCCAAGGAGTTGCAAAGTTTAACCGCGATGCCGCTGGAACAGTTACAACGCTTCTGAGAATTATTGACAAATCACCTGTAATGAAGTGATATCAAAGACAACTCCTCCTCCTGCCCCCAGCAGTACTGTCAGCAGGAGGTTTTGTCAATCTCTGAGTCATGTGTTGGCAGGACCTTTAGTGTATTTCCAGGAAATGTACGTGGACATGAAGCAATAGCTTGGAGGCTTTTGTGCCACGCACCACACGTGGGGGGTTGTGGTTACTTCTGTCCCTGCTTGCAGAGTGGGGCGAGGGTGGTTGGGTTTGAGGTAGACCTTACTTTGCACTGTTATTGAAAACTTGACCTTGTGGTTCAAAAGGTTGGAGACCTTGGATTAGGGGGTTTGGAACGGGTCCCATCTGAAGAGAGATTTAAAAAACAGGCACTTTTAACACAAATAACATTACCAACGGAGGTTGTGAAGGCCAGGACGTTTCCAGGGTTCAAGAAAGAACTAGCTAGAATCATTAGCCAGGCTGGGTAGGGATGGTGTCAGGGGGTGAGAATGGGTGACAGGGGAGGGAATCGTCAAGCAATCCTATAATTCCCTGACAATTCCCTATGGGGCACCTGGCATTGGCCGCTGTGAGCAGACAGGACACTGAGTTAAATGGACCTTTCCTCTGACCCAGCCTGGCAGCTCTGATGCTCTTATGTATTCCTCCTCACGGACGGGTCGCAGGGTGCTGCAACGAGCGGTTCCGTTCTCTGCTACGTTGTTTTCAGTTTTATGACAAAAAGTGAGACTATTCTGGGATGGAAAAGGCCCCACAATTAAACCACCCTCATTTTCCCTCCCGCACGAGGGCCTGTCAGAGGGGTGGCACAGGAGATAGCCGTGCAGGCTGCTTCCGTCCGTGCGTGTGTGTGCGTGTGTGTGTGTGTGTGTGTGTGTTCGTTTGCACCTGTGTGCATGCTCTCCTCATTCCATTACAAGGGGTTGTCCTAGCTCCAATCATCCTCACCACCAGGCTTCTAACACCCCACTAAAATTAAACATGCGGTAATCCATCAGACCACCACACATAATCCCCACACACACTGCACACGCACTGACTCACTATTACACACATGATCCAAGACTCACGATGACACACACAGTCCAGGACTCAGGATTATACACACGCACGCACATACACACAGAGTCCAATACCTACACACACACAATCCAAGACATAATTACACACACATGATCCAAGACTTGCTGTCACACACACACATGAACACACATGGTCCAAAACTCATGATCACACATGCACAGAGTCTAACACTCATTACCCGAGGAAGACACACAATACCCGAGCTTTGCTATTACACACACACACGCACACACACACACACACACACACACAATCAATCCAAGACTCAGCCTGCCTCCTCCCTGCACACACAGACACCTGCTCCCACCCAGTTTTCTCGTGTCTGTTTTATTCTGTTAATCCCGTTACAGGGGAAGGGAATCCGAACCCTGCCACAGAGGCACGGCTCCTCAGAGCAGGGGGGCTGTGCTGCGGGATGGGGGATCAGGAGAGGACGTTCACCAGCAGGACAGTAAGGAGGGCTGGGAGGACGAGTCCAGCTGATTCCGGAGCCACGTAGGGGGAGGCCAGGCCAGTGGCCACGTGGGAGGAGGCTGGGCTGCATTCTGCCGTGGTGAGTTCCGCATCGAACCCTCCGAAGGTCCCTTTGAGCTGCTGCATATTAGTGCAGGCAGACTCAGTGGCGCAGCCTTTCATGGTGGTCATTATGGTTGACTGACCTGTTGGGGACAAAGCAAGAGGGTCAGTGTCTGGGAACCCCTTTGGGAAATCTATTATGTTTCTAGTCCGATACAACACAGTCCTCTTCCCCCATCTGAGCCACTTCCTGCAGCCTATCTGGGACCCCCCAATGGTCTCCCTTCTTCTGCTCTGATTCAGCATCACTCAGTGAATCCCTGATCTCTAACAAACTGTGGAGCAGGCCAGTGTTACTCCCACCATTCACCTGGCAATGGTGTTGCTCACTGATGGTGGCAGGAGTGGGATCTTTAACCAGTTCTCAACCAAAGGCCCTGTATAAATCCTGGCACATAGGAACTCCCAATTTTGGCAAGGGAAAGTGTGCAGCAAAGGATTCACCTCTCAGCCGAGGGGTCTGTGCAACACATGGAACAAAAAGGCCCCAATCTCAGATTTACACTGTTCCACAGCCAGTAAAAAAGAAATATCTTTGTTATTTCCAGATGGGAGATTTCTACAGCAGTGCCAGGAATGATGCTTTCATACTGTTACTTTACTTTAGAGCTTGTTAGTCTACAAATGGAGAGATACCAAGGCAGTTTGGGGGTCCCTTGTGCAGGGCGCGGTGCACAGCCTCAGTCAGCGGCCAGCACTAGACAGTGCACAGAAAGGTACCTGAACCACCAAGTATGATGGATATTCTCCTACTCCTGATTGCTAATAGTTAGAAATCAGTGTAAGACCGGAAAAAGGAGGTTCAACAGTTTTCTGATCATTCAGCATGATCACTCCAGCTCTTCTTGATAAGCAGGAATCCTTTAGAATTGCGCTTGACCACAGCAATTTCCACTAGAGGGGAGTTCCACAGATTAATGGGTTATTGGCTGGAGTTATTTTAATCATAATGCATTTCTCCCTTTTCAATTTCATTGACCATTTCCTTAAATCCTCTCTTATGGGAGAGAGTGCTCAGAAATCCTCTCGTGCTCTGAGATTTTGCATCTGAAACATTTCTCCAGTGAAAAACAGGCATTTGATCACATTTTGTGAATTCAAATTTCTCAGACAGTTACAGTCACAAGAGGCCTCCATGAAAACAAACTGGGAGAAAATCAAAACTTTTCATTATTGTAATTCAAAACAACTTTCCCTTCCAACATTTTATCGCAACACTTTAATGTTAACAGCTCCTGAAAATCAAAACCAAATATTTCATTTGACCCAAAATGAAACTTTTCATGACTTTTCAGTTTGCTGAAATTGCTAAAAAAAAAAAATATTTTCAATTTCACCCAAAACTCTATCTTATTTATTCATCTCCACTTTTCTCTGTCACAATCATTATTTCACATGCTCTATCGTGTCACCTTTCTGGTTCACAGGGGAAAATAGCCCCAGGTATTTTCCCTTCTTTCCATGGCCTTTTCCAGACCTTCCTTATCACCTGTCTCCAAACCCTCATAAGTTCTCAGGCGTTTGCAGGGGAAATCGAAGTACAGCGAGGAAAAATCATGAGGCTAGAACCCAGGTGTGCTGAGTCTCTTCCCTACCACAGAGGCCTACCCATGAGCATGGTCACTTCTGGGTGGGGAAATCAGATGGAGAAACAGCCGAATGGCAATTACCAGTTTTCACTGTGCCGCTCACATGCAGGCAGCGGGTCTGGGCCCCTGTGCAGTCGATGATCTCTTCGTTGCAGTGATGGGAGAACACAGAGTAGCAGGCTGGGCAGCTCTGACCATTCAGGGTGGTGTTAGCCGGGGGTACTAGGAAAAGTGGAGCAAACGCAGTCAGCGCGGGGGACAAGCCCAAGGGGGCGGCGGGGCAGGGAAAGCAGCTGGGGGCTGCACTGCTCAGCCCCGGATCCCCCTGCAGGGGGCGCTGCAGCTCTGAGGCACAGGAGGTAGCAGGGGCAGGGAGAGGTTTGCAGCAGGGAATCCTGGATCCTGTTCACACCTGGTGGGAGGCTAGAGCCCCGCCCACTGACCTCTCCCCACCCAGGTGTTCAGGGTTATCCAATGGGGTGCCCCCTGCAGGGCAGGGGAACTAAAGGCACTTTCCTAATCCCGTTCCATCTTCCCACAGGGAGGCCAGAAAGGGCCAGGCAGGGCAGGGAGCGCACGGGAGCAGACACGCTGGAGAGGAAAACGGGCGCTGTACCCTTAATGGAGACTTTTTTGCAGGCATTCCCCAAACAGCAGGCGATATTGGTGCTCACGGAGATCCCGTTCCCAAAAGTCATGTAAAGGGGCGCAAGGTTGCACTGCCTGGAGGACACGCAGGCTTTCACAAAAGTCGGGCTCTTTATCTCTCCTACATGGGAAGAAGAGGAGATGAGGCTTCATTGCTCTGCCTCCCCCTCGCAATGCTTCACCAGTGTGATTATGACCTATCTAGAGAGGGAAACTGAGGCACGACTCACGCCAGGTCAGTAGAGAGCCAGCAGGATGGGTGCCCACAGCTGCCCCTCACCCGCTGGATTTCTCTTTCCTCCCAGAATCAGGGAGAGAACCCAGGAATCCTGACTCACCC
Organism: Pelodiscus sinensis; assembly: GCF_052426305.1. Taxonomy (NCBI): domain Eukaryota; kingdom Metazoa; phylum Chordata; order Testudines; family Trionychidae; genus Pelodiscus; species Pelodiscus sinensis. The sequence continues at coordinate 25,357,051 of NC_143073.1, forward strand.
AGCTCCAATCCGCCAGACACCGCACCCCTGCCAGGACCAATGACAGACCGGACAAGGCCTGGCTCCCAGCCTTTCCTCCACCCACCCTGGCAGAACCACAGAGAAAACCCAGGAGTCCTGGCTCCCCTGCCCTAACCCAACAGCCCCTGGTTCTGGGCGGGCTGACGCCGACCCAGCCTGTGTTCGGGGCTGGTTGAAGGTCTCCTGCACCTACCTACTACTGATTCTGATTTCATGATCCCACAGGAATCCAGCTGCTCCCTGCAGACTTGCACAGGGCCCGTACACTCCTTGTGGATGCCGACGCAGACCTCACAGGAAACACAGGTCCCTGGAGAAGGAAAGGCAGCAGGATCCATCTGTGCTGAGCCTTCTCTGCAGCCCCATGGGTTGTACTGGAGCTACGGCCCAATGACCCAGCTGGGATCTCACCCTGCGTTTCTTGGTTTTGTGCCAGTATTGTCTGTCCTTCTATTCCACAACTAGAGGGAGGGGTAGATACGCTGGAGGGCAGGGATCGGGTCCAGAGTGACTCAGACAAATTAGAGAATTGGGCCCAAAAATCTGATGAGGTTCAACAAAGACAAGTGCAGAGCCCTGCCCCGGGGTCGGAAGAATCCCAAGCACTGGTACAGACTGGGGACCGACTGGCTAGGCAGCAGCTCTACAGAAAAGGCCCTGGGGTTACAGTGGATGAGAAGCTGGAGATGAGTCAACAGGGCGCCCTTGTAGCCAAGAAGGCGAATGGCGTATTAGGGGCATTAGGAGGAGCGTTGCCAGCAGATCCAGAGAAGTGATTATTCCCCTTTATTCAGCTCTGGGGAGGCCACATCTGGAGTGTTGTGTCCAGTTCTGGCCCCCCACTACTGGAAGGATGTGGGCGCATTGGAGAGGGTCCACCAGCGGGGGGGGGGGGGCAACAAAACTGATTAGGGGGCTGGAGCACATGACCTACGGGGAGAAGCTGAGGAATTGGGGCTTGTTCAGTCTGCAGAAGAGGAGAGTGGGGGGGGAGGGGTTGAGAGCAGCCTGCAACTCCCTGAAGGGGGTTCCAGAGAGGCTGGAGAGAGGCTGTTCTCAGAGGTGGCAGAACAAGGAGCAATGGGCTCCAGTTGCGGTGGGGGAGGGCTAGGTGGGAGATTAGGACAAACGATTTCCCTAGGCGGGTGGGGAAGCCCTGGGCTGGGTTCCCTGGGGGGGGGGGGATCTCCACCCCTAATGGTGTTTAGGTCCCAGCTGGACACAGCCCTTGGCTGGGATGATTGAGTTGGGGTTGGTTCTGCTTTGGGAAAAGGGCTGGACATGATGGTACCTGAGGTCGCTGCCAGCCTGGGGGTTCTGTGAGTCTATGAGAACCGAGGCAGGAGGCCCCGTCTCCCCAGGGAGAACTGGGAGGACCATCCCCCACCCCGTGTGGGACAGGCGCTGAGCAGCCCAGGGAGAAGATCTCAGAGCTGGGGCGTATTTCACCCCGGGGGGGGGGAGCCCCTCTCCTGCAGAGCGACTCTCCTGGGTGGGTCTTTGCCTGTCTGCACCGGGTAGGGGTCCAGGCACCCTCCCGGCCCCGTTCTCACCTGTCTCCAGCAGGGCCCAGAGGAGGCAGCAGAGGAGAAGCGTCTTCATGGTGCCGGGGTGGGAGCTGGAGCCGGTCTGGGGTCTGAGCCAGGGGGTTCTGGTGCCGCAAACTGGCTGGCCGTTCTCGACGGAGGCCGGGCAGGGTCGCAATTAGAGTCACCAGCCCTGAGCTGGGGGCAGGAAGGTTTGTAGCTCAAGTCCTCGGAATATCAGCACAGAGGCCCCAGGAACGTAAGGGCCAGACCCAGCCCCCGCCCCAAAGTGTGACTGGGCTTTGGGCACCAGGGTGACGGACGCTGCCTGTGGTGGGCTGGGCGGGGGATGGTGCTGGGTTTGCTGCAGCTGCCTTGCAGGGTAAAGGACACCCCCCCCCCCCAGGAGGCAGGGACGGTGGGGAAGGCTGAGGGGATCCCAGCGGGAGCTCCAATTTCCCTCTCTGGGCTCCCTGTTCCTAACACGTCTACACCCACGATGGGCGCCACCCCCTAAAACTGTCCGTCCCCTTTATCCTCACTGGTCAGAGGCCCCCAGATGTGTGAGACCCCAGATATCCTAGGCAGGGCAGACGCTCTGGTCTGGTTAGCGCTGGCGCACGACCGTTTTCCTTCCCACCATTTTAACATTTGTAAATTAATCTTCTAGAGAATTGTTCACAATATTGCCCAGTGGTTCCTCGTTCCCCAATGCGTGAGCACAGGGGCGGCGGGGGGAGGTTCTCTGCTTGCTTCCCTCCGCATTTCTTAGCCCCCAAACCTTAAAATAGCTACATAGAAATCATGTTAGGCCTCCGTGTCAACCCTAAGTTCTGAGAGCCCCACCCCAATGCAGCTTTTGTATGTCACAGATGGCAGCGTGAGGGTCACTGGCATAGGGGCAGCAGGGAATAGGGGGCACAGAGCCTCTGGCATGGGTGGAAGGGGATGGGGGCATAGGGCCCGTGCCCTGGGGGAATGGAGGGGGGGCACAGAGCCCCTGGCCTGGGGCAGGGGGATGGAGGGCACACAGAGCCCTTTCCTGAGAGAATTGGGGGTGTACAGAGCCCCCGGACAGCAGGGAGGTGAAATGTGGGGGGGCAGAAACTTCTTTCACTGAAGAATTAGAGGCTGTGACACTGGCAGAATGGGGTCTCCTGGCATGGAAGGAAGGAACGGGGGGGGGGGGGGGGGTAAGTGCCGGGGGGTGCAGGGAATGGTGGTGGCTGAGGGGAAGGTGAGAGGAAGAAAATGTTCTGTAGCCAGTGTGAGCGGATGGCAAATTGGTTTTAAAGGAGCAGCCCTGGGGCCCAGCCCCCCCCCCCCCGACCCAGCACCCTCAGTGGCTGGTTTCCATGGCACCCATGTCCCCTGGGTGCAAGTCAGGGTGGGGGCGCTGGGCCCTTCAGGGGCTGGCTCATGGGCGAGGGGTCTGATTTAACCCACAGATAAATCAGTCGGGGGCCGCACTGAGAAGCAAAAACCAAAGCACCCCCCCCTCTGACGCAGCCCCCAACGGAGGAGAAAGACCCTCCCCACATTCCCCTCGCGCACTAGTGCCTGGGGGCCAGACCAGCCCATTTTGTGTCTCCAGCCCCACAGTGGAGGGGTGAGGGGGCTGGGCACCAGCGCAGGATCCCACAGGGTCCAGATCCTGACAAATTGGGGGCCTCATCCAGGCCCTGGGCCTGAGGTTCCCCACCCTGGATTAAGGGGTCGCTAACCCCCCTCACTGGGCCCTGCCCGGAGGTTCCAGCCCCAGGCACACAGTGTCCATCTCGGCCAGGCCAGGGTTCGCTCCCGGTTCCTGTTGGCGCCATTCCCGGAGCTGCCCTGGGTCACTGACCCGCAGGGCAAACAGCCCCCAGGAGAGCGGGACCCGCGTTAACCCTCCAGGGGCTCTCAAGGGCGGCACCAGGCGACCGTGAGTCACTGCCCTCCGGCTGCTGGGGGTCAGTCCCGTGAGCTCTGCCGCCGGCTGGATATGGGTTTGGTACTGGGCCACCGGTTTGACCCTATGGATGCAGCAGGCTCGAGGCAGGAGCCGTGACGCACTGGGATAGCGGCCGGGTGGGACTGAATGTGAAGTTTTTTAATCCTTTCAACTGTTGATATGGATTATTTTAAGCATTTTCCACTATTTTCAGCCACATAACTTTCCCCAAATTTTAGAATTGCTGCCATTTTTGTTTTGATGTGAAGTTCCACATGAGTTATTTTTTCAAGTTGTGTTCATTTCAATTTCCAGAAGGGCGTCTGTATGGGCTTCGTAGGCATTTTATTTGGTTGCTGTTTAAATTCCCAAAATTGTGTAAAATCCTGCGCTTTAAGTATTTTTTATTTCAATTTTCAGAGTTGTGCAAGAGTTGAATTTTAATAATTTTTTCTGGTCAATAGTCATTTAATCCCCACAGAAGTGCAAGCGTGTATGGTTTTGAGGTGTTTTTCCTGTTTCAATCTCAGTGTAAAATCTTGGGTTTTAAGCATTTTGGGTTTTTTTTCTTCATTTTGGTCTATTTAAGTGTTCATGCTTGTGGGAAATTGCGGATTTTAAGATTTTTGTTTTCAGTTTTTAATCCATTTAAATTTCCATACGTGTGACAAAACTCTGGGTGGTGCTGGACAATAATTATAAATTAGACGCTGAGATTCAGAAAGTTGAAGCTTTATTAGAACCTTTAACTGTGGATCACACATTTCCAAGTCTACAAAGTAAATAGCCCAAATCAAACTCTGCCACTATCTGCAGCTGACTTTGCTCAGCTGTACGTTTAGATTATTCTCACTGGGAATATTTTTCAGCTCGAGGAGGGGCATGTGTGGTAAAACTGACATTTTCTGCTACAAATCAAACCCTTCCAAGGCAGCATATAGAGGAACCTTTAGTGGCCTCTGGTTTTTTCTCGTGGTTGTACCACATCACAGCTCTCCGCATCTGCAATCAAAACACAGCGCTCAACGCTGAGGTTTTCGCTTAGCCACAAGGGTGCGTAACAGCCTGAAATCATCAGTTCAAATGGCCAGTTTTGATGCACCTGTTGGAGTCATTATGTAATGAGATGCCACAGGATTCCAATAAAATACCCACCACTCAACCTCTATTGCAAGGGAGCATTAAAAAATAAATAGCCGTAGTCTGTTGTTGAGCTTGTGAATTAAGCAATAGCTAGAGCCTTAGTGCAAATCATTTCCACCCTTTCTCTGATACTGGACTCCCAGCTGACCTTGAATTAGTCACTTCCCCATTCTGTACCTCAGTTTCCCAGTGAGAACTATATCTCTTGGTTACCTTGGGAGTGACAAATGAACATTTTGGCACAAGAGCATGGTGTTAATAAGTAGTATAAGGGCCCTACCATCAACCAAACGTTAGCCCCACCCCCTGACCCCGGAAGTCCCGTCCATGTCCAGCCCCCCCCCCCTCCCATCACCAGAAGTCCGGCCCTTGGAGGGTAGTACATCTGGGGTCAAGAGGGACAGATGACCAGAAGTAAAGGGTGTCATGTGACCCTGCCCCGCCCCCCCTCCCCCGTTAGGCCCATCCCCTGTCACCGGAAGTCCCGCCCTTGGGGGTAATATATCCGGGGTCAAGAGGGCCAGGTGACCGGAAGCAAGGGATGTCATGTGACCCCTCTAAGGACTCGCCCTGCTTCCCTCTACCAACCAGGAAGAGTTTTTCCCTGTAGGACCGCCCCATGAAACTCTTGGACCAATCGGGGACAGTCCCAGGACCGGATGACCCACCCGGAAGTGGGTCATGTGACCCCTCTAAGAATTTGCCCTGCCTCCCTCTACCAATCAGGAAGGGTTTTTCCCCTGTGGACCACCCCGCAAACCGCTTTGACCAATCGGGGAGCAGTTCCGGGACCGGTTGACCAGGCCAGAAGCGGGTCGTGTGACCCCTCTAAGAGCTTCCTGTGGCACCCTCTGCCAATCAGAGCATAGCACTTCCCTATAAGTTCTAGCACCACACAAAAGAGGCCATCTTGTTCCAAGAGCGCGTGTTTGAGAGATCATGCAAACGCTGAGTGGAAACATGGACTCCTTCACCACCCCCACCAGAAGTTTGGACTTTGCTTTGGTTCCGAGGGCCTTCCACCGCATGAGAAGAAAGCACCACATCAGCCACAGTTCCGAGGATGAGGGTGTGACGTAGTGGGGGTACTTGCTGGGCTGTGGTGACCCCTGCTGTCTGGAGCAAGACCCAGCAGGGAAAGCCTCACTAGGCAGAGGTAGTGCCAAACTTGTTGAACCAGTGGCCAGACACCCCCCATGGAGAGGAACAAAGGAAGGTGGAATGCTGCCCTGGCTGGGGGGCAGGGCTGGAAGTGAGTGAGTTGGTTGCTGGCTGACTGTGAGGATGGAGGAGACAGCCTAGGGAGAGGAGCTGGAGTTTAGGGGCCCAGTCTCCCCCCAACTCAAGGGGGCGTGAGGCATCCTAGCCCAGCTCTGTGACCAGACTACATCTGTGCTGTGCTGTATCCTGGAGAGGCAATAAACTTCCTCTATTCCACCGGCTGGTGCAGTCTGTTTGTGCCATTTCGGGGTGCAGGAGACGGGGGACCCCAACGCGCTGTCACAGAGGGAGAGGCAAAAAGGGGCCCCTTTGCCCCCACTGCTATTGGATACACCATAATCTGATCCCAAAACCCAACCACTCACAAAGCAGCCCGACGAGCTAGACGGCCTCTCGTTATCCGTCCCTGTGGAGGAAGCTGCCTGCGGCTCCCAGGACTCGGACAAGGTGAATGGAAAGGAAGTCAAACGGGTAAATGAAAAATCGAGGTGGGGCCATAATGGGTGTTTTGTGAATCTAAAACCCAGCAGCTATAGCTTACTCTCTTTTTTTGACAATCTCTCGCCAGCTCGACGATGACTTTCTAGAAGCCTTTGAGAAATTGCACATCGGTAATCCTGTGGGAGTAAATCTATCTTGTGCCAGCTGTTTTTGCTCATATCTGACACATGGATCTCGAGAACAAACGTGAAAGAATGAATTAACTCGGACTCCCTAATAGCGATAGTGGTGGGGGTGTCATGGTGCCCATTTGCAGACGGCTGTAAAAGGGTGTGTTAATCCTGATGCTTCATAAAACTTGTATTAAATGTGTTGCTGTGAATGTGTTCCTTCCATACTTACAGAATCTTTTACTAACACAAATAACAGTCATGTCTACGCAGATTGCTCTGTTAGAGAAAATATATTACACCCCCAGGGAAGCTGGCAGCTTTGGTGGGGTGAACCCTCTGTTTCAAGCAGTCAAAAAGCACTGTATAACTTTGAACAGAAGACAGGTAACATCGTGGCTTTCGGACCAGGATGCTTACTCTTTGCACGAGCCTACTCGAATACGTCTTAAAAGAAACAAGACCGTTGTCTCAGACATGGATTTACAATGGCAAGCAGACTTGGTGGATATGCACCGGTTCTCCAAACACAACAGCGGTCGTGTTATCTGAGTTTATAAAGAGTTACAACTGGAGCTTTCACAGAATTATACAGACCAGACCTGCTGATGTGAACCCCGCGAATTCTCTGAAGGTCTGGAAAACTGTTTATGGAGCCCTGATTTTATACATTAGAACATCAGTGTTCTTGCGCAAGTACTCGAGGCCAGTGTAGACAGGTGGCAAGATTTTGCGCAAAAGTGGCTGCTTTTGCGCAAAATCATGCTAATGTAGACACAGCGATAAGAGTCTCCACTCACTCACACACATTCCTAGCTCAGGGGAGACTGCTGCTTAGGGCAAGTGAAGGAAAGTTGCAAGAAGTTGCCAGGGTGGGAGCTTCAACAATCACTCAGTTGACCGTAAGATTCTGAACTTACAAAGCAAAGAGGCTGAGAGTTGCACAGTCGCGAGGTTTAACAAAGCTCACAAGAAGTTGCGAAGTTTAACAGGTGATGCAGCTGGAACAGTTACAAAGTTACAGAGAATTATTGATAAATTGTCAGCAGGAGCTTTTGTCAGTCTGGGTATGTCTACACTACAAAGTTAATTCGAACTAACAGCTGTTAGTTTGAATTTTAACTTTCATAGGCGCTATACATGCAAACCGCTAGTTCGAACTTAATTTGAACTAGCGGAGCGCTTAATTCGAACTAGGTAAACCTCATTCTACGAGGACTAACGCCTAGTTTGAATTAAGTGGTTTGAATTAAGGGTTGTGTAGCCACTTAATTTGAACTAGTTGGAGGCTAGCCCTTCCCAGCTTGCCCTGGTGGCCACTCTGGGCCAAGCCGGGGAAACTTGTCTGCCCCCCTCCCGGCCCCGGAGCCATTAAAGGGGCACGGTCTGGCTATGGTGCCCGTACCAGGTACAAGCCTGCCAGCACCCAGCCAGCAGACCCTGCACCTGGCACGGCATGAGCCAGCCACCCGCTGCCACCCAGCCCTCCGCCTCTTCCCAGGACCAGGTTGGCAGCTCACAGGAACCTGGCCGGGGCCACAAGAGGCGGGCGCCTGCCTGGTCTAGTGCGGAGATCGTGGACCTCATCCAGGTTTGGGGGAGAGGCCTCCAACGTCTACAGTCTCCGCACTAGGCACAGGAAAGGGTCTGACTAGGGCAGGATAGCTGCCAGCCTGGAATCCAAAGGCCACAAGCGAATCCAGGAGCAGGTTTGCATGAAAATCAAGTTGGTCCAGTGAGACCCCTGACCCTGAGCCCTGAGCTTAGAACATAAGAACAGCCGTACTGGGTCAGACCAAATGTCCATCTAGCCCAGTAGCCTGTCTGCTGACAGCATCTAACACCAGGTGCCACAGAGGGGATGGACCGAAGACAGTGACCAAGCCGTTTTCTTGTGCCATCCATCTCCAGCCTTCCACAGAGGCCAGGGACACCGTTCCTACCCCCTGGCTAATACCACTCCATGGACCCAAGCTCCATGACTTTATCTCACTTCTCTTTAAACTCTGTTCTAGTTCTAGCCTTCACAGCCTCCTGTGGCAAGGAGTTCCACAGGTTGACTATATGCTTTGTGAAGAAGAACTTTCTGTTATTAGTTTGAAGCATGCTACCTATTAATTTCATTTGGTGTTCTCTAGTCCTTATATTATGGGAAATAATGAAGAGCTTTTCTTTATTCACCTTCTCCACACCACTCATGATTTTATAGACCTCAGTCTATATCCCCCCTCAGTCTCCTCTTTTCTAAGCTGAAAAGTCCCAGTCTCTTTAGCCTCTCTTCATATGGGACCTGTTTCAAACCCCTAATCATTTTCATTGCCCTTTTCTGAACCCTTTCCAAGGCTGAAACATCTTTTTTTGAGGTGAGGAGACCACATCTGTACACAGTACTGAAGATATGGCGTACCATAGTTTGATACTTTCCCTCCTCCTTCTTCCCCTGGCTTCCCGCTTCCAGCTCCCTCCTCCCAGGTTTCCCCCTCCCCTCTCCTCTCCCACCCTCTCTCTTCCCCTCTCCCACTTCCTTTTCCCAGTCTCCCCAGAGGTTAGTCCCACCCCCCCCATTTTTGTTAAATAAAGAGAGTTTCTATTATTGACCACACATGTCCTTTATTTTTTACATCAGGAAAGGGGGGTAGGAAGGAGTAAGTGGAAGGAGGTGAGGGAGGAATGGGGCACAAGCCCCCGATGGGGAGGACTGGGGTGGGTCTGTGGGCACCTTGGGGTGGAAGCTCTCCTGCAGGGTCTCCTGGATCCTGACAGCTCCTCAATTGACCCCCCCGGATGGCAGCCTGCGGCAAGTGCAGCCGGGCTGATGGCCGAGTGCTGTGATGTGCCGAGTGTGGGCATTCAGGGCACTCCAAGCCAGGACTGCTTTGCTGTCCCTCATCGAGGTAGACAAGCAAGCGGGGCACCCCTGAGAACTGTCTGTCTGGGGTGGGGGTCGGGTCCCTTTAAGCATGGAGCTCGGCTAGCCTGAGGCAGCAGCTCCACGCTCTAAGTCCTGCTTCCAGCCAGCCTTAACTTCGGTTCAGTTTCCACTCAGTTTTTAGGTCTAGATGCACTAGTTCGAATTAGCTTAGTTCGAATTAACTAATTCGAATTAAATTACTTCGAATTAGTGCTGTAGTGTAGACATACCCTCTCTGAGTCATGTATTGGCAGGACCTTAGAGTTTAGTGCACTTCCAGAAAATGTAGGTGGACATCAAGCAATAGTCCAGGCGGAGGCTTTTCTGCGACACCACATACGTGGGGGGTCGTGGTTACTTCTGTCCCTGCTTGCAGAGTGGGGTGGTTTGGGGGTTTGGCTGCTCTGGGGATTTCATCACGTTCATTTCTGTCTTACACTTACGTTTATTTCTGTGATCGGTGAGTTCTCAAATGCAGAACCTGCCGTGGCTGGAGTCATCACGCCGTGGTCACTGCTGCCCCTGGACGTGGCTGGCCTGTCCCTGTGGCCCCTGAGAGAGGCAGAGCAGGGGGTCTCCACGTGCCGTCCTTGAGTGCAGACACCGCTCCTGCAGCTCCCAGTGACAGGGAACCGTGGCTAGTAGGAGCTGGGGGCTCGGTGCCTGTAGATGGGGGGCAGCACGTGGCACAATGGAGCCATCGCTGTAGATGCCAGCTGTTTATCAGGAAAATCTCTCTCTCTTTTTTAAAGGGGTTCTTTCTTTCTTTTTTTCTTTTTTTTTTTTTAAAAGGCTGGGAAAGTCTGGAATGGTTCACAGCACCACCACTGTACCCTGGACCCAGGCCTTTGGCCCCCTCTGCTGGAGTCTGCAAAGCAGGATAGGGAGCTGCAAAACTGCAGGGCTGCAGATGTGTCTCCTATACTTGCAATGTTCAACACGTCTGTGTTCGTCCCCCTGCCATCCCCCACCCACGTTCAGGGTTCACTCCCGGCCCAGGGCATGTTTCCAGGAGCTGCTTTGTGCAGGAGGATCTGGCATCCCCAGATGGCGGCTTTAACCCTGGGGGGCTTCCAGCCCTGGCTGGCGGCCCTGCCAGAAACCCACATTAGGGCTACGTCTACACTGGCGGGTTCTCGGCCAGAAATGTGCAAATGAGGCTGAGAGAGGAATATCATTGTCACTGGCACGATAAATGCAGAAGTGGGGGCCAGCAAGTCTACCCCAAAGCCTTATCGACCAGGCTTTGGTATAAAACTTCCCCCAAATCTTAAAACCCTAGATTTTGGGAATAGCACTTCTGCTGCCACCACCCAAATATTAATAGCGAGATTACGGGAAAGATCATTTGGGAAAACTCACCCCTAAAATAAAAATCAGGGCCCACAATTAACCACTACCAGGTTAATAAAAAGAAAAGAGAAAACTTTTATTATTAAAACAATATTCTTGTTGCAAGCATAATGATTTGATGGGATGGTAACAAAATATACTCATGGAGGAATTGCACCATGGGCTAGAATTTAGTTACAAAGAAAAGCCAAACATCTCTTAAGCAGTGCCAGATCGCAGCTCCCATACCCAACCCTTAAACAATAAAGCCTAACGAAATTATCCAAACTTTACCCTACATACAGAAAGTGGAGAATTATGTCTTGGAGGGAGAGAGATGTGTTTCTCTCTCTCTGTAGCTGCAGAGGACTGGCCCAGAGAGACAAAGGAGGAAAAACCCCAATTCCTTTGTCCCAGTTGGAAAGCCCCACCTACATTCCTATTGGCCTCTCCACCTGGCTAGGTGTAGTTAACCCCTTAATCCCCAGGCCGCTGGCTAACCCTCATAATCATGACAATCACCGAGCCACATTTGCATACCTAATGAGCTGCCATTTTTGCAGAAGAGGCTCTTGTGCCATAAGGAGCCTCTACGCTGCCCCTTCTTGCACTAGAAAAAATTTGCGCAATGCCACTATGCTGATTATTTTCAGGGATAACGGCATTGCGCAAGAGGGTTTTTCTTGCACCAGAAGGGGCAGTGTAGACAGCTCCTTCTGGTGCAAGAGCCTCTTCTGCAAAAAGCAGATCACGTTTCAATGCACTTTGGCAGTGTGGCTGCTCTCTTTCGGAAGAAATTTTTCCAAAAAATCTCTTCCAGAAAACCTTCTTCCAAAAGGAGTCTGCAGTGTAGACACAGCCACAGAATCTAATGCTCATTATCACACACGGGAAGACACAATATCTGAGATTCACTATTCACACACACACACACACACACACACACACACACACACACACACACACACACACACTTTCCAAGAATCAGTCCCTCTCCCCCCACCCAGTCACCCAGACACCTGCTCTCTTGCAGTTTTCTTGTGTCTGTTTTATTCTGTTCATCCCATTACAGCGGAAGCGAATCTGAGCCCTGCCACAGCAGTGCGGCTGCCCAGGGCAGCGGGGCTGTGTCGCAGGAGGGCAATCAGGAGACGATGTTCACCAGCAGGACGGTTAGGAGGGCTGAGAAGATGAGTCCAGCTCCTTCCGGAGCCACAGTGTCTACGCGGGAGGAGACTGGGCTGCATTCAGCCGTGGTGAAATGCGCATCGATCCCCCCGAATGTCCCTTTGAGCTGCTGCATATTAATGCAGGCAGACTCACTGGCGCAGCCTTTCATGGTGGTCTTCACAGTTGTCTGACCTGTGGGGGACAAAACAAGAGGGTCAGTGTCTGGGAATCCCTTTGGGAAACCTTTTCTATCTCCCACACGGTCCCCTTCCTCAGTGAATCCCGGATCTCTAACAAACTCTAACAGGCCAATGTTAGTCCCACCATTCACCTGGCAATGGTGTTGCTCACTGATGGTGCTAGTAATAAAGATGCCGCCGTGTTAGTCTAGTCTAGATGAAACAAAAGACAGGACTATGCAGCATTTTAAAGACTAACAAGATGGTTTCTTAGGTGATGAGCTTTCGTGGGCCTGACGCACTTCCTCAGATCAAATTATGGAAGAAAATTGGCACGACGATATATACCAAAGGGATACAATGAAAAAAGTGAACACATATAAAAAGGACAAACCAAATTTCAGAACACAGGGTGATGGAGGGGAGGGGTTAATGTCTGTGAGCTAATGATATTAGAGGTGATAATTAGGGATGCTATCTTTGTAATGGGTAAGGTAATTAGCATCTTTGTTCAGACCCAGTCGTAAAGTGTCAAATTGAAGTATGAATGACAGTTCAGAGGTTTCTCTTTGAAGTCTTGTGGTAAAATGCCTTTGAAGCAGGAGGCAGGTAGTCAAGTCCTTGAGACAATGCCCTCTCTGGTTGAAATGGCAAGAAACTGTTTTTTCTTTGTGACACTTTTGTGGGCATTGATTCTTTGGCGAAGTATCTGAGACGTTTGTCAAATGTACATAGCAGACGGACACTGTTGGCACATGATGGCATAAATTATATTTCTGGATGTGCAGGAATATGTGTTCTTGATCTTATAACTGAATTGGTTAGGTCCAATAATGGTGTCAGCAGAGTAAATATGTGGACAAAGCTGACACCGGGGTTTGTTGCAAGGGACAGTTCCAGGGTTGGTGTTAGTGGGGTATGTCCTGTGGTTGTAGGTAAGAATCATCCTGAGGTTAGGTGGCTCTCTATAGGAGACTATGGGTCTGTCTCCCAGAGCCTCTCGGAGGGTAGTATCCTGTTCCAGTATAGGCTGTAGTTTATTGATAATGCGTTGGATGGGTTTAAGTTGGGGGCTGTAGGTGATGAGAAGTGGTGTTTTATTGTTTGTTTTCTCGGGTCTGTCTTGAAGTAGATGGTTTCTGGGTATTCGTCTGTCTCTTTCAATTTGCTATTTCAATTTGGCTATTTCTGCAGGTGGGTAATTGAGGTTTATAAATGCTTGGTAGAGATCCTGAAGTTTCTGGTCTCTGTCAGTGGGATTAGAGCAGATGCGGTTGTATCGAAGGGCTTGGCTATAGACGATGGATCGTATGGTGTGTGCTGGATGGGAGCTGGAAGCATGTAGGTAACTGTAGGAGTCAGTGGGTTTTCTGTTGAGAGTGGGGTCCTGCCTCAATCACCGGCCAGCACTAGATGCTGCACAGAAAGGTATCCAAACCACCGATATGAGGGATATGGCTAATAGCTAGAAATCAGTGTGAGACCTGAAAAAAGAAGGCTCAGCAGTTTTCTGATCATTCAGTATGATCACTCCAGCTCTTCCTGATAAGCAAGAATCTTTTAGAATTATACATAGCTCTTGACCACAGCAGTTTCCAATGGTGGGGAGTTCCACAGATCAATGGGTTATTGGCTGGAAAAAGCATTTATTTTAATCAGAGTGCACATCTCCCTTTTCCATTTCATCGCCTCTCTTATGCCAGAGTGCTCAGAAATTCTTTGCTGCGTTGAGATTTTCCAGCTGAAATCTTTCTACAGTTAAAAGTAGAAATCTAAACACATTTTGTGAATTCAAATTTGCCAGATTCTTTCAGTCGGAAGAGACCCCCATGAGAACAAACTCTGGGAAAAATCAGACTGGTTCATGATTGAAATTCAAAACAACTTTCCCTTCCAATGTTTTATCTAAAGATCTCTTTAGCGTTCCCTGCTGCAGGGGTCTGCCTATGTGCGTGGTGGTTCCTGGGTGGGGAAATCGGACAGAGGAACAGCAGGATGGCAATTACCGCTTTTCGCTGTGCCACTGAGATGCAGGCAGTGGGTCTGGGTGCCTGTGCAGTCGATGATCTCTTCGTTGCAGTCATGGGAGAACGCAGAGTAGCAGGCTGGGCAGCGCCGGCCGTTGAGGGTGGTGTTAGCCGGGGGCACTAGGAAAAGTGGAGCAAACACAGTCAGCTTTGGGGACGAGCCCCAGGAGGCGGTGGGACAGGGAGAGAAGCTGGGGGCTGCACTGCTCAGCCCTGGATCCCCCTGCAGGGGACGCTGCAGCTCTGGGGCACAGGAGGTAGCAGGGGCAGGGAGAGGTTTGCAGCAGGGAATCCTGGATCCAGTTCGAAAAACTAGAGCTCTGCCCACCAACCTCCCACCACTCAGGTGTTCAGGGTTACCCAATGGGGCGCCCCCTGCAGGGCAGGGAAATAAAGGTTCTTTCCTAATCCCGTTCCCTCTTCCCACAGGGAGGCCTGAAGGGGCCAGGCAGGGCAGGGGGCGCGCGGGAGCGGACAGGCTGGAGAGGAAGGCGGGCGCTGTACCGCTAACAGTGGCTGTTTTGCAGGCCTCCGCGACACAGCAGGCGACATTCGAGCTTATAGAGATCCCGTTCCCAAAAGTAATGTAGAGGGGCGCAAGGTTGCACTGGCTGGAGGACACACAGGCCTTCGTAAACATCGGGGTCTTTATATTCCCTGCATGGGAGGAAGAGGAGATGACACTTCACGTCTCTGTCTCACCCTTGAACACGTCAGAGATGTGATTATGATCTATCTAGAGAGTGGTAAACTGAGGCACGAGAGAACCAGCAGGACTGGTGCCCACAGCTGTCCCTCACCCACTGGATTTCTCTTTCCTCCCAGAGTCAGGGAGAGAACCCAGGAGTCCTGATTCCCCGGCTCTAACCCACCAGACACCACACCCCTGCCAGGACCAATGAGAGACTCCCCCAGCCTCTCCCCTCCACCCACCAGCCCCATGCCTCTCATAGAGACATAGAGAAAACCCAGGAGTCCTGGCTCCCAGGCCCCCTGCTCTAACCCACCAGGCCCTGGTTCTGGGTGGGCTGACGCCGACCCAGCCTGTGTTCTGGGCTGGTGCAAGGTCTCTGCACCTACCTACTACTGATTCTGCTTTAATGATCCCACAAGAATCCAATTCCTTGCTGCAGACTTGCTCCGGGCCCGTACACTCCTTGTGGACGCCGACGCAGACCTCACAGGAAATACTGGTCCCTAGAGAAGCAAAGGCAACAGGATCCATCAGTGCTGAGCCTTCTCTGCAGCCCCATTGATTGTAATGGAGCTACAGCCCATTGACCCAGCTGGGATCTCACCCGGCATTACTTGGTTTTGCGCCAGAGTTGTCCGTCCCTCTATTGCAGAACTTGGGGGAAGGGCAGATACACTGGAGGGCAGGGAAATGGTCCAGAGTGACCGACACAACTGGGCCTAAAGAAATCCAATGAGGTTCAACACGGAGAAGTGCAGAGTCCTGCCCTGCGGATAGAGGAGTCCCAGGCATTGCTACAAGCTGGGGACCGACTGGCTAAGTAGCAGCTCTGCAGAAAAGCACTTGGGGATTCCAGTGGATGAGAAGCTGGATGTCCTTGTAGCCAAGAAGGCTAATGGCATATTGGGGGGCATGAGAAGGAGCATCGCCAGCAGATCCAGAGAGTGATTGTTCCCCTTTATTCGGCTCTGGAGAGGCCACATCTGGAGTATTGTGTCCAGTTCTGAGCCCCCCACTACAGGAAGGATGTGGACGCATGGGAGAGGGCCGAGTGAAGGGCAACCAAAATGAGGAAGGGGAGGAGCACACGACCCGCGAGAGGAGACTGAGGGATTTGGGTTTGTTGAGTCTGCAGAAGAGAAGAGTGAGGGGGCTGTCGAAGCAAAAGCCTCACTCAGTTTACATGGCTAAGCAGACAGCTTTATTGATCAGTAAAGCCAAGTGAGCCAAACGTGGTCCCAGCAGAGCCGGGCCCAGTAAGGCTGCTAACACAATCAGTCCTAGTGTCTTTATACCCTTAGCCAAACAGTCTGACGTCAGGGCCTCCAATTACAGAAATCATCAATTAAACTAGGAAAAATAAAGCTGTATCAACAAGATGGCGGACAGGTACGAGGGAGTGCATCTCCTATCTGAACTAGCCCAATGAACACATTCCAATAGCACATCTGTCTTGGCCTGGCACGTGGGGTGATAGAAAGTTCACTCTGGCCTTCGTGCAAAAGCAAAAAGCTGAAATGGTTTCTATTCTACAAGATGGCTTCTAGCTAAACATAAAATGGTTTCTACAGGGCATTTGAGAGCAGCCTGCAACTTCCTGAAGGGGGTTGCAAAGAGGCAGGAGAGAGGCTGTTCTCAGGGGTGACAGATGCAGAACAAGCGGCAATGGGAAGGTCAAGATTGGTGATTAGGATGAATGATTTCGCTAGGCGGGTGGGAAGTGCTGAGCTGGGTTCCTTAGGGTGCGGGTGGAATCTCCATCCCTAGGGGTGTTTCAGTCCCTGCTGGACAAAGCCCTGGCTGGGATGATTGAGTTAGGCTGGCCTTGCTTTGGGCAGGGGCTGGACTCGCTGCCTCCTGAGGTCTCTGCCAGCCTGGGGGTTCTATGTGTGTATGAAATCCGAGCGCAGGAGGCCCCGTCTCCCCAGGGGAGAACGGCGAGGACAATCCCCCTGTCACATTACTGAATTGGAGGGAAGCAGCCAGATCACTGCTGCACCTCTAGGTGGAGGTGTTGGCCCCAGAAATTGGTATAAAAGGGAGCCATGTGGGGTATTGAATGGGAGCTTATTGTTTGTTGATCTTATGTACGCTATTTATGTGAGTGTATAATGTCTGTGTGTGTAGGTAGGAATCTGTAATCTGTGTGGAAGCTGAATATTTCTGTGAATGTGGTTAAGCATGGCTATGGACAGGCTGAGTAGCGAAGCCCTGTGGGACAATGGCTCTCAATGGGCTATGGACACACCCAAAGAATGGGGTTTGTCAGCTGAGAGCAGCCAGCAGGGAACATAGACATTGGCCTCTGACCAGGTGACTTGCTGCATACAAGAAGAGACCAGGAAGGAGGTATAAAGAGGCCATGCGGTCGATGCCATTTTGTTCTCAGCTCAACACTTCATCCCAGAGGCAGCACTGCAGGGATCGAAGAACCCGGAAGACCTGTGAACCCATCCTGATCATAGGATGTGCAATAAGAACTTTTAAACCAGCAGCTGCAACATCTCTGCTAGAGCCTGCATCGAGAACTGGGAGATTCGGTGCATGTAACGTACTGTACTTTAATAACCTTACTCTCAGGCTTTTCTTTCTTGTGATAATAAACCTTTAGTTATAGATTCTAAAGGATTGGCCCAGCGTGATTTGTGGGTAAGATCCAGAGGGTAAATTGACCAGAGATCTGTGGCTGGTTTGTTGGAACCGGACAGGACTTGTTCGGGGTAGGTGGGATTGGGTGCTAGGACCCCCCCCCCCCCCACCTGTGTATGAGGCCCGGGGCTATCTGGGGCACGGATATTGCTGGGGTATCGGAGGGGTTTTGCTCGTGAGGCTTCAGGCAGGCAGCTGAAGCGCTCTGTGAGACTGGTTTATGGCCTGTTTGGAGAGGTCACCAGTCAAGGGGGCTGTAAGGAGCCCCGGATTTGAGCAATTCGCCCTGAGCGGACGACCTCAGCTGTGCCCAGACACGGCCCGGTCTGTCACACCCCCACCCCGTGTGGGACAGGTGCTGAGCCGCCCAGGGAGAAGATCTCAGAGCTGGAGCATATTTCCTGAAGAGCAACTCTCCTGGGTGGGTCTTTGTCTGTCTGCACCGGGTAGGGGTCCAGGCACCCTCCCGGCCCCGTTCTCACCTGTCTCCAGCAGGGCCCAGAGGAGGCAGCAGAGGAGAAGCGTCTTCATGGTGCCGGGGTGGGAGCTGGAGCCGGTCTGGGGTCTGAGCCGGGGGGCTCTGGAGCCGCAAACTGTCTGTCGGGGGCTGGCCGTTCTCGACGGAGGCCGGGCAGGGTCGCAATGAGAGTCACCGGCCCTGAGCTGGGGGCAGGAAGGTTTGTAGCTCAAGTCCTCGGAATATCAGCACAGAGGCCCCAGGAACGTAAGGGCCAGACCCAGCCCCCACCCCAAAGTGTGACTGGGCTTTGGGCACCAGGGTGACGGCTGCTGCCTGCGGTGGGCTGGGCGGGGGCGGTGCCGGGTTTGCTGCAGTTGCCTTGCTCGGCAGGGTGAAGGACACACCCCGGGGGGCAGGGACTATGGGGCAGGTTGAGGGGATCCCAGCGGGAGCTCCAATTTCCCTCTCTGGGCTCCCTGTTGCAAACACGGCTCCGTCTACACCCCCGATGGGCGCCACCCCCTAAAACTGTCCACCCCCTTGGTCCTCGCTGGTCAGAGGCCCCCGAGGAACGTGTGGGACCCCGAATGCCCTAGGGGGGCAGGCGCTCTGTGGTCTGGTTGGCGCTGGCGCAGGCCGGTTCCCTGAGGGGAGGCCCGTGCTGGACACACATGCACCTCGCACCATTTTGACGCTTTAAAATGAACCTTCTGGAGGATGTTTTGCATATTGCCGGTGGTTCCTCTTTCCCCAGCGCATGAGCACGGGGGCGGGGGGGGGGTTCTCTGCTTGCTTCCTTCTGCATTTCTTAGCCCCACGCCCTCAACTGGCTACTTGGAAATCGTGTTAGGCCTCCGCCTACGTGTCTGCTGTGTCGGCCCTAGGTACTGAGACCCCCCCCCCCCCAATCCGGCTTGTGTACCTCACTGGTGCCATCTCGAGGACCCCTGGCGTAGGGTAGCAGGGAATGGGGAGCACAGAAGGGAGGCGATATGGGGAGCACAGTGCCCCCAGGCTGAGGGGAGCAAAGATGGGGGCCCCACAGAGCTCCTTTATTGAGGCCTTGGCAGTGGCAGAACGGGGTCCCCTGGCATGGAAGGAATGGGGGAGGGTAGGTGCCGGGGGGTCTAGGAAACCCTCAGTGGCCGAGGGGAAGGTGAGAGGAAGAAAATGGTCTGTAGCCAGTGTGAGCAAATGGCAAATTGGTTTTAAAGGAGCGGCCCTGGGGCCCAGCCCCCACCCCCCACCCAGCACCCTCAGTGGCTGGTTTCCATGGCACCCATGTCCAGGGTTGGGGTGCTGGGCCCTTGAGGGGCTGGCTCAGGGGTGGGGGGGGCCACCGACCCACAGACAAATCAGTCGGGAGCTGCACTGAGAAGCAAAAACCAAAGCAAACCCCTCCCTGAGGTGGCCCCCAACGGAGGAGAAAGACCCTCCCCACATTCCCCTCACGCACTAGCCCCTGGGGGTCTAGACCAGCCCATTCTGTGTGCTCCGGCCCCACGGAGGAGTGGGGAGGGGCTGGGCACCAGCACAGGCTCCCCAGAGCTGCCCTGGGTCACTGACCCGCAGGGCAAACAGCCCCCAGGGGAGCAGGACTGGCGTTAACCCTCCAGGGCACTCAGGGGCGGCACCAGCCGACCTTGAGTCACTGCCCTCCGGCTGCTGGGGGTCTGTCCCGTGAGCTCTGCCGCAGGCTGGCCCCCACGCCCTGGGAAATGAGAGAGCTGGATGGAGATATGGAGCAGGGCCACCGGTGTGAGCCCATGGATGCGGCAGGCACATGACAGGAGCCTTGACACAGGCCGGGTGGGACTCAAAGGGACTTTTTTTAATGTGTTCAATTGTGTTTAGACTGTTCTCAGCAGGTTACATTTCCCCAGCTTTGCCAAATACTAGGGCTGGTTTTTGGTTTGATGTGAATTTCTGCATCTAATACAAACATTCTCCTTTATGTATGTTTGTGCTCTAATAACATGGACACTGTAAGACAGTGGTCGCCAACCTCTTTAACCACAAGATCACTTTTTCGATATAAGTGCAACGTAAGATCTACCCCAAACCAATACCCTGGCCCCTCTTCCTTCTCACCCCTTCTTCGAGGCCCTTCCCCTGTTCCACCCCTTTTCGGAGGCCTCATCCTGATCACTCCATCCCCTACCGCCCCCATGCTCACTCACTTTCATCAGGCTGGGGTAGGGGGTTGGGGTACAGGCTCTGGTGTTGGGCCAAGGGGTTTGGAGTGCAGAATGTGCTCTGAGCTTAGCCCAGGGTGAAGTATTGGGGTCCAGGAGGGCGTTTCAGGGTGCAAGCATATGGCTAGAGGAAGACTCATGTCTGAAGCAGGAGGTTGGGGGCAGGGGAGGTTCAGGGCTGGGAGAGGGGTTCAGGAAGCAGGCTCTGGCTGGGCCAGGTGGTGGAGCAGTGGGGTTAAGGCAGCTCGCTGCTATCCCAGCCCTGCCCTACTCCTGAAAGCAGGAGGCACGTACAGCAATGGCTCCATGGCACCATGTGCTGCCCCTCGTCTACAGGCACCGAGCCCACCCGGGGCGGCCTGTGAGCCTAGGCGAACTAGGCAGTTGCCTAGAGCACCGCTACCCTGTGCACCCGATGATGACGTCATGGGGCGCCGGGGCACACCGTGATGATGTCACGGCCATTGACGGCTGAGCAGGCGGGGGCGCCAGCTGCCGCATCTGGCCTCGGGCTGCTCCTGGAGCCCACAGCTTCTACTGGCGACGGTTCCCCGTTACTGATCAATGGGAGCTGCAGGCAAGGACAGCGTGTGAAGACTCCCTGCTCGGCCTCTCATAGGGAGCAGCAATTCCCACAGGGATAGTGACTCCAGCCACACCAGGGTAGGCATTTTAGAACTCACGAATCAAGGAAGTACATGGAAGCGTAAGAGAGAAATGAAAATTATAAAATGCACAGAGCAGTCACACACCCCAAATAACCCACTTTGCAAGCAGTAAAAGGAGTGACAACAGCCCACAGATGTGCTGGGTTGTGAGATGAGAGGGAAGGACAGTGTGTGTTTGTGAGAGTGACAGACACACACAGGGTGTGTCTAGACTGGCAAGATTTTGCGCAAAAGCAATTGCTTTTGCGCAAAACCTTGCCAGCTGTCTACACTGGCCGCTTGAATTTGTGCAAGAGCACTGACTTTGTAATGTACGAAATCAGTGCTTCTTGTGCAAATACTTTCACGCTCCCACTCGGGAAAAAGCCCTCTTGCGCAAGAATACTTGCCCCGATGGCTAAAATGGTGATCGGGGCTTTCTTGCGCAAAATTGCGTCTAGACTGGCCATGGATGCTTTTGCGCAAAAGCACTTTTTGTGCAAAAGCATCCGTGCCAATCTAGATGCGCTTTTGCGGAAATACTTTTAACGGAAAATTTTTTCCGTTAAAAGTATTTCCGCAAAATCATGCCAGTCTAGATGCAACCAGAGTGTATGAGAGTGACAGAGATTTGCATTGCTAAGTTCCCTACATCCCCTTCTCTCTAGGTAGGGATAGGGTACAGGAGTTGGGGGAGGAGGGGCACTCTGACACCAGTGACCCCCTCTTCTCCTTCCCATACACTGCACAGCAAGCAGGAGGCTCCCCGGGGGGGGGGGGGGGGGAGCTCCAAGGCAGAGGGCAGGAGGAGCATGACAGTAGGTGGAGGGGCAACTAAAGTGACCGTGCTTGAGAGCTTTGTGTCCAAACTAGTGAAGATCACTTGTCAGAGGCTCCAAGATCTACCAGTAGATCCCAATCAACCGGTTGGTGACCCCTGCTGGAAGAGCTACCACAGCCAAGCTTTGCATGGGATAACCTTTCCTCCAGGAGAAGGTTTTAAGGTACTTTTGGACCCGATTTTCCCCCCTCCCCCCGCACCTCTGCTCCAGGGGGCAGCTGCCCCACTCGCCTCTACTACCCCGTTCCATTGCCCAGGCGTGTCCATGGCGGGGGGGGCCCTCCTTCCTCCTCCCGTGATGTCAAATGGAATATACGTGGGGGCTGACCTTGCGCAGGACTTGAACCGCTGCTGCTGGGTTGGTTCTCGGGGTGGGGAAAGGGGGCAAGGAACCAGCCGGGGGGAGTTCTTTAAACAATCGTGCACAGGAAGCATGGCAGACACCCTGCCAAGAACATTGGGAGGAGCCTGAGACTAGTACACAACATTTCGGACAAGCAATTATCACAAGTACAGGCAGAAAACTGTCAATCAAGTATCTCATTTTCGCAACAGCCTGAATAGCAACATGTATCCCAAACATGAGCATAGCAGGTACCCTACCATCTTACTACAACGACCAAGTCTCACTTTGCTATCAAATGAGCTTAGTAAGACGAATGGATGGGAGAGAGGAAGCCGGTTCGACCCACACACCCTGCGTGGTAGACACTTTCACACCCAGTGCGGGTGTTCCTACGGAGGGAATCAGAGACCTCTACCTCCTTCCCGGTACTGTAGGGAGCCTACGGGTGCAGTGTAAGTGAACTAGGCTTAATTATTGTATATAATAATCTAGTAATTGCTTTTGCACTGCTGGGCGCTGTGTTCATGGCTTTAGAATGAATCGGATTGACGGTTGAAATTGAACAGCCCTTGTTTGTAAGGCTTGTAAAATTTAACCAACTCTATCACCTGCTTAAAGCTCGCGGTGAATAGGAAAGTGGTGAAGTGTCTCTGGAGTGTCCTGGTTGCCCCGAGCCCCAGGGCAGTGCCCAGAGAGTTGGATTCCATCCCCTGCTCTGGGAGGAGAGTGTTTCCTAGGGGTTAGAGCACCACTAGGGTGCCACTTACCAAATGCTCCTCCAGAGTCGGGTTTGCCAGATGTGAAATCAGAGCCCCGTTCCACCAAGCTGCACCCGTCTCTCGTTTGAGTCTGTCCCAGATGGGCTGGGGCTGCCTTGCTTTCCCGATTTATAAGCCAGTGGCTGTGATGTAACGTAGAAGACTTAAACGGAATTGAGCTCAGCTCCAAAATAGAGTCTGTAACATTCTGTTCCTCTCTCCGGCCCCGCCCTGCTTCCAAGCCTCTGTGCGCCCTGGCACGTCCCCAGGCCTTTCTGCCGGGAATTCCAGGAAAGCGAGACTCTTTTAACCCTTTGCCTGCTCTCGGCTCCAGGGACTCCATGGAAAGGCTCCGGGAAGGGCGTCTCCGTGCCCCTGAGAAACGCCCCGCAGCCGGCAGGGCTGCCAGGGTCACAGGCAGTGGGTGAGCTCCCCAGGCCCCTGCCACGAGGGGTGAGCTGGGTGCTCAGCGGGAAGCAGAGGACTCAGCCCCAAACGCTCCGGGACTGGAAGTGACGCCAGGGCTCCCAGACTCCGCTCCCGTCCCCAGCTGGGCTGCACCCGCGCAGTGGAGCCCCAGTGTCCAGGAGCGCGGGACGTGCCCGTGGGGGCACTAATGGGAAATTCTGTGCTGAGCTTGCTGGAATCAGCCCGGCCTTGGGGTCCCCTCGGGGGTGTCACTCCCAGCCCGGGCTGCCACGCTCAGGGCTACTGCAGGGGGCCCAGCATGTGCAGGGTGGGCGTGGAACCAGCAGGGGGCGGTCTGGTTGAGGAGCGAAGTGTCAGCAGGAGGAGCCTGCAGAGGGTGGGAAGCAGGATCCCGTGGAGGCTGGGGCGCATCTGGCCTTGGAGAGATCTCCAGGGATCCCTGAGAAGGCCTCATACAGCTGGGGGAGGCCTCAGGAGGTCACCACATTCAGCCGCCGGCCAAACCCCGACTCAATCAGCCCAGCCAGGGCTTTGTCCAGCTGGGGCCTAAACACCCCTAGGGATGGAGATTCCACCCCTCCCTAAGGAACCCCGCCCAGCGCTTCCCCTCCTGCCTAGGGAAATTGTCAGTAACCAGGGCTGAGTTACTACTTGCTCTCAGCCAGCTCACAGCCAGAGAGCTGCCCTGGGGGGTGGGCGTGCTCACTTCAATTGGTTAGCTCTGCAAGATAATGAACTGTAAATACAACTCCTGCCAGGAGGGGGAGGGAATCCAAGATGCGGCTATGCAAATCCAATTCAGCCAGGGCTGATGGAGGGTCAGTGCTGCCATGGAATGGGGGGTATTGTAACTAATTTGGGGCTGTGGTGGGGGTCACAAATCATACTATCCCTGAATGTGGGAATATGACCCCCGTGCTTGCAGGAGAGACACCAGCACTGGAAGAGGTCTCCGAGGAACAAGCTGCCCCCGGCCAGCAGGGCTGGCTCTGGGGGCAGGGCTGCACATGCATGGGGCCCCAGGTGGGGGGGGCATGCATGTGCCGTGCTCCCGATGCATGCGTCGCTTCCCTGGGTGCCTGCCAGAGTTGATTGAACTGAGTTGGTGGAGAGGGATTGAGCAGCCTGCTAGGTATGAGCTGCAACACTGGCTCAATCTACCCCCTTCCCCCAGTTTTAAGGACAGACCTAAAGCAGACTGCATGGCTATGTCCACACTGGCGCGATCTTGCGCAAAAACTTGCTGCCTGTCTATGCTGGCCGGGTGTTCTTGCACAAGGAAACTGCCTTTCTAGGCCGTGTCCACACTGGCGCGATCTTGTGCCGGAAATATGCAAATGAGGCTGTGTGGACTATCGCTGAGCCTCATTTGCATATCTAACGAGCTGCCATTTTTGCAGGAGAGGCTCTTGCGCCAGAAGGAGCTGTCTACACTGCCCCTTCTTGCGCAATGCCGTTATTCCCCAAAATAATCAGCGCAACGGCATTGCGGCAGAACGGGGCCCTGATTTCACACCCAGCAAACCTGACTCTAAGGAGCATTTGATAAATGGCACCCTAGCAGTGCTCTAACCACTAGGACGCACTCTTCTCCCAGAGCAGGGGGTGGAATCCAACTCTTGAGCATCAAGCCCCCTTAATCTCCCCTCTAAATCTGAGATGGAGGCCAAAGCCAGGCAGAGAACCCAGATGTCCTGGCTCCCAGCCCTCCCCCCGCCCAGAGCTAACCAGTAGACCCCCCCCCCCCCACTTCCAGTGAGAGACTCAGGAGTCAACAACCTGCAGCTCTAACCACTAGACCCTTCCCTCTGAGCAGGTGAGAGAACCCAGCAGTCCTGGCTCCCAGCCCCTCTCCGTCACCCTGTGAATGTTAATGAAGGCCAGAGCTTCCCAGATAATGTGGGGAAACTGAGGCAGCTGCAGAGACCTAGCAATGCTGTGAAACCCTCTGAGAAGTGGGATATGCCCAGCACTGTGATAGTGGCGGGAGGATTGGGGGGGGGAGGGGGCGGGGGCAGGGACACAGCAGCAGCAAATGCCACCATCAAGGAGGGGAAATTTCTCCCCCCAGCTCTGGCTGCGGTTGGTCCGGGGCAGCAGGAGTAACCCTGAGCAGGTGGGGAAGGTACCAACTCCCTGTGGTGTGAGGAGCAAAACCCACCTCCCTGGGAGAGAGGGGTCAGCAAAATTCCCCACCCCCCACCCCCGGCCCCCAGGGAAGGTGGAGTGACTGTGCAGCAGCCCCTGCCTCCAGGGCGGGGGCACACGGAGAACTCGGCCCTGGAGAGAGGTGGGTTTGCCCGGCCTGGGCCCTGGGATCCCTCCGCTGTTAAAAGCGGCGCGTGCTGGGGAGCCTCTCTGCAGGCAGCTGGATGCTGTGAGGTGTGGCCCAGTTGCAGCGGCAGCCCCCTCTGCAGCGCAGAGACGGGGGGTTCCCGGCCCTCCAGGCAGCACGGGGGCCTTGTAGGGAAGGCTGGGACCAGCCCCAGCCTGCACAGAACCAGCCAACACAACAGGGTCTGAATTGTTACTTTGTGCCGCTTGTTTTCTCTCCCTCTTGTTTTGGACTCGTGGGTGGATCGTTCTGCATTCCAGAAGCAGCCGCGTCTCACGCAGCCGCTTCCTGGTGGGCCCCTCTGAGGGGGAGGGCTAGCTCAGTGCTTTGAGCAGTGGCCTGCTAAACCCAGTGTTGTGAGTTCAATCCTTGAGGAGGCCATGTAGGGATTTGGGGCAAATATTTGTCAGGGATGGTACTTGGTCCTGCTATGAAAGCAGGGGACTGGACTCAATGACCTTTCAAGGTCCCTTCCACTTCTAGGAGATAGGTAATCTCCATTCATTTAAATGTGTCCCTCTCCGCTCTGGGGGGCACAGCAAACATCCCAGCATGGAGGGGTCTGCGGCACCGGTACCCCAGGGCTGGGGCAAGTGGCTGTAGCCCCACCCACCCCCACCCACCCTGTCATGGGGCCGGGCGTGGGCTGCGGCTGCCTCCCTCCTGCTCTCAGCTCAGCCCACCTGTGTTTGATCCCCGGCTGGAGAATTAACATCAGGGACTCTCCTCCCAGTCGTGCTGCTGCTTCCCCGTCACCCCCATCACCATGACAGCTTCTCCTGCCGTCTGGCTCCTCTCTGCCCTCCTGGGGACAGGTGAGAGGGGCAGGGGCTGGTTTCCTGACGTGGCCCATGTCACACAAGCTCTGAATGGGCCTGTTCCCTGCAACCGTTTATAGGCGCTGCCAATTCACCGGGGCCAAATGGGAGTGTCGGAGTGAAGGGAGGTAGGGGGAGGTGGCCGGGAGCCACAAGTTTCCATAATAACATGGGAAACACTTGTGGAAAGGGGAGGAGATGCTGAGGGTCGACACGAGTGGGAAGTGGGGGCCGTGGGGGCCCGTCCGGTCTGGCCAAACAATGTCCCGCTATTGCATAAAATACAACAAAATTTAAAACCTCTGTGAGGGGGCACAAAGACACTGCCGCTGGGTCGGAGCCGCGGCCGAGCAGCGCAGCCAGCCCACCCTGCGCACGCTCGAGCTGGGTGCTGGGCGTTTCAAACAGCGGCAGGAGGGAGGAGGAGTCGGGCCACCGACCGGGAAGATGGCCGCTCGCCCGCTCGCCCGACAGAGGACGGGCCGTCCCGCCCTAACTTGCCACAGCCAAGCAGGTCACGAGCGGCCTCGAAGGGGCCGAGCACAGAGGAGGGTCGGGGGGTCAAGCACTGGCCCCTAGAGGCACCCCGTCTGCCCAGATGCTGGGAGGACTCCCGGAGGCAGCCAGCTGTGACTGGCCGGGGACAGAGCGGCCCCGGGAAGATGCCGCGAGCGGTGAGTCCAGGCGCAGGTAGGAAGAGGCCCAGGGCGGGCCTAAGCCCCGAGTGGTTGGCGGGTTTCGGGGATTGCCTCTGCCAGCTGGGTAGTGGCAGCTGCCCCCACCTTTAGGACCCTGGGCCAGAACCTGAAGGAGTGAGAGGACCCGGGTCCCCCTGCCCCCACCCACCGAGCAGAGACAGAGCCGGTGTAGGCAGATGGAGTTGTTGGCCTCGGGATGGGTTATTGCGCACGTACGGTGTATAGGGCTGAACTGAGGACCCTGGGGGTGGCCAAAGGCAGCCAGGGGGCAAGGACTGAGGATTGCACTAAAGGAGGGACCCTGGAAACCCTACTAAGAGGGAAAGTGGCCCAGGAACGGAGAACGCGGGTAAGGGGGCATTGGCCCCGCCGTCCCGACACGCCGCACCCAAGGGCTAGAGCAAAGCGGGAACCGGCTCGCAGCTGAGCCACCCCTCGCCGGTCACTCCCCCACAACTTGGAAAAGAGAAGAGCGAAGGGAAACACTGTCACGGTTTTCAGGTACCTAAGAGGGCGTCACAAGGAGGAGGGAGAAATATTGTCCCCCCCCCCCCAATCGGAGGACAGGACAAGCAATAGGCTCACACTCAGTTGGACATAAGAAAAAACTGCCTGCCTGTCAGGGTGTGATGGCGCGTCGGGGTTCCTCAATCCTGCACCCCCGTAGCAGCCGGAACAGTGTCCGCCAGCCAGCTGAATAGAGAGGGGTTTTTCCAGAATATAGCCCAGCCCAGACGTGATGTGGCTACAGGGGGCAGGACCCGGAAGGCTCAGGCCCCCAGGGTTAGGGGTCCGTCAGCCCTAGCCTCCAGCTTAGCCTGGTCTCCCCATGCTTCCCAGACAGCAACTGACCCTTCCCCGGAGACCTGGTGTTCGTCTCCGCCTCCTTCCTATTGTCTCCCTCCCTGCCCTCAACCGTCCGGGGTCTCTGCCTAGGTGACTTAGGCAGCCCCTCTGCTGGGCATTGCTACAGATACCGGCCATCAGGGGTCCTCCCAACCCAAACACAGGCACCAGTGCATGCCCAGAGTGGAAGGCCTAGGGTGTGGCTTGTCCACTACGCCACACAGGGTGGTCAAACACTGGAATAAGTTGCCTAGGGAGGTTGTGGAAACTTCATCTCTGGAGATATGTAAGAGCAAGTGGTCAGACACCTGTCTGGGCCGGTCTAGATGGTGCTTGGTCCCACTAGGAGGGCAGGAGACTGGACTCGATGCCTCTTCCCGTTCTAGGAATCTATGACTCTATGATCCTCCAGTCAGGATTGGGTGCCAGTCACACACGGCACAGCTCAGCAGGGACGGCCTGTCCCTTTCCACTGTCCTCTGCCTGTTTCTCTGCCTGTAGCACTCAACCGTTAGGGTATGTCTAACCCTAGGTAAGACATACCCTTACTCTTCTGCACGGATCAGTTCTGCAGTCCAGGGAGGAGTGTGCCCTCCGGGAGCAGACAGGGGCAGGGACCCAGAGGAGTGTACCAGGTCCCCACCATCCGACGCACACGGCATGCCGGCGGGTGACTGCTCGGCTCCCACCGGGTGGGTCTCTGGGGGCTGTGAGTGTGGACGGGCCCCTCACTGCACGTGGAGGGCGCCCGCCTGGGGTGTCGCTGACCGGTCCCGAGGCTCTGGCTGGCCGGGGATTCCTCTGGCCCGTGGGAAGGGGGCGCTGGAGGTTGAACTGTGGGAACGTTACGGAGCCAGAGGAAGGTCAAAGTCCAGGCCCAGCAGGATCCGAGGAGCCGCCCTCCCAGGTGTGTGTGTGGGGGGGTTGATTAATGAATGGATTCCTTGGTGCCAAGAGGCTGCAGGAACTCAGAGCGTGTAGGGGTCACGCAGCCTCATTGCAGCCCCCTCCACCCTGCTGGGCTGTGACCGAGTCCGGCTCCTGCAGCTTCTCCCGGCCGCTTGGCAGGCGCCGACTGGGGAATAACCTCTCCTCAGCCACCAGCCATCGAGGGACGAGAGAGGGAGCCAACGCCCCTCCCCCGCTGCTCTGGGGAGTCGATTAAGTCACTGACCCCGGCGCAGGGGATGTTTCTTTCAGGGGAGACGTCTCTGGGAGTGTTGGGGGGGGGTTGTATGTCGGGGTGTCGCGGGAACCTGCTCACTGAGCTCATGTAACAGGGGTGGCAGGTGGCTGGAGTCAGGTGGTTCAGCAGGGTGGGGATGACTAAAGCCCAGCCAGGCGATCAGCCGGGGGGGGCCAGGATCCTGCGTTTAGTGTCCCGCTTTAGATGTTCAATCGAGTCAGGGACAGTCTAGGGAGCAGCACAGGTGCCGGTTTCTCTGCTTATCCGGGCAAAGAGACGACACAAAAGCGGCCTTAGCGCTGCTGGACAAGCCCCCTCGTCCGCCAAGGGCCGGGTGTGAACAATCCGGGACCTCGAACAGCATAAAACGGTGACGGCAACAATTGCAAAGGAACAAGCGACTTACCAACGGTGCCAGCGACTCAGCTCCCTCCTGGGCGCAGAGACTCTAATCCCGACTCCGTCCTCTGCCAGGCCGACAGACACCGCGCCTTGCCAGTGCGATTTCAACTGGGAGCCAAAGGTCCCTGCAGCTTTGACTGTCAGTGAACAGATCGTGATCTAATATACTCCGTCGATAGAGGAAATGCATCTGGGGGCTGTGCAGAAAACCGGAAGCAAATAGGGCAACTGGAGAGAGCAGGATGTGGGCAGGGCAACTCACTGTTACTGTAAAAGGAAACCTGTAAACAAAACTATTCAGGGACTAACGATGACTTG
Organism: Pelodiscus sinensis; assembly: GCF_052426305.1. Lineage (NCBI taxonomy): Eukaryota > Metazoa > Chordata > Testudines > Trionychidae > Pelodiscus > Pelodiscus sinensis. The sequence continues at coordinate 25,386,747 of NC_143073.1, forward strand.
GTTCCATTCACCAGCCTATAACAGGGGGTGTCACTTTCCCCTGGTGCGCCCCTCACAGTCTGCTCCTCAAGATGCATTGTGTATTGTAAATATGCAGCTCTGATGCCAACAGGGTAAGCAATAAACCCAGCACTGGCCAGAGGCGCTCTTCCACGTTTTCCACAGTCCACTAGGAATGAGATAACATCGCCCTGAAAATGATGTTAGTGCACCAAAGAGTGTCCTTGCACCAGTGCACCAAAGAGTGTCCTTGCACCAGTGTCTTCAGACCACAATTATTACAGAGTTCGAGCTCCCCATGTGGAGATTGATGCCATGTTTCTCCATTCCGCTCACATAGTTCAAATGCCGCAGCCTGGGGATGCACATAGGATGGGCCAGGCGTGTTCCTGAACCAACTGTTCGGCCTTCACAGCTGCTGCGGAGGAAGGGCCGGGATGGTTCAACTCGGGTCCCTCCGAGGAGCTGGTGTCGCTGACCCCTGCACAGCCCTGGCCATTTCTGGGCCCAACGGGGACATGTGCTCCCTCTGCCTGGCCCTTCCTTTCTTAGAGACTTTGAAACAAGTTTGACTAGATATAGCTTTATCCCAGGAGAGACACAGACACCCCATTGCGGGCGATCACCTTGGGGTTCATCCCAACATCGTCTTACTTGACCTAGAGCCTGATCTTACATTTCATTGAGTCTGATCAGAACCGACTGGCATGACTAGCTCCCAGAGCAGACCAATGTCTGCACTATTGTATCTGCCCAGCTTCTGAGCCCCACAAGCCGACTGAGGCTCCAGGACTCGGGGTTGTAGGGTGGTTTGGCACTGGTGATGGAACCAATGTCTCTCCCTGCTCCAGTGCCTGGAAGGAAGGGAGGGATGGGGCACGGGTGGGACACCCCTTCCTGCACCAGGAAGGCAGCGTGGCCTGATGCACCGAGCCCTGCAATGGGACCAGCTCTGCCACTGGCCCACTGGGTGGCCTTGAGCATGTCTGTGCCTCAGTTTCCCCACTTTTGAAAGCAGGAGAGTCATGTCGCTGGTGAGGGAAAGGCGTAAAGAGGACTGGGGGAGTTACCCAGCTGGGTTCGCCAGGGGAGGAAGTCCAGGAGAAAGGGCTGTGTGTTGCATCTTTTTCTGTAGAAGAGGAAATTTCTGATGGGAAGAAATCCCATGGCCGGCCCTTCCTCTATCCGCACATGGGGGCTCTTGCCAGACAGGCACCCTGAACCTAGAGGTGCCCAGCCAGGCCCCCAGGGTGCACCTGCTGACCCATCCCCCCCATGCCTCAGCCCCTTCTGCAACCCATATGCCAGGCTGTGTCTAGACTGCACCCTTTTGCGGAAAAGGGATGCAGATTAGACACAGCGCAATTGCAAATGAAGCGGGGATTTAAATCTTCCCCGCTTCATTTGCATGAATATGGCGGCCGCTTTTTCCCGGCTCGGAGCTTTGCCGGAAAAAAGCGCCAGTGTAGACGCGGAACTTTCGGAAAATGAAGCCTTTTTCGAAAGATTCCTTATTCCTCTTAAACTCAGGAGTAGGGGATCTTTCGGAAAAGGCTTTATTTATTTATTTCTCTTCCGGAAAAGCTTCTTCCAAAAGGAGCCTGCAGTGAAGACACAGCCACAGATTCCAATACTCATGATCACACAGGAAGCCCCACAACATCCGAGATTCACTAGGACAGACACACACGTACACACACACGATCCAAAAATCAGTCCCCAACCCTCCCCCCCACACACAGACACCTGCTCCTGTGCAGTTTTCTCCTGTCTGTTTTATTCTGTTAATCCCATTACAGGGGAAGGGAATCCGAACCCTGCCACCAGCAGCGCCGCTCCCCAGGGCAGGAGGGCTGTTCCGCAGGAGGGGGATCAGGAGAGGCCGTTCACCAGCAGGACAGTAAGGAAGGTTAGGAGGACAAGTCCGGCTGGTTCCAGAGCCACAGTGGCTATGCGGGAGGAGGCTGGGCTGCATTCGGCCGTTGTGAGATCCACACCGGGCCCCCCGAAGATCCCTTTGAGCTCCTGTATATAAGTGCAGGCAGATGGAGTAGCGCAGCCTTTCATGGTGTTCTTGTTGGTTGTCCCACCTGTTGGGGACAAAGGGGTCAGTGTCTGGGAACCACTTTGGGAAGCCTCTTATGTCTCTGGTCCTATACAACACGGTCCCCTTCCCCCTCTGAGCCACTCACTGCAGCCCGTCTGGGACCCCCTGCTGGTCTCTCTTCCTCTGCTTTGATGCGCTGTCACTCAGTGAACCCCAATCTCTAACCAACTGTGGAGCAGGCCAATGTTACGCCCACCATTGACCTGGAATTGGTGTTGTTCACTGATGGTGGCAGTAGTGGGATCCTTAATCAGCTCTCAGCCAAAAGGCCTGTACAGACCCTGGCACATAGGGACTCCCAATTTTGGCAAGGGCAGGTGTGCAGCCCCTGGCATGGGGCGAGGGAGGATTTGCCTCTCAGCCAAGGGATCTGTGGAACACCTGGAACAAAAAGGCCCAAATCTCAGTTGGGGCATCTGTTACTCGTTGTGGAACAGTGTAAAAAAGAAATATCTCTGGCACTTCCAAGTCCCCTCAACTGGGAGATTTCTGCAGCAGACCCAGGGAGAGTGTGTTTGTACTTTCACTTCATTTGTATTACTTCAGAGTAGTGGTCCCCAACACGGTGCCCGCGGGGCCATTTGTGTGCCGGAGCTGGCCCGGGGCGCATGGTAAGCGCCGCCCCGGGAGCACCGCGAATTGGCCGCTCGTGCCCCGGGCGCGCGGCGCTTGGGGGGAGGGGGGCGCCGGCCCTGGGCGTGCATGTGTCCCCGCCCCCTGGCGCCCGGCAGGCGAACGGCCACGCCCCCTGGCGCCCGGCAGCCTCTAAAGGTTGGGGACCACTGCTTTAGACCCTGCTATTCTACAAATTGAGAGACAAAATGGAATTTTGGGGGTTTCTTGTGCAGGGTGCCGTGCACAGGAGAGTATCCTGCCTCAATCAGCGGCCAGCACTAGATCCTGCAAAAAAGGTATCCAAACCAACAAATAGGAGGGATATTGTGAATAGCTAGAAATCAGTGTAAGCCCTAAAAAACGGAGCTTCAACAGTTTTCTGATCATTCATTATGATCTCTCCAGCTCTTCTTAATAATCAAGAATCTTACACAGCTCTTGACCACAGCTGTTTCCAGTGGTGGGGAGTTCCAAAGATTAATGAGTTATTGGCTGGAAAAAGCATTTATTTCAATCATAATACACTTCTCCCTTTTCAATTCCATTAACCGTTCCCTTATGCCAGAGAGTGCTCAGAGATTCTCTGAGCTTTTTTCATCTCAAATCTTTCTGCAGAGAAAAATGGAAATTTGACCACTTTTTGTGAATTCACATTCATCAGATTGATTGGGTCAGAAGAGGCCCCCATGGACACAAACTCTGGGAAAAATCAGACTGGTTCATTATTGTAATTCAAAATAACTTTTCCTTCCAATGTTTTATCTAAAGATCTCTTCAGTGTTCCCCACGCAGGGACCCGCCGATGTGCATGATGGCTCCCGGGTGGGGAAATCGGAGAGAGAAACAGCAGGATGGCAATCTTTCACTGTGCTGCTGAAATGGAAGCAGTGGGTCTGAGCCTGTGCAGTCGATGATCTCTTCATTGCAGTGATGTAACACCACAGAGGGACAGGCTGGGCAGCGCCGGCCGTTCAGGGTGGTGTTAGCCAGGAGCACTAAGAAAAGTGAAGCAAACGCAGTCAGCTTTGGGGATGAGCCACAGGGGACGCACCGCTCAGCCCCGGATCCCCCTGCAGGGGGCGCTGCAGCTTTGGGGCACCCGAAGTAGCAGGGGCAGGGAGAGGTTTGCCGCAGGGAATCCTGGATCCAGTTCACACCTGGTGGAAGCCTAGAGTCCCACCCACCAACCTCTCCCGACCCAGGGGCTCAGTGTTATCCAATGGGGCGCCCCCTGCAGGGCAGGGGAAATAAAGGTTCTTTCCTAATCCTGTGTTGTCTTCCCACACAGAGGCCTGAAGGGGCCAGGCAGGGCAGGGGGCGCGCGGGAGCGGTTATGCTGGAGAGGAAGGCGGGTGTTGTACCGCTAACAATGGTTGTTTTGCAGGCCTCCCTGACGCAGCAGGCGACGTTCCCGCTCACGGAGATCCCGTTCCCAAAACTCGGGTAGAGGGGCGCAAGGTTGCACTGGCTGGAGGACACGCAGGCCTTCGTAAAGATCAGAGTCTTTAAGTCCCTGCATGGGAGGAAGAGGAGATGAGGCTTCAGGTCTCTGCTTCCCCGCTGCAACACTTCACAGGTGTGATTATGACCTATCTAGAGGGGGGAAACTGAGGCATAATTCACTCATGTTCAGTAGGCAACCAGCAGGACTGGTACCCCTAGCTACCCTTAACCCCTCACCCTCACGCTCTGGATTTCTCTTCCCTTCCTAGAGTCACAAAGAGAATGCAGGAGCCCTGACTCCCCCGGCTCTAACCCACCAGACACCACACCCCTGCCAAGATCAGCCATAGACTCCCCCAGCCTCTCCCCTCCACCCACCAGCCATACCACTCTCATAGAGCCATAGAGAAAACCCAGGAATCCTGGCTTCCAGGCCTCCTGCTCTCACCCAACAGCCCCTGGTTCTGGGTGGGCTGACACCTACCCAGATTGTGTTCTGGGCTAGTTCAAGGTCTCTGCACCTACCTGCTACCGCTTCTGTTTTCATGATCCCACAGGAATTCAGTTGCTCTCTGCAGGCTTGCACCGGGCCCCTATAGCTGTTAGGGCCACGGACGCAGACCTCACAGGAAACACAGGCCCCTAGAGAAGCAAAGGCAACAGGATCCATCTGTGCTGAGCCTTCTCTACGGCCCATTGACCCAGCTGGGATCTTGCCCTGTGTGTCTTGGGTTTGTGTCAGCAATTTCTGTCCCTCTGTTGAAAAATTAGGGGGAGAGGTGGATACACTGGAGGGCGGGGACCAGGTTCTGAGTGACCTGGACAGATTAGAGGATTGGGCCAAGAGAAATCCAATGAGGTTCAAGAAGGCCAAGTGGGGGTTTCTCTGCTTGCTTCCCTCAGCATTTCTTAGCCCCAGGCCCACAAATGGCTACTTGGAAATCGTGTTAGGCCTCGGCCTACGTGTCTGCTGTGTCGGCCCTAGGTACTGAGAGCCCCCCAATCCGGCTTTTGTACCTCACAGGTGCCAGCTCGGCCAGGCCTGCGTTCCCTCCCGGTTCCAGCTGGTGCCATTCCCAGAGCTTCCCTGGGTCCCTGACCCGCAGGGCAAACAGCCCCCAGGGGAGTGGGACCCACGTTAACCCTCCAGGGGCTCTCAGGGGCCTCACCAGGCTGTGGTTAAAACTAAAAGTTTCGGAAATGTGGCTAGTCCCAGGGAGGCGCAGAAACAGGCAAACTATTACTAAATATCTTTTAAACTTTTATTAGAATACTTCCAATGATAGCTTTTCTTTATTAGTCTCTTACATGCGTGGCCGCCAAATAACTATTAGTAGGAGCAATAAGCAAAGTGCTATATAGTAGGACTGTGTCTACACTGGGCCACTTATTCCGGAAAAGCAGCCGCTTTTCCGGAATAAGCTGCGAGCTGTCTACACTGGCCCCGTGAATTTCCGGAAATGCACTGACGATCTACTGTAAGAAATCAGCTGCTTTTCCGGAAAAACTATGCTGCTCCCGCTTGGGCAAAAGACCTTTTTCCGGAAAACTGATCCGGAAAAGGGCCAGTGTAGACAGCCCAGTAGTGTTTTCCGGGGAAAAAAAACCTGATCGCGAAAATGACGATTGGGGCTTTTTTCCGGAAAAGCGCGTCTACATTGGCCACGGACGCTTTTCCGGAAAAAGGGCTTTTCCGGAAAAGCATCCTGCCAATGTAGATGCTCTTTTTCCGGAAATACTTATAACATTTGACGAACCTGGGGAAATGTATCTTGCTGAAAACAGTGGGAGATGCTTCAAAATAAACCATATTAACAGTTGAACAACTTAAAAAACTTCACATTCAGTCCCACCCAGCCTCCATATCAGCATGTCACAGCTGCTGCCGTGCGACTGTCAGCTCACACTGGTGGCCCTGCACCAAACCCCATCCAGTTCTCTCATTTCCCTGGGTGTGGGAGCCAGCCTGCGGCAGAGCTCACGGGACGGACCCCCCAGGAGCCAGAGGGCAGTGACTCACAGTCGCGTGTGTGGAAGCAGGCTCTTTGCTGGCCAGGCCTCTCACGTGTATTGCCAAACCTGGGGAAATGTTATAAGTATTTCCGGAAAACTGTTCTGTTTTAAGCATTTCTGGAAAAGGGTGCCAGTGTAGACGTAGCCTAAATGAAAATTCCTTGAGCTTTTTCTAAGTCCCAATAGTTGTCAATAAGGGACCAGGGATTATCAACAGTTACATTTACATCAATCTTACTCATAAGTCTAATTACTTATCTAAAACTCTTAACAATACTACTTAACAAAACTTTTAACTAAGTTTAGATAGCAATACTCACACTGAGAAAAAACACAAAGTACAACAGCAACAACAGCATAGTTGGTATATGTTACGCTCTACAGGAACTCTGGTTCGGTGAGCGGGAGGTGGCCCTCGGGTGATCAGTCCTTGGGCCTGGCTCGTATTCTGCCATCCAATGTTTATTCGGGATTCCTCAGTTTGATATAGGAGGGGTAGCTGTTTTATAGAGATCTTTTGCACACTTTTTGTGATAGGCTAGCAGACCCTGTCTGCTAAGTGACAGGGGTAAGGGGGTGAGATGGTTTCCTGTTTTTCCTTTTCTGCCTTATCGGGCATGGTACAGTCAGCACAACCAGCAGGAACTTTACATGAACATTTTAGGTCTGGTTTTGGTTCCTGTTCGTCGCTGACCTTTTTACATAGTGTAAGAGTTTTCATCAAGGGGAAGCTGACTTTTTGCTTGGATGGCAATACACGTGAGAGGCCTGGCCAGCAAAGAGCCTGCTTCCACACACGCGACTGTGAGTCACTGCCCTCCGGCTCCTGGGGGTCCGTCCTGTGAGCTCTGCCGCAGGCTGGCTCCCACACCCAGGGAAATGAGAGAACTGGATGGGGTTTGGTGCAGGGCCACCAGTGTGAGCTGACAGTCGCACGGCAGCAGCTGTGACATGCTGATATGGAGGCCGGGTGGGACTGAATGTGAAGTTTTTTAAGGTGTTCAACTGTTAATATGGTTTATTTTGAAGCATCTCCCACTGTTTTCAGCAAGATACATTTCCCCAGGTTTGTCAAATGTTAGTATTGGCGCCGTTTTTGTTTTGATGTGAATTTCCACATTATTTTTTCAAGTTGTATTCATTTCAGTTTCCAGAAGGGCGTCCGTACGGGCTTTTTGTAGCATTTTATTTGGTTGCTTTTTAAATTCCCAAACCTGTGTAAAATCCTGGGCTTTAAGCATTTTTTAGCTGAATTTTCACAATTGTGCAAAAGAGGAGTTCTAAGCATTGTTTTCCAGTTGGTATCTATTTAAATCCCCACAGTTGTGCAAACATTGGTGGGTTTTAGCCATTTTTCTCATTTAGCTCACCACAATTGTGTAAAATCCTGGGTTTTAAGCACTGGGGGAGGGAGAATCTGCATTTTGCTCTACTTGCAGATTTTACTATTTTTATTTTCACTTTTAATCCATTTAAATGCTCACTCGTGTGTGAAAACTCCAGGTGGTGTTGCACAACAATTTTTAAATGAGACCCTGAGATACAGAAAGTCGAAGCTTTATTAGAACCTTGAACTGTCAATCTCACGTGTCCAACTCTGCAAAGTAAAGAGCCTCAAATCAAACCGTGCCACCATCTCAAGCTGATTTTTCTCAGCTGCATGTTTCAATTATTTTCGATGGGAATATTATTCTGGTTGGGGAGGGGCATGGGAGTGCGGGTGGTGAAACTGACACTTACTGCTACCAATCAAACCCTTCCCACACAGCAGATAGAGGAACTTTTGGTGGCCTCCGGCTTTTTCTCTTGGCTATGTCATATCACAGTTCTCTGCGTCCGCAGTCAAAACACGGCGCTCAACGCTGAGGTTTTCGCTTAGCCACAGGGATGTGTAACAGCCTGAAATGATCGGTTCAACTGGCCAGTATCGACGCACCCATTGGAGAGAGTCGTTATGTAACGAGATGCTGCAGGATTCCAATGAAATACCCACCACTTGACCCCTATTGCAAGGGAGCGTTAAAAATAAATACAGAAAAATAAAAGCTGTAGTCTATTGTTTGGGCGAGTGAATTAAAAAAAAGCTTGAGCCTTAGTGCAATTTAGTTCCACCCTGTCTCTGACTCCCGCCTGCCGGCTGATCTTGGGTGAGTCACCTCACCATTCTGTGCCTTAGTTTCCCAGCGCGAACCATATTTCTCGCCCTCTCTGGAGTGCTTTGGGAGCAAGTGATGAGCTTGTCCTGGGCGATGCTGACACTGGGTGATTTGATGGTGAAAAAGCCTGAACTTTGTGAACCTCAGCGTCTGCTGCCAGGAAATGGATATTGCCCCGACGTTTGCAACAAGTGTGAAAGGGATGAAAGCAGAAAAATGCTTAAACAAGCCAGTGTGATCCACTGAAACTGAAACTGAAACACACACACACACACACACACACACACACACACACACACCCTCTCTCTCTCTCACCCCCGATCTCGGCCAAGCCTAGAGTTAAAAAGAGTCTCCCTAGAGCGCTGTGGCTCCGGACGGGCGCTGCCTCGTTTCCCCACTAGGGGTCACTCTCAGCCGCCTCCAGCCACAAAAATTGAAACTGTTGCCCACGTAAATAAATAAGGAATCGCCAAAGGTTCGGTCCCCGCTTTGTGTTATTCGATGCGACCCAAAGGGGAAGCGAATCCGGCCGGGATCCCGGGGCCGCTGGGCGGGGGGGCGGATGCAGGTGCAGGGATGCAGGTGCCGGGGCGTTGTGAGTGCGTGTGCCCGTGGGCCAGGCTGGGGGTCAGGGCTGGGACGAGGATCCCGGCTGCCTTCAGTCCTGTCCCTCCCCACTGTGCTGGGACCAGCAGCTGGAGCCTGGCTCGTGCTCCGAGCCCCGGAGCTGGGCACCTCAGCGCGGCCCGTCCCCAGCTCCATCCCGGCGCTGGGGGTCACAGGAGACTGGGGCGGTGCGGGGGGAGGAGGTGCAGGCAGCCCCCCCCCCCATTGTCTCTCTAGCCCCCGCAGAGGCGGCAGCCGCCCGGTCTCAGGGCGAAGGGGAGGGCAGGGCGCTCGGGATCCACCTCTCCCCCCAACACGCCACCCGAATCCGGGGTTCCAGGGATCTTTCCAGGAGCTGCTTTATGCTGGAAACCGGGGGGTTTCCAGTCCTGGCTGGTGGCCCCACCATAAAACCCACATTCACAGTGTAATTAAAAGGGCAGTAGCAGGACGGGAACATATTTTCAGGTTTATGACAAAAAGTGGGACTCTGTTAGGCTGTGAAAGGCCCCACAAATAAACCAGCCTCATTTCCCTCCCGCACGAAGGCCTGTCGGAGGGGTGGCCCAGGAGACGGTTGTGCAGGCTGCATTCTCTCTGTGTGCTATGAATGTGTGTGTGTGTCTGTTTGAGTGTGTGTGTGAGTGTGTGTGTGTGCACCTGTGTGTATTCTCTCCCGCTTTCCATTACAAGGGCTTATCCTAGCTCCAATCAGACTCAGAACAAGGCTTCTAACACCCCCAGAACCCCACTAAAATTAAATGTGAGGAAATCCATCAGACCACCAGCATCAGACACAAATAATCTCCAGATCCACACCACACAACCCTGGACTCACTATCACACACCTGATCCATACAGACACAGACACACACACAGAATTCAATACTTAGACACACACAGTCAAAGGCACGATTTTACACACACATGCTCCAAGACTGGCTATCACACACAATCAAACACACGCTCCAAGTCTCATGATCACACACGCACAATGTATGTCTATGCAGCAGAGTTTTTTAGGGAAAATGGCCATTTTTTCTGAAAAAACTTGGGGTTTTTTTAAAGAAAAAATTTAAAGAAAATCGAAAGAGCAGAGGGGTTTCTCCAGCATCGCTAATCCTCATTCTATGAGGAAGAAGCCTGTTTCTGAAAGCGCTCTTCTGGAAAAAGGCCCGTGCGGAGGAGGAAGAGGGAATTCTTTCGCAACAAGAGGAAACAGGGAAAAGCACAGGCGCCCTGTCAGCCACTCCACCCACAGTAACCACAATTTACATGCGAGACAGCGTCCATTCAGTGTGCACACGATCTGTCGAGAAAGCAGATCGCTTTTGCGATGTGCTTTGGCAGTGTGGCTGCTCCCTTTCAGAAGAAGTTTTTCCAGAAAATCTCTTCCGGAAAACCTTTTTCCAAAACAAGCCTGCAGTCTAGACATAGCCACAGAGTCAAACATTCATTACCACACACAGGAAGACACACAATATCCGAGATCTGCTATTACAGACACACACATGATCCAAGAATCTGCCCCCCCCACACACACACACGATCCAAGTCCCCTCCTCCATCCCCCTCCCAGACACACACTCACCCAGACACCTGCTCCCATCCAGTTTTCTTGTGTCTGTTTTATTCTGTTAATCCCGTTCCAAGGACAGTGAATCCGAGCCCTGCCACAGCGGCGCGGCTCCCCAGAGCAGGGGGGCTGTGCCGCAGGAGGGGGGATCAGGAGAGGCCGTTCACCAGCAGGACGGCAAGGAGGGCTGGGAGGACGAGTCTGCCTGCTTCTGGAGCCACAGTGGCCACGCGGGAGGAGGCTGGTCTGCATTTGGCCGTGGTGAAATCCACATCAAACTCCACGATGGCCCCTTTCAACTGCTGAATATTAGTGCAGATGGACTCACTGGCGCAGCCTTTCATGGTGGTCTTTATACTTGTCTCACCTGTGGGAGTCAAAGCAAGAGGGTCAGTGTCTGGGACCCCATTTGGGAAGCCTGTTATGCCTCTGGTCCTATACAACACGGTCTCCTTCCCCCTCTGAGCCCGTCCCTGCTGCCCATCGGGGTCCCCGTTACAGTCTCCCTTCCTCTGCTCTGATTCATCATCATTCAGTGAATCCCTGATTTCTAACGAACTCTAACATCAGTCCCACCATTCTCCTGTCAATGGTGTTGCTCACTGATGGTGGCAGTAGTGGGATCCTTAACCAGTTCTCATCCAAAGGGCCTGTACAATCCCTGGTGCATAGGGACTCCTAATTTTGGCAAAGGCAAGTGTGCAGCAGAGGATTCACCGCTCAGCCAAGGGGTCTGTGCAACAGTTGGAGTAAAAAGGCCCCGAACTCAGTTGGGGCATCTGTTACACTGTTCCACAACCAGTAAAAAAGAAATATCTCTGGCACTTCCGGGTCCCCCCAGCTGGGAAATTTCTGCAGCAGACCCAGGCAGGGTGTGTTTGTACTGTCACTTTTTCTGTATTACTTTAGAGCCTGCTATTCTACAAAGAGAGAGACACCAAGGCAGTTTGGGGAACTTTGTTCAGGGCATTGTGCACAGGAGAGTATCCTGCCTCAATCAGCGGCCAGCACTAGATGCTGCACACAAAGGTATCCAAACCACTGATATGAGGGATATCACTAATACCAAGAAATCCGTGTAAGACTGGAAAAAGAAGGTTCAACAGTTTTCTGATCATGCATTATGATCTCTCCAGCTCTTCCTGATAAACAAGAATCTTTTAGAATTTTACATAGTTCTTGACCAGAGCAGTTTGCAGTGGTGGGGAGTTCCAAAGATTAACGGGTTATTGGCTGGAAAAAGCATTTAATTTAATCATAGTGCACTTCTCCCTTTTCAATTATATTTCCTCTCCTATGCCAGAGAGTGCTCAGACATTCTCTTGTGCTCTGAGATTTTTCAAGTGAAACCTTTCTGCTGTTAAAAATAGAAATGTGAACATATTTTGTGAATTCAGATTCGTCAGACTGTTTCAGTGGGAAGAGTCCCCCATGAAAACAAATTCTGGGAAAAATCAGACTGGTTCATTATTGTAATTCAAAACAACTTTCCCTTCCAACATTTTATATAAAAGAACTATTTAACGTTCCTCACTGCAGGGGCCTGCCCATGTGCGTGGTCTCTCCTGGGTGGGGAAATCGGACAGAGAAACAGCCGGATGCCAATTACCTCTTTTCACTGTGCCGCTGACATGCAGGCAGTGGGTCTGGGAGCCTGTGCAGTCGATGATCTCTTCCTTGCAGTGATGGGAGAACACAGGGAAACAGGCTGGGCAGCGCTGGCCGTTCAGTGTGGTGTTAGCCGGGGGCACTGAGAAAAGTGGAGCAAATACAGTCAGTTCAGGGGATGAGCCCCAGGGGGCGGTGGACAGGAGGAGCAGCTGGGGGCTGCACCGCTCAGCCCCGGATCCCCCTGCAGGGGGCGCTGCAGCTTTGGGGTACCTGAAGTAGCAGGGGCAGGGAGAGATTGGCAACAGGGAATCCTGGATCCGGCTCACAGGTGGTGAGAGCCTAGAGCCCCGCCCACCGACCTCCCCATACCCAGGTGTTCAGGGTTACCCAATGGGGCGCCCCCTGCAGGGGGATCCGGGGCTGAGCGGTGCAGCCCCCAGCTGCTCCTCTTCCCACAGAGAGGCCTGAAGGGGCCAGGCAGGGCAGGGGGCGCGCGGGAGCAGACACCCTGGAGACGAAGATGGGCGCTGTACCGCTAACAGTGGCTGTTTCGCAGGCCTTCCCGACACAGCAGGCGATGTTCCCGCTCACAGAGATCCCGTTCCCAAAATTCACGTAGCGAGGCGCAAGGTTGCACTGGCTGGAGGACACGCAGGTCTTCGCAAAAGATGGGGTCTTGATCTCCCCTGAATGGGAGGAAGAGGAGATGAGGCTTCAGGTCTCTGCCTCCCCCTTGCAACGCTTCACAGGTGTGATTCTGACCTATCTAGAGAGTGGGAAACTGAGGCACGACTCACCCCAGGTCAGTAGAGAACCAGCAGGACTCGTCCCCCTAGCTACCTCTCACCCGCTGGATTTCTCTTTCCTCTCAGAGTCGGGGAGAGAACCCAGGTGTCCTGACTCTCCCGGCTCTAACCCACCAGACACCACACCCCTGCCAGGAGCAAAGAGAGACTCCCCCAGCCTCTCCCCTCCACCCACCAGCCCCAGCCCCCTCTCAGTACCACAGAGGTCCCAGGAGTCCTGGTTCCCAGGCCCCCTGCTCTCACCCAACCGCCCCTGGTTCTGGGCGGGCTAACGCTGACCCAGCCTGTGTTCTGGGCTGGTTCAAGGTCTCTGCACCTACCTACTACGGATTCTGTTTTCATGATCCCGCAGGAATCCAGTTCCTTGCTGCAGAATTTCACAGGGCCCATACAGCTGTCACCTTCGCTGTGGCAGACCTCACACAAAACACAGGTCCCTAGAGAAGCAAAGGCAACAGGATCCATCTGCAGCCCAGGGAGAAGATCTCGGAGCAGGGGTGTATTTCACCCCGGGGAGTGGGAGGGGGCAGCCCCTCTCCTGCAGAGCAATTTTCCTGGGTGGGTCTTTGTCTGTCTGCACCAGGTAGGGGTCCAAACACCCTCCCGGCCCCGTTCTCACCTGTCTCCAGCAGGGCCCAGAGGAGGCAGCAGAGGAGAAGCGTCTTCATGGTGCCGGGGCGGGAGCTGGAGCCGGTCTGGGGTCTGAGCCAGGGGGCTCTGGAGCCGCAAACTGTCTGTCGGGGACTGGCCGTTCTCGACGGAGGCCGGGCAGGGTCGCAATTAGAGTCACCGGCCCTGAGCTGGGGGCAGGAAGGTTTGTAGCTCAAGTCCTCGGAATATCAGCACAGAGGCCCCAGGAACGTAAGGGCCAGATACTGCCTCCACCCCAAAGTGTGACTGGGCTTTGGCACCAGGGTGACGGCCGCTGCCTGTGGCGGGCTGGGTGCGGGGTGGTGCCGTGTTTGCTGCAGCTGCCTTGCTCAGCAGGGCGAAGGACACACCCCGGGGGGCAGAGACTGTGAGGCAGGCTGAGGGGATCCCAGCGGGAGCTCCAATTTCCCTCTCTGGGTCCCTATTGCAAACACGGCTCCGTCTACACCCACGATGGGCGCCACCCCCTAAAACTGTCAGACCCCTTGGTCCTCGCTGGTTGGAGGCCCCCGAGAAACGTGTGGGACCCCGAATGCCCTAGGGGGGCAGGCGCTTTGTGGTCTGGTTAGTGCTGGGGAGGTCCGTGCTGGACACACATGCGCCCTCGCACCATTTTAACACTTTAAAATGAACCGGTGGTTCCTCCTTCCCCAGCGCATGAGCACGGGGGGGGGGGGGGGGGGGGGGGGGGGGGGGGTTCTCTGCTTGCTTCCCTCAGCATTTCTTAGCCCCACGCCCTCAAATGGCTACTTGGAAATGGTGTTAGGCCTCGGCCTACGTGTCTGCTGTGTCGGCCCTAGGTACTGAGACCCCCCCCCAATCCGGCTTTTGTAGCTCACAGGTGCCTACTGGAGGGCCCCCGGCATAAGGGTAGCAGGGAATGGGGGGCACAGAGGGGAAGAGAGATGGGGGGCACAGAACCTCTGGCCTGGGAAGGGAGAAGGGCTGGGCACCAGCACAGGCTCCCAAATTCTGTGGGGGGAGCCCTGAGCTTCCGGGGCCAGATCCAGGCAAGTTGTGGGCCACATCGGGGCCCCGGGCCTGAGGTTCCCCACCCTGGTTTAAGGGGTCACTAACCCCTCCCCCTCCCACTGGGCCTTGCCCCGAAGCTCCAGTCCCAGATGCCCTGCGTCTGTCTCGGCCAAGCCAGGTTTCACTCCCGGTTCCAGCTGTTGCCATTCCCGGAGCTGCCCTGGGTCACTGACCTGCAGGGCAAACAGCCCCCAGGGGAGCGGGATCCGCGTTATCCTTCCAGGGCTCTCAGGGGCGGCACCAGGCGACCATGAGTCACTGCCCTCTGGCTCCTGAGCGTCCGTCCCGTGAGCTCTGCTGCAGGCTGGCTCCCAGGTCCAGGGAAATGAGAGAGCTGGACGGGGGTTTGGCGCAGGGCCAGCGGTGTGAGCCCAAAGACCATGCAGGCGCAGGGCAGCAGCTGTGACATGCTGATATAGAGGCTGGGTGGGACCAAACGTTAAGTTTTATAATGTGTTCAACTGTTGATATGGTTTAGTTTTAAGCGTCTCTCACTGTTTTCAGCAAGACACATTTCCCCAGGTTTGTCAAACTGTAGGATTGGAGCGGTTTCTGTTTTGATGTGAATTTCCACGTAAGTTATTTTTTCAAATTGTATTCATTTCAGTTCCCAGAAGGGCGTCCATGGGGGCTTTGTAGCATTTTATCTGGTTGCTGTTTAAATTCCCAAACCTGTGTAAAATCCTGGGCTTTCAGCATTTTTTAGTTGAATTTTCACAATTGTGCAAAAGGAAAGTTCTAAGCATTGTTTTCCAGTTGATATCCATTAAGTCCCCACAGTTGTTGCAAACATTGAGGCGACGTCTACGCTGGCATGATTTTCCAGAAATGCTTTTAACTGAAAAGTTTTCCGTTAAAAGCATTTTCGGAAAAGCGCATCTAGATTGGCAGGATGCTTTTCTGCAAAAGCACTTTTTGAGGAAAAGTGAGCATGGCTAATCTAGACGCACTTTTCCGCAAAAAAGCCCCAATCGTCATTTTCGCGGTCGGGGCTTTTTTGCGGAAAACAAATCTCTGCTGTCTACACTGGCCCTTTTGCGCAAAAGTTTTTCAGAAAAAGACTTTTGCCCAAACAGGAGCAGCATAGTATTTCCGCAAAAGCACTGACAATCTTACATGAGATCGTCAGTGCTTTTGCGGAAATTCAAGCGGACAGTGTAGACAGCTGGCAAGTTTTTCCACAAAAGCAGATGATTTTGCAGAAAAACTTGCCAGTCGAGATACAGCCTGGTGGTTTTTAGGCATTTTTCCCATTTAGCTCACCACAATTGTGAAAAATCCTGGGTTTTAAGCATTGGGGTGAGGGGGAGGGGGCGTTCTGCATTTTGCTCTACTTCAATGTTCATGCTTGTGAGAAATTGCAGATTCTACTATTTTTGTTTTAACTTTTAATCCATAGAATCATAGAACCATAGAGCTGGAAGAGACCTCAGAAGGTCGTCAAGTCCAGCCCCCTGCCCAAGGCAGGACCAATCCCAACGAAATCAACCCAGCCAGAGCTTTGTCAAGCCGAGACTTAAACACCCCTAGGGATGGAGATTCCACTACTTCCTAGGGAATCCATTCCAGTGCTTCCCCACCCACCTAGTGAAATAGTTTTTCCTAATATCCAACCTAGACCTCTCCCACCACAACTTGAGCCCATTGCTCCTTGTTCTGCCATCTGTCACTACTGAGAACAGCCTCTCTCCATCCTCTTTGGAACCTCCCTTCAGGAAGTTGCAGGCTGCTCTCAAATCCCCCCTCACTCTTCTCTTCTGCAGACTAAACAGACCCAAATCCCTCAGCCTCTCCTCATAAGTCATGTGCTCCAGCCCCCTAATCATTTTGGTTGCCCTCCGCTGGACCCTCTCCAATGCGTCCACATCCTTTTTGTAGTGGGGGGCCCAGAACTGGACACAATACTCCAGATGTGGCCTCACCAAAGCCGAATAAAGGGGAATAATGACATCTCTGGATCTGCTGGCAATGCTCCTCTTAATGCAACCTAATATGCCATTAGCCTTCTTGGCTACAAGGGCGCCCTGTTGACTCATATCCAGCTTCTCATCCACTGTAACCCCCAGGTCCTTTTCTGCAGAACTACTACTTAAATGGTTGGTCCCCAGCTTGTACCAGTGCTTGGGATTCTTCCATCCCAAGGGCAGGACTCTACACTTGTCCGTGTTGAACCTTATCAGATTTCTAGTGGCCCAATTCTCCAATTTGTCTAAGTCACTCTGGACCCTCTCCCTGCCCTCCAGCGTATCTACTTCTCCCCCCAGCTTAGTGTCATCCGCAAACTTGCTGAGGGTGCAATCCATCCCCTCATCCAGGTCATTAATAAAGATGTTGAACAAACCAGTCCTAGAACTGAAACTTGGGGCACATCCTGACATGGAGCCATTGATCACTACTCGCTGGGCCCGGCCTTCTAGCCATCTTTCTATCCATCTTACAGTCCATTTATCCAATTCACATTCCCTTAACTTGCTGGCAAGAATATTGTGGGAGACCGTATCAAAAGCTTTGCTAAAGTCAAGGCATATCACATCCACTGACTTTCCCACGTCCACAGAGCCAGTTACCTCATCATAGAAGCTAATCAGATTGGTCAGGCACGACTTTCCCTTTGTGAATCCAAGCTAAATGTTCACGCATGTGTGAAAACTCCGGGTGGTGTTGCACAACAATTATTAAATGAGACCCTGAGACGCAGAAAGTTGAAGCTTTATTAGAACCTTGAACTGTCAATCTCACCTGTCCAAGTCTACAAAGTAAAGAGCCTTAAATGAAACCGAGCCTTAGCACAATTTAGTTCCATCCTGTCTCTGACACTGGCCTGTTGGCTGACCTTGGGTGAGTCACCTTACCATTCTGTGCCTCAGTTTCCCAGCGAGAACCGTATTTCTCGCCCTCATCTGGAGTGCTTTGGGAGCAAGTGATGAGCTTGTCCCTGGTGATGCTGACACTGGGTGGTTTGATGGTGAAAAAGCCTGAACTTTGTGAACTTCAGCGTCTGCTGCCCGGAAATGGGTTATTGCCCCAACGTTTGCAACAAGTGTGAAAGAGATGAAAGCAGAAAAATGCTTAAACAAGCCAGTGTGATCCACTGAAACACACACACACACACACCCACCCACCCACCCCGATTCGGCCAAGCCTAGAGTTAAAAGATTCTCCCTAGAGCGCTGTGGCTCCGGACGGCGCTGCCTCGTTTCCCCACTAGGGGTCACTCTCAGCCAGCACCAGCCACAAAAATTGAAACTTGCCCACGGAAATAAAAAAGGAATCGCCAAAGGTTCGGTCCCCGGTTTGTGTTATTCGGTGCGACCCAAAGGGGAAGCGAATCCGGCCGGGATCCCGGGGCCGCTGGGCGGGGAGGGGGTTGCGGGGGGGGAGGGGGGATGCAGGTGCCGGGGTGTGGTGAGTGCGTGTGCCCGTGGCCCGGGCTGGGGGATCAGCGCTGGGACGAGGATCCCGGCTGCCTTCAGAGCTGGGCGTCCAGCCAGCAGCGGCCACGTCCAGCCACCCCGCTCTGAATGGGGCCGTGCCCTGGCCTGGCCTTCGGGAAGACGGTGCTTGAGGGGGGTGAGCTCCCCACACAGTGCCCCCCCTCTCCCCAGCTCAGGCCGGAAGCGGGGTGGGGGCAGCGCGCAGCTCCCCGCACCACGGGAGCCCCCTGGCCCTGGGTCTGACCCAGCCCTGGAGCGGCCGGGCGGGGGAAGGAGAAGTCCTGTCCCTCCCCAGTGTGCTGGGACCAGCAGCTGCAGCCTGGCTCGTGCCCCGAGCCCCGGAGCTGGGCACCTCAGCGCGGCCCGTCCCATCCCCAGCTCCATCCCGGCGCCGGGGGTCACAGGAGACTGGGGCTGTGTGTGGGGGGGAGGGGAGGTGCAGGCAGCCCCCCCCCATTGTCTCTCTAGCCCCCGCAGAGGCGGCAGCCGCCCGGTGTCAGGGCGAAGGGGAGGCCCCCTCAGCCAGGTGCCCGCAGGGCGCTCAGGATCCACCGTCTGCCCCCGGCCCCTCTCTCGGGTCCTGTCTGCGGCCGGCAGCAAAGCCGAGGCGCGACGGCAGCTCCGCCTGGGGCGGCCAAACTGGGCGCGGGCGGAAAATTGAACCCACCTCGGTACGTCGGCAGGACTCGGCTCCCCCGGGGGCCCACGAGGCCCCCCACAAACCAGGACCGCAGGGGGGCAGTATGCTGGGGGGGGCGTGTTTTAACATTGCCCCGGGCCGAGAGCGGGGGGGGGGGGGAATCCCAGAACGAGGGCTACTGAGCGGAGAGAACTGGGGGGGGGGGACTGGGCATGTGACTGTGCCCCCCAACGTGGGGAAGAGCCAGGCCCCGGCGCCCCGTACTCCGGGCCCCGCCCCTGCTCCATCCCCGCCGCGCCCTGGCTGTCAGATCTCCAGCCGGGCATCGAACACGGGCGGGCCGAGCTGAGAGCAGGAGGGAGGCAGCCCCGGCCCACGCCCGGCCCCATGACAGGGTGGGTGGGGCTAGAGCCACTTGCCCCAGCCCTGGGTACCGGCGCCGCGGACCCCTCCGTGCTGGGATGTTTGCGGGGCCCCCAGAGCGGAGAGGGACAAACCTCGGATGGTCTCGCCGGGGAGCGGCAGCGAGAGACGCGGATGCTTCTGGGATCCAGAACGACCCACCCAAGGGTCCAAAACAGGCCGCTCCCCAAATAGCCCCCTGCCCGCTCACTCCCCCTCTGTCACTGTGCTGGGCAAGTCCCACTTTTCGGAGGGTGTCTCAGCATTGCCAGGGCTCTGCCGCTGCCTCAGTTTCCCCACATTTACTCCGGCCTCCATTAACGTTCACAGGGTGGTGGAGAGGAGTATTTGCGCAAGATCACGCCAATGTAGCCGTAGCCCTGGGGTCCCTCCAGAGAGGATATGGGATGTGCTGGGGGTGGGGACTCGGGCTGCTGGATCTCTCCCTGGCATGGGGAGGGGCGTGCGGGCCAAGGGCTGGGTTGATGATCAACGTCAATTTCCCCGTGCGAAGGGCTCCCCCTCTCCCAGGAGGCCCTTTGTGGGCACGAACGTCTCCGCCCGCTGGCTCTGGGGGGAGGTGCCCCCAGGTGGCTTTTCTGGTCGGTCACCTGGGACCAGGCTTCTTCTGACCCCCTTTGTGTTGCTGTTGGGGGGGCCGTAGTGGGGGTCTGTCTGCTCTGTAACCCGGTGCCCCCTGTGCTGGGATGTGCAATTCCCACGGACTCACCCACATGTGCATTGGCCCAGACACCCAGGCCCAGCCTGAGGAGAGAACAAGGCGCTTCCCGGGGGGAGACAAAGGGAGGGAGGGGGAGACGAACACCAGGTTTGGGGGAAGGTTTAGTTGCTGGCTGGGGAACATGAAGGAAGCAGCCTTAGCTGAGGTCTGAGGGTCTGTGGGGGACAATGGACCCCCCCCCCCACCCCAAGGGGTCTGAGGCATCCTGGCCCTGACTCCTGTAGCCACGTCACGTCTGTGCTGGGCTGTATCCCGGAGAAGCAATAAACCCTCTTTATTCCACTGGCTGGCAGAGTCTGTTCTTGCTGCTGCGGGGCTGCAGGATCAGGGGAACCCCGACTCGGCGTCACAGGGGGACTTTGGGACCCGGCCCTGGGACCCTGTAAGCAGCAGCTACCTGCTCATTGTCACTGCTCCCCTGCTGCTCGCTCTTGGGTACACGGCCCCAGGAGGCTGCTCCACCCACCCCCGCTCTCAGGGCTGTGAGGTCGAGATCTCACCCCAGGGCTCTGCAATTCACCCTTGTCTATCACAGCCGGTCTGCCGCTGGACCCGTAGAGGGTGGGGAACCCCGGTGGGCCAGCGTCTATTCCGATCTAATTCCGCGGCCCATCGGGGACATCAGTTGGCGGCTCCTTCACGGAGCCGTGAGCACGGGCGTGTACTTGGCGCGGTTTACCCCCATTCCAGACACCTGCCCCTTCTGCGGCGTGAGGGAGAACCTGGCGCATATTTACCTGGAATGCGCCAGGTTGCAGCCCCTATTCCGGCTCCTCCAGAACCTCTTATTGAGGTTCTGGCTGCACTTTTCCCCCCACCTATTCATTTACGCACACCCTATCCGTGGCCCCACAAAGTCGCGAGACCTCCTCGTCAACCTCCTCCTGGCTCTAGCTAAGAGCACCATCTACAATACCAGGAGGAGGATGCTGGACGAGGGGGTTCTCTGCGACTGTGGGGCCTATTTCTGCTCCTCCCTTGTGTCACGAATCCGGGCAGAGTTCCTCTGGGCGGCGTCCACTGGCTCCATCGACAGCTTTGAGGAGCAGTGGGCGCTGTCCGGGGTTCTCTGCTCGGTGTCCCCATCCGGCTCCCTTATTTTGAACCTCTAACCCGCACTCCTTGATCCTTTATTCATTATTTGTCCCAAGCAATTAGTTGGACATGGGTCCAGTGTCCCTCCCATAAAGCTGGGGAGGGGCTTTTAGAAGGTGGGCGGGCTTCGCCCGCCCACCATCCCATGTTTTCAAATAGACCCGGGTCTGGGCCAGATCCCAAGGCCAGTGCCCACTCGGAGCTGTCCCAGGTACCACTGTCCTCTCAGGCTAGCTCCTCCCTGCTGCTTATTTCAGCAAAAGGTATGGAAACGGCTCTCCGCAGTGTGTGCACCTTTTCCCAATAGCATTGTTGGAGGGAGGGCAGGGGGGCTCTGATGTCAGAGTGTCCCTCCTGCCCCCACTCCTGTACCCCGTCTCCTCACAGAGAGGAGGAGCTGGAGGGAGCTTGGCAATACAAGTCTCAGTCACTCACACCCTGTGTGCGTCTGTCATTCTCACACACACACACCCGGCCCAGCACTCTCCTCTCCCGACCCAGCATGTTACCTGAAAACTTCCCAGTGGAGACCCCCCAGGGTTCCAGGAGGGTGGCTGTATTGATTGAGGAATTCGCACTCCACTAGATGGTTCAGCTAAAGAGGAACCAGCTCTCCCTCTCTCACACACACACTAATACACACCCCCACATTCCTGGCTGAGAGGAGAATGCCGCTGAGAGTAAGTTACAAGCAGAGTGGAGGAAAGTTGCAAGAAGTTGTGAGGTTCAACAATCACCCAGCTGACCGTAGGATTCTGAACTTACAAAGGCTGAGAGTTGCAGTCGCGAGGTTGAACAAAGATTCCAAGGAGTTGCAGAGTTTAACAGGCGATGCAGCTGGAACAGTTACAAAGTTTTCAATTACTGGCAAATCACCTGGAATGAAGTGATAGAGAAGACAACTTTCTTCCATCCCCCCCCCCCCCCACCTCCAGCATTGCCGTCAGCAGGAGGTTTTGTCAGTCTCTGAGTCATGTGTTGGCAGGACCTTAGAGTTCAGTGTATTTCCAGGAAATGTACGTGGACATCAAGCAATAGCTCAGGTGAAGGCTTTTGTGCCACACCACACATGTGGGGGGTGTCAGCCAATGGTGAGGGCAGTGCGTGGTGTGTGTGCGTTCTATGTTACACACCCAAGACTTCAACTGCTAGGACACACGGTCCCTTCACAGCAGGCAACCTAGGGAAGGCTGATGGATGCCTCAAGGGGGGGGTCTGCTTCGGGGAGGCAGCACCCCAGTACCCAGCTCTCTGACTGCGTCTGCCCATATGACCGGCTGGAGTTGTTCTGATTGTGTCTGGTTCTGTTACAGCAACTGAAGGAATCAGTTTAAAGCTTAAACAGTTACAGGTTTATTAAAGAAGCTTATAAATCATACGGTTACAATGGCTATTGCTCTATTTCTTAACTGCTAGCAAATATAGATTTAAAAAAGTGGTTACAAAGGAAATAAAGATAGAAGAAAAATAATGGTACCAAGTTAACAGCTTAATCTTTAAAGAGCTCTAAGTCTATGCGTACACTAAGACAAAGGACACATCCAGGTACAATTTTTACCCCCTTCTGCACCTCTTGACTCCAGCGGGTCAGGCCAAGGCCAGTCCCTCAATTCCTAGGAAAGACGAATACGAAGTGGGTGTCCCTGTGGAACCTCGGGAAGTCGAATCACCTATCCCGACCAGCAGGAAAATGGTATATTGACACTCGGAGTAAGTGTTCTGCTGGACCCATCTTTATAGCCATAGGGGCATGCATCCTCTTTCTTATCTGTGGTGCCAAATTGTGTTGGTCCGTCTTTGTGACACCAGTTCTTACAAGGGAGTTGTGAACGTAATTTACACTTGCAAGAGAGATAACTAAATTGTGAGTACTGGACATTCAATACTGGGCGGGAGATTTCTCGCTCCCCCCCCCCCCCGTGAGTGTGTGATGGTATCAATATGGGTTTGAGTCAAGGGCACTCCTTTGCAGCCTCGTGGTCAGCAATTAGCTTGAGCACCCTCACATCTTTGCTTACAGTTGTACAGGGTCACTGTGAGCTAGCATATCCGGGCCTCTTGTCAAGGCTTCGAAGACTATGCTGATTTTACTGCTCTGTGCTCTGTGTGTGTTCTCCAGGCAAGCAAGATGGATGTTACAGGGGGGGTTTCTGTCTGGCTACAGGGGGTTGTGGTTACTTCTGTCCCTGCTTGCAGAGTGGGGTAGTTTGGGGGTTTGGCTGCTCTGGGCATTTCATCATGTTCATTTCTCTCTTACCCTTACGTTTATTTCTGTGAGCAGTGAGTTCTCAAATGCAGAACCTGCCGTGGCTGGAGTCATCATCCCGTGGTCACTGCATCCCCTGGACGTGGCTGGCCCGTCCCTATGGCCCATGAGAAAGGCAGAGCAGGGGGTCTCCATGTGCTGTCCTGGCCTGCGGACACGGCTCCTGTAGCTCCCAGTGATGGGGAACCGTGGCCAGTAGGAGCTGGGGACTCGGTGCCTGGAGACGAGGGGCAGCACATGGGCCAGGGAGCCATCGCTGTAGGTGCAAGATCATTATCGGGAAAACCTTCCTCTCTATCTCTCTTTTTCTTAAAGGGGGACTTTATTTAAAAAAAAAAAAAAAAAAAAAAAAAAAAGCCTGGGAAAGCCTGGGATGCTTCAAGGAGCCACCATGGTAACCTGGACCCAGGCCTTCGGCCCCCTCTGCTGGCCAGAGCCTGAAAAGCAGGTTAGGGAGCTGCTAAACCACAAGGCTGCAGACAGGTCTCCTTTACTTCCAGTGTTCAAGGCTCCTGTTTTCATCTACCCCCTCCTCCCCTCGCGATCTCTGCCTGAGTCCAGGGTTCTCTCCCGGCCCAGGGATCTTTCCAGGAGCTGCTGTATGCCGGAAACCGGGTGGTTTCCAGCCCTGGCTGGTGGCCCCACCATAAAACCACATTCACAGCGTAATTAAGGGGGAGCAGCGGGGGAGGGGAACATATTCTTTAGTTTATGACAAAATGTGGGACTATTCTAGGCTGTAAAACGCCCCACAAATGAACCAACCTCATTTCCCTCCCGCACGAGGGCCTGTCGGAGGGGAGACACAGGAGACGGCAGTGCAGGCTCCATTCCGTGTGTGTGTGCGTGTGCATGTTCATGTGTGTGTTTGTGCGTGTGTGTATGTGTGCACTCCTCTGCACATGCCCTCCACATTCCATTACAAGGGGTCGGCCTCGCTCCACTAAGCCTCAGAACGAGGCTTCTGACACCCCCTGGACCCTACTAGAATTAAGCATGAGGAAATCCATCAGACAGACATAATCCCCAGATGCACACCACACAACCCTGGACTCACTATCACACACCTGATCCACGATTCACGATGACACACTCAAACCAGGATTTGGAATTATACAAACAAAGACACACACAGAGTTCAATACTTAGGCACACACAGTCCAAGGTGTGATTACACACACATGATCCAAGACTTCCTATTACACACACACATGAACACACGGTCCAAGACTCATGATCACATATGCACAGGGCCATTTTTCCAAAAAAGCCTGAGTTACATCCACACTGAAATCACGTTCTTTTGAAAGAAAACTGAAAGAGCAGAGGGGTTTTTCCGGCATTGGTAACCCTCATTCTACAAGGAAGAAGCCTGTTTCTGAAAGATCTCTTCTGGAAAAAGGCCTGTGTGGAGGGGGAAGAGGGAGTTCTTTCCCAAGGGAGGAAAGAGGAAAAAGCACAGGTGCCCGGGTAGCCACTCCACCCACAGTAACCACAGCTCACATACGAGATAGAGTCCATTCAGTGTGGACGCTCCCTTTCAGAAGACGTTTTCCCAGAAGATCCCTTCCGGAAAAGCTTCTTCCAAAAGGAGCCTAGACACAGTCTAGACACAGCCACAGAGTCTAACGCTCATGATCACACACAGGAAGACACACAATATCCGAGATTCACTATTACAGACACACACGATGCAAGAATCAGCCTCCCTTCCCTGCATGCACACAGACACCTGCTGCCGTCCAGTTTTCTCATGCCTGTTTTATACTGTTCATCCCATTCCAGGGGAAGGGAATCCGAGCCCTGCCATGGCAGCATGGTTCCCCAGGGCAGCGGGGCTGTCGTGGGAGGGGGGATCAGGAGAGGCCGTTCACCAGCAGGACAGTAAGGAGAGCCGGGAGGACGAGTCTGGCTGGTTCCAGAGCTACAGTGGCTATGCGGGAGGAGGCTCGGCTGCATTCGACCGTGGTGAGATCTACATCAAACCCCTCGAAGATCCCTTTGAGCTGCTGTATATTAGTGCAGATAGACTTACTGGCGCAGCCTTTCATTATGGTTGTCTCACCTGTGGGAGTCAAGCAAGAGGGTCAGTGTCTGGGAAGCCTTTTATGTCCCCTTCCCTCTCTGAGCCACTCCCTGCTCCCCATCTGGGACCCCATGACAGTCTCTCTTCCTCTGCTCTGATGCAGTGTCACTCAGTGAACCCCCGATCTCTAACGAACTCTAACGGGGCGACGTCAGTCCCACCATTCACCTGGCAATGGTGTTGCTCACTGATGGTGGCAGTAGTGGGATCCTTAACCAGTTCTCATCCAAAGGCCCTGTACAGACCCTGGCAAATAGGGACTCCCAATTTTGTCAACGGCAAGTGTGCAGCAGAGGATTCACCTCTCAGCCAAGGGGTCTGTGCAACACCTGGAACAAAAAGGCCCCGATCTCAGTTGGGGCAACTGTTACACTGTTCCACAATCAGTAAAAAAGAAATATCTCTGGCACTTCCAGGTCCCACCAGCTGGGAGATTTCTGCAGCAGACCCAGGCAGGGTGTGTTTGTCCTGTCACTTTTTCTGTATTACTTTAGAGCCTGCTAGTCAGCAAATCAAGAGACACCAAGGCAGTTTGGGGGAGCCCTTACACAGGCTGCTGTGCACAGGAAAGTATCCTGCCTCAATCAGCGGCCAGCAATAGGTTCTGCACAGAAAGGTATCCAAACCACCAATATGAGGGATATTGCTAATAGCTAGAAATCAGTGTAAGACTGGAAAAAGAAGGTTCAACAATTTTCTGATCATTCATTAAGATCACTCCAGTTCTTTTTGATAAGGAAGAATCTTTTAGAATTTTACATAGCTCTTGACCACAGCAGTTTCCAGTGGTGGGGAGTTCCACAGATTAATGGGTTATTGGCTGGAAAAAACGTTTATTTTAATCATTGTGCACTTCTCCCTTTTCAATTTCATCTTCTCTCTTCTGACAGAGACTGCTCAGAAATTCTGTTGTGCTCTGAGATTTTTCAGGTGAAACCTTTCTGCTGTTAAAAATAGAAATTTGAACACATTTTGTGAATTCAAATATGCCAGACTGTTTCATTCGGAAGAGACCCCCATTAAACAAACTCTGGGAAAAATCAGACTGGTTCATGATTGTAATTCAAAACAAATTTCCCTTCCAATGTTTTATCTACACGCACTCTTTAATGTTTCCCACTCTCAGGGTGGCTCAGGGGTGGGGAAATCAGATAGAGAAACAGCCGGATGCCAATTACCACTTTTCACTGTGCCGCTGACATGCAGGCAGTGGGTCTGGGTGCCTGTGCAGTTCATAATCTCTTCTTCGTTGCAGTCATGGGACGATTGAGAGTAGCAAGCTGGGCAGCGCTGGCCGTTCAGGATGGTGCTATCTGGGGTCACTAGGGTGGTGTTAGCCGGGGGCACTAGGAAAAGTGGAGCAAACACAGTCAGCTTTGGGGACGAGCCCCAGGGGGCAGTGGGACAGGGAAAGCAGCTGGGGGCTGCATCGCTCAGCCCTGGATCCCCCTGCAGGGGGCGCTGGAGCTCTGAGGCACAGGAGGTTGCAGGGGCAGGGAGAGGTTTGCAGCAGGAAATCCTGGATCTAGTTCACACCTGGTGCAAGCCTAGAGCCCCGCCCACAAACCCTCCCCCACTCAGGGGCTCAGTGTTATCCAATGGGGCACACCTTGCAGGGCAGCAGAAATAAAGGTTCTTTCCTAATCCCGTCCCGTCTTCCCACAGGGAGGCCTGAAGGGGCCAGGCAGGGCAGGGGGCGCGCGGGAGCAGACAGGCTGGAGATGAAGGCGGGCGCTGTACCGCTAACAGTGGCTGTTTTGCAGGCCTCCCCGACACAGCAGGTGACGTTCCCGCTCATGGAGATCCTGTTCCCAATAGTCACATAGAGAGGCGCAAGGTTGCACAGGCTGGAGGACACGCAGGCCTTCACAAAGATCGGGCTCCTTGTCCCCTCTGCATGGGAGGAAGAGGAGATGAGGCTTCAGGTTTCTGCCTCTCCCTCACAATGCTTCTCAGGTTTTATTATGATGTATCTAGAGAGGGGGAAACTGAGGCATGACTCACCCCAGGTCAGTAGAGAACCAGCAGGACTCATCCCCCTAGCTACCTCTCACCCGCTGGATTTCTCTTTCCTCCCAAAGTCAGGGAGAGAAAACAGGAGTCCTGACTCCCCCGGCTCTAATCCATGGGACGTCACACCCCTGCCAGGACCAACGAGAGACTCCCCCAGCCTCTCCCTCCACCCACCAGCCCCAGCCCCCTCGCAGAGCCACAGAGAACCCAGGAATCCTGGCTCCCAGGCCCCCTGCCCTAACCCAGCAGCCCCTGGTTCTTGGTGGCCTGACTCCTACCCAGCCTGTGTTCTGGGCTGGTCAAAGTCTCCTGCACCTACTTTCCATGGATTCTACATTAATGATCCCACAGGAATCCAGTTCCTTGCTGCAGACTTGCACTGGGCTCTTACAGCTGTCACCTTCATCGTAGCAGACCTCACAGGAAAGACAGGTCCCTAGAGAAGCAAAGGCAACAGGATCCATCAGTGCTGAGCCTTCGCTGCAGCCTATTGATTGTAATGGAGCTACGGCCCATTGACCCAGCATTACTAGGTTTTGTGCCAGTGATGTCCGTCCCTCTATTACAAAACTAGGGGGAGGGGCAGATACACTGGAGGGCAGGGATCAGGTCCCGAGAGACTTAGACATAATGGAAGATTGGGCCACAAGAAATCTGAGTCCTGCACTTGGGACAGAGGAATCCCAAACATTGTTACAGGCTGGGGACCGACTGGGTAAGTAGCAGCTCTGCAGAAAAGGGCCTGGGGATGACAGTGGATGAGAAGCTGGAGATGAGTCAACAGGGCGCCCTTGTAGCCGAGAGGGCTAACAGAATATTAGGGGGTATTAGAAGGAGCATTGCCAGCAGCTCTAAGGAAGTGATTACTCCCCTTTATTCAGCACTGGGGAGGCCGCATCTGGAGTGTTGTGTCCAGTTTGGAACCCCCACCACAGAAAGGATGTGGGCGCATTGGAGAGGGCCCAGTGGAGGACGACCAAAACGATGAAGGGGCTGGAGCACATGACCGGTGAGGAGAGGCTGAGGGATTGGGGCTTGTTCAGTCAGCAGAAGAGCAGAGTGAGGGGGGATTTGAGAGCAGCCTGCAACTCCCTGCAGGGGGGTTCCAAGGAGACTGGAGAGAGGCTGTTCTCAGGGGTGGCAGAACAAGGAGCAATGGGCTCCAGTTGCAGGGGGGCAGGTCTAGGTTGGAGATTAGGAAAAACTATTTCCTTAGGCGGGTGGGGAAGCCCTGGGCTGGGTTCCCTGGGGGGGGGGGAAATCTCCATCCCTAGGGGTGTTTAAGTCCCAGCTGGACAAAGCCCCGGCTGGGGTGACTGAATTGGGCTGGTCCTGCTTCGGGCTGGACTCGCTGCCTCCCGAGGTCTCTGCCCGCCCTGGGGTTCTGTGAGTCTATGAGAACCAAGGCAGGAGGCCCCGTGTCCCCAGGGGAGAACCGTGAGGACCATCCCCCATCCCGTGTGGGACAGGTGCTGAGCAGCCCAGGGAGAAGATCTCAGAGCTGGGGCGTATTTCACCCCAGGGGGGATCCCCTCTCCTGCAGAGCGACTCTCCTGGGTGGGTTTTAGTGTGACCGCACTGAGCAAGATTCAGAGACCTCCCGCCTCCGTTCTCACCTGTCTCCAGCAGGACCCAGAGGAGGCAGCAGAGGAGAAGCGTCTTCATGGTGCTGGGGCGGGAGCTGGAGCCGGTCTGGGGTCTGAGCCAGGGGGCTCTGGAGCCGCAACCTGTCTGTCGGGGGCTGGCCGTTCTCGACGGAGGCCGGGCAGGGTCGCAAGGAGAGTCACCGGCCCTGAGCTGGGGGCAGGAAGGTTTGTAGCTCAAGTCCTCGGAATATCAGCACAGAGGCCCCAGGAACGTAAGGGCCAGACCCCGCCCCCACCCCAAAGTGTGACTGGGCTTTGGGCACCAGGGTGACGGCCGCTGCCTGCGGTGGGCTGGGCGGGGGCGGTTCTGGGTTTGCTGCAGCTGCCTTGCTCAGCAGAGGCAGGGATGGTGAGGCAGGCTGAGGGGATCCCAGCGGGAGCTCCGATTTCCCACTCTGGGTCCCTGTTCCTAACGTGGCTCCGTCTACACCCACAATGGGTGCCACCCCCTAAAACTCTCCACTCCCTTCATCCTCACTGGTCGGAGGCCCCCAAGAAACATGTGGGACCCCAAATGCCCTAGGGGGGCAGGCGCTCTGTGGTCTGGTTGGCGCTGGCGCAGGCCGGTTCCCTGAGGGGAGGCCCGTGCTGGACACACATGCACCTCGCACCATTTTACTGTTTTGAAATGAACCTTTCGGAGGCAATTTTGCAATATTGCCCGGTGGTTCCTCCTTCCCCAGCGCATGAGCACAGGGAGGGTTTTCTCTGCTTGCTTCCCTCTGCATTTCTTAGCCCCACGCCCTCAAATGGCTACTTAGAAATTGTGTTAGGCCTTGGCCTACATGTCTGCTGTGTTGGCCCTAGGTACTTAGAGCCCCCCCCCCCCCATCCGGCTTTTGTGCCCAGGAGCCCTGGCATAGGGGTAGCAGGGAATGGGGGGTACAGAGGGGATGGGAGATGGGGAACACAGGGTCCCTGGCCTGAAGGGAGGAAAGATGGGGGGCCCACAGAGCTCTTTCATTGAGAGATTTGGAGGGTACATGGATGCCTTGACAGTGGCACAATGGGGTCCCCTGACATGGAAGGGGGGGTAAATGCTGGAGGGTGCAGGAAACCTCCATGGCTGAGGAGAAGGTGAGAGGAAGAAAATGTTCTGTAGCCAGTGTGAGCAGATGGCAAATTGGTTTTAAAGGGACAGACCTGGAGTGGGGGGAGCAGGATGACCCTTCACCCCAGGACCAGTGAGGTACGTCTCTGCTGCCACCCAGGGGGTGCTCACTCTGGCTCGCACCATCAGTGGCTGGTTTCCATGGCGCCCATTTCCAGAGTGGAGATGCTGGGCCCTTGAAGGGCTGGCTCAGAGGTGGGGGGTTTTGGGGTGGGGGGCCACCAACCCACAGACAAATCAGTCGGGGGCCACACTGAGAAGCAAAATCCAAAGCAAGCCCCTCTCTGAGCTGGCCCCCGACAGAGGAGAAAGACCCTCCCCACGTTCCCCTCATGCACCAGCCCCTGGGGGTCTAGACCAGCCCATTCTGTGTCTCCGGCCCCACGGGGGAGTGGGGAGGGGCTGGGCACCAGTGCAGGATCCCCAGTGCTGAGGGAGGGAGCCCTGAACATCCGGGGCCGAATCCAGCCATGTTGGGGGCCACAACCGGGCCCTGGTCCTGAGGTTCCCCACCCTGGTTTAAGGGGTCTCTAACCCTCCCTTCCCACCTGGCCCTGCACCAAGGCTCCAGCCCCAGATGCCCTCAGCCTCCGTCTCGGCCAGGCCTGGGTTCACTCCCAATTCCTCTTCGCGCCATTCAGAGCTGCCCTGGGTCACGGACCCGCAGGGCAAACAGCCCCCAGGGGAGCGGGACCCGCGTTAACCCTCCAGGGGCTCTCAGGGGCCACATCAGGCGACTGTGAGTCACTGCCCTCCGGCTGCTGGGGTCCGTCCCGTGAGCTCTGCCGCAGGCTGGCCCCCACGCCCAGGGAAATGAGAGAGCAGGACGGGGTTTGGCACAGGGCCACCGGTGTGAGCCCACGGACGGGGCAGGGACACGGCAGGAGCCATGACACACTGAGACAGAGGCTGGATGGGACTGAATGGTAAATTTTGTAATCCCTTCAGCTGTTGTTATGGTTAATTTTTTTGTTTTCCTCTATTTTCAGCAGGATACATTTCCCCAGGTTTGCCAAATGTTAGGGTTGGAGCCGTATTTGGTTTGATGTGAATTTCCACATAAGTGATATTTTCAAGTGGGATTCATTTCACTTTCCACAAGGGCGTCCCTACGGGCTTTGTAGCATTTTTTTTGGTTGCTGTTTAATTCCCAAACCTGTGTAAAATGTTGTGGTTTAAGCATTTTATAATTGAATTTTCAAGTTGTGTAAAAGTAGAGTTTTAAGCATTTTTTGCAGTTGGGAGCCATTTTAGTCCTCACACTTGTGCAAACGTGTGGTTTTTAGGCTTTTTTCCATTTAAATCTCCACTGCTGTGAAAAATCCTGGGTTTTAAGCATTTTGGGGGGGAGAGGTCTTCATTTTGGTCTATTTAAATGTTCGTGCTTGTGGGAAATTGTGGATTTTAAGAATTTTGTTTTCAGTTTTAATCCATTTAAAAGTCGATGTGGAGGAGAATAGGAAGTGATTGATAGAAATCTCAGAATGTGGAGCCAGTCAGACACAGCGCACATCTCAGCAGGGCCTGCATCTCCCTGCTCCACTGTCCTCAGCCTGTGGCACACGGCTTTAAACTTCCTCACTGATCAGTTCTGCAGTCCAGGGAGGAATGTGCCCTCCGGGAGCAGACAGGGGCACAGACCCAAAGGGGTGGGCCAGGTCCCCACCATCCGACGCACACGGCAGGCCGGCGGGTGACTGCTCGGCTCCCACCGGGTGGGTCTCTGGGGGCTGTGAGTGTGGACGGGCCCCTCACTGCACGTGGAGGGCGCCCGCCTGGGGTGTCGCTGACCGGTCCCGAGGCTCTGGCTGGCCGGGGATTCCTCTGGCCCGTGGGAAGGGGGCGCTGGAGGTTGAACTGTGGGAACGTTACGGACCCAGAAGAAGGTCAAAGTCCAGGCCCAGCAGGATCCGAGGAGCCGCCCTCCCAGGTGTGTGTGTGTGTGGGGGGGGGGGGTTGGTTAATGAATGGATTCCTTGGTGCCAAGAGGCCGCAGGAACTCAGAGCGTGTAGGGGTCACACAGCCTCATTGCAGCCCCCTCCACCCTGCCGGGCTGTGACCGGGTCCGGCTCCAGCTCCTGCAGCTTCCCCCGGCCGCTTGGCAGGCGCCGACTGGGGAATAACCTCTCCTCAGCCACCAGCCATCGAGGGACGAGAGAGGGAGCCAACGCCCCTCCCCCACTGCTCTGGGGAGTCGATTGAGTCACTGACCCCGGCGCAGGGGATGTTTCTTTCAGGGGAGACGTCTCTGGGAGTGTTGGGGGGGGGGGGTTGTACGTCGGGGTGTCGCGGGAACCTGCTCACTGAGCTCATGTAACAGGGGTGGCAGGTGGCTGGAGTCAGGGGGTTCAGCAGGGTGGGGGTGCCTAAAGCCCAGCCAGGCGATCAGCCAGGGGGGTCCCAGGATCCTGCGTTTAGTGTCCCACTTTAGATGTTCAATAGAGTCAGGGACAGTCTAGGGAGCAGCACAGGTGCCGGTTTCTCTGCTTATCCAGGCAAAGAGACGACACAAAAGCGGCCTTAGCGCTGCTGGACAAGCCCCCTCGTCCGCCAAGGGCCGGGTGTGAGCAACACGGGACCTCAAACGGCATAAAACGGTGACGGCAACAATTGCAAAGGAACAAGCGACTTACCAACGGTGCCAGCGACTCAGCCCCCACCTGGGCGCAGAGACTCTAATCCCGACTCCGTCCTCTGCCAGGCTGACCGACACCGCGCCTTGCCGGTGCGATTTCAACTGGGAGCCAAAGGTCCCTGCAGCTTTGACTGTCAGCTAACGGATCGTGATCTAATATACCCCGTCGATACAGGAAATGCATCTAACAACCGGAAGTGGGCAGGGTGACTTGCTATTACCAGAAAACGAATCT
The DNA here is from genome assembly GCF_052426305.1 of Pelodiscus sinensis. Lineage (NCBI taxonomy): Eukaryota > Metazoa > Chordata > Testudines > Trionychidae > Pelodiscus > Pelodiscus sinensis. The sequence continues at coordinate 25,419,669 of NC_143073.1, forward strand.
TTTAAAACAACAGTGTTCTGGGACTAACGGTGACTTGGTTCCATTCACCAGCCTATAACAGGGGATGTCATTTTCCCATGGTGCACCCTTCACGATCTGCTCCTTTAAGATACGTAGGCTGTATCTAGACTGGCTGCCTGTCTACACTGGCTGCGAGTATTTGAGCAAGAACACTGACTTCATAAAGTACAAAATCAGTGGTTCTTGTGCAAATACTCTGACGCTCCTGCTCAAGGATTAGCCCTCAGGGCCGCAGGGTGGTCTGGCACTGGCGATGGACCCAACATCCCTCCCAGCTTCAGTCCCTGGAAGGGAGGGATGGGATGTGGGTGGGACACCCCTTCCTGCACCAGGAAGGCAGCGTGGCCTGACGCAGCAAGCCCTGCGATGGGACCAGCTCTGCCACTGGCCAACTGGGAGGCCTTGAGCATGTCTGTGCCTCAGTTTCCCTACTTGTCAAAGCAGGAGAGTCATGACGCTGGTGAGGGAAAGGCATAAAGGGGATGGGAGGTTACACATCTGGGTTCACCAGCGGAGGGAGGCCAGGAGACAGGGCTGTGGGTTGTTTCTTTTGCCCGTAGAAGAGGAAATTTCTGATGGGAAGAAATCCCATGGCCAGCTCTTCCTCTACCCGCACATGGGGCCCTCACCAGACAGGCACCCTGATCCTAGAGGCTCCCACCCAGGCCTCAGGGTGCACGTGCTGACCGATCCCTCCAAGCATCCCTTCGGCTGAGAGAAGGGCCCAGGCCGGCTCACGCCCAGCCTGGGGACAGGCCTGTCTGCACACAGCAGGTGAAAGGAGACCTCTGGCTTCCTGGGCCGCTGGGGGCAGATCTGGGGAGTCGTGCTGGGAAGAGGCGGGGTCACCTGACCCAGAAGGGGAGGAGCCTCTCAAACTCCACCTCCCCCGCCTTGCCTCAGGGACCCCAAGCTACGTTCAGAGGGGGCTGGGCCGGAGGCCCACAGGGAAGCTCACAGAAATGCGCCCCAAGTGGCACTAAGAGCTGGCAGCTCCAGTGCAAAACCTTCAGGGAGCATGGAACCACCCCTCTACATTGCCTAAGGCCTCTGCAGGCCACCCCCCGACCCGCAGGTGTCTCATCCTAAAGGCAGGGAGCATGGGGCACTGAGGAAGGACTGAAAGAATCAGGACAGGCCCAGACTGGGATTAAATGTAGACCCCCAGAGAGTCCCACTCACGCCTGCTCCCCCCACCCCTGCTTCTGGAGCCATCCCACCATCAACAGGCAACGAGCGTCCTGGTGGCCGCCTCCCTCCCAAAATTCAGAACCAGGGGTCCGGCTCTGCCTTTGCACTCCCGGGAGCTCAGACAGGCCTTGCACGTGGTCCGGTCCTTCTGTCCCTCTGCAAGAGAGGAGAGGAGGGAGATTTCACCCTCTCCCACTCAAAGCCCAGCCGGGGAGGAGGTGTGGGGGGGCATCTACCCAGCAGCCCAGTGGGTTGGATACGCCCCACCTGAGGGGGGAATCTGGGTGCAAGGAACATGCCAGTCTGTCCTACAACGTGGGGCGGCTTCCCCCCCACACGACCATAGAGGGGAGAGATCTGGGCTCGAGTTTCTCCCTGACTCAGGCCGAGGCGGGGTTTGAACTTGGCTCCCCAGTGACCCAGCTCAGGCTCTCGGCGCCCGGTGAGGGGTCCCCGCTGCCCAGAAGAGTGGGGGGCTTCCGTGCGCAGGGGCATAGGGCTGAACGACATCTGCAGGAGGGCCAGGGCTCCGGCCACAACCGTCTCTGTGACCTTTCCCATTGTTATGCTTAAACGAAGCACACGAGATCTTTTATGGGGGAAAAGGCAGCACGCCGTATGTATTGGGAATACAACAGTTGCGTATGCTGTTCAATCACTCACACACAAAACAGCATGCATACATCTGTGATGGCGCGTTGGGGGTCTCCTGCACCCCGAAATGGCACAAACAGACTCCACCAGCCGGTGGAATAGAGGAAGTTTATTGCCTCTCCAGGATACAGCACAGCACAGATGTAATCTGGTCACAGAGCTGGGCTAGGATACCTCAGGCCCCCTTGAGATGGGGGAGACTGGGCCCCTAAACTCCAGCCCCTTCCCTAGGCTGTCTCCTCCATGCTCCCAGACAGCAACTAACTAACCCTCTTCCAGCCCTGCCCCCCAGCCAGGGCAGCATTCCCCCTTCCTTTGTTCCTCTCCATGGGGGGTGTCTGGCCATACTCATTTGCATAGTGACTCATCCTGTTTTGCTGGGTCGTGGTACCCACGGCAGCCAGTGGGGGTTACCCCAGAGCCAGCAGCATAGAAACCAGCCAGGTACCCCCACTACGTCACAACATCATCCTGCCAAATGATATCATAGTTACCAGCCCAGAGTCTGTGTCAATCTAGTGGCCAGGTAGATTGAGCACAGAGGGGAGCAGGGCTTTGTCAGTCGATCGATCCGATACTCCTCTCCAGATAGTGTGGCAGACGAACCCAAAGTTCCATAGCAAAGCACCCTGCTTTATATATTCCTTCTTCTCTGTTAAAATCCGTGGATCTCGCTCTGTCAGCTTGTGACCGGAATGTTATCTTGTTGATGTCAGTCATTCCCAAAACATCTCTCGAAGATTCATCCTGCAATTAATCGTCCTTTTGGGGTGCTTGCTCCGCTGCAAGGCTCATCAATCTGCCAATTATCCAATCTCCTTGTGAGCAGGGGTACACATGGATGGTTATAGATGACTTCTCTGCAGTCAGGTTCTCTCATCCTCTGGCCTTTGCCTGCATTCACTCAACCCCCTCCTTTGACCATCTGGTTCTAAAGCCATATAACTTTGCGCATGGCAAAGCAAAAGCCTTGTAAATTAAACAATTAAGGCTTGGCCTTCAACATTAGCAGAATTCCTCTAATCTTATTAACACACCCAAAATACCCAGAACTATTTTTCTACTGCAGAACAAAGAAACTAGGTCTTCAACTGAAAGAACTGGATTTGTAAAATATTAAATGTATGTTTTAATATTTAATATTTAATATATTTATGCCTGATACTGCTATATTATTGCTACATTACTACATTACCTAATCTAAGAAATATAAAAAGAATAAAACTTTCAATCCTAACCATTCTTGAGTGGATCTTATCTTATCTAATTGTTTCATGGCTATATACTGGGAGGCGATCTGAGCTTGCAGTTGCAACTTAACGAACATTCTTTTTGTCCAACAACACATGAATATCATTCCAATTAGGCAAATGCAACACAATGTCAGTACAATCAGCAATGGGTGAAGCATAAATGACACTGTGCTTTTAGATGTGGGAGACCAGCCTGTAAAAACATCATACCAATGATAAGCAGTAAGTTCTTTTTCAGCACCAGCAATTTTAATCATGTCCCCATTTGCATGTGTTATTTGGAGAACTCGCTTTCCCACGTTCTTCTGAGCTTCTTGTAAGAACTGCATGACCTTTTTCTCTAGCAGTAGGTAAATAACTAACTCTCCCCAATTCAGACCGTGGGAAATGGAGAAGTTAACAAATGGGGCAATTAGGGTGCTCTGGGTTTTCTCTATCTTAGGAAGATAATAAGAGTGATTCTTAGAGTACAAGATGCTTGCAGTGCATCTACACTCGTCTACTGGTGGCTGGCTAATGCTGTTATTCTCCCAAAATATTATTTCCCAGGATACAACACATACACATTGTCCATTATGCATTACACAGGTTACATTTTCCAATTCATCCCAGACACATGTGCCTAGCGATATATCCCTACTGCATGGCTCTGTGGTGGCAGGCAGGGAGAGGCATATCCGTCTGCGAGGGTACCACTTTGTACACTGCCATATGTCCAATAATTATTTTTCTTTCCCAACGCACTGACCCATTGTGACGGCGCGTTGGGGGTCCCCCATCTCCTGCACCCCGAAATGGCACAAACAGACTGCACCAGCCGGTGGAATAGAGGAAGTTTATTGCCTCTCCAGGATACAGCACAGCACAGATGGAATCTGGTCACAGAGCTGGGCTAGGCTGCCTCAGGCCCCCTTGAGATGGGGGAGACTGGGCCCCTAAACTCCAGCCCCTTTCCCTAGGCTGTCTCCTCCATGCTCCCAGCCCGCAACTAAACTCACCCTCTTCCAGCCCTGCCCCCCAGCCAGGGCAGCATTCCACCTTCCTTTGTTCCTCTCCATGGGGGGTGTCTGGTTCAACAAGTTTGGCATCACCTTTGCATAGTGAGGTTTTCCCTGCTGGGTCTTGCTCCAGACAGCAGAGGTCACCACAGCCCAGCAAGTACCCCCACTACGTCACACCCATAACACGGGCTAACCAGAACGATCCCATGGCCAATTTGGTACTGGACTGACTTTCCGTAGCTCTGCCTTCACGGATTGTTGATGAGCCATTTTAACAATAATTTATCCTAGTAACAATTCAGTTTCAACTTTGCTGGAAACATACAGTATCCATTCGTGTTTATAAGTATCAAACAAAGATCTTTTTTGTTGTTTAAAAGGTGTTCCAGTACTTTAGCATTGCCTGATATTACCAGAACATTTCATGTTCAAGTGATGATAAGCTGAGAATTTGCATTTCGGTGCATCCCATAGCTAAGGCAATCTTATTTCCCAATTCCAGCTGTTCCTTATACGCAGCCAAGCGGTGGTAGTTAACCATTTTCATAAATTCCATGTTGCTTTCAAGTTACCTAATCCTGTCTGTACCAAATCCACATTGGCATCTGCTTCTCTGTGTATCAAACGCTTCTATAGTTTTGATAAGTCACTTAATTTATTTTCAATTACCTCTAGGTTTACTGTGTTCATAATCCCTGTTCCAACACCAATTCTTCCCAATATAGTGTCTGCTAAATCTCGCTTGGTTTGACTCTGGGGGCTTTGGTGTGTCTATATAATAAAAATCCATTTCCCTTTATCCCAAAAAGAAGCAACCTGACATGCTCAAAAAAAACCAAAAAAACAAAAAAACGGAGCAGCTGCTGTGGAGGAAGGGCCGGGATGGTTCAGCTCGGGTCCCTCCGAGGAGCTGGGGCTGTCGCTGACCCCTGCACAGCCCTAGCCCTTTCCGGGCCCAACGGGGACATGTGCTACCTCTGCCTGGCCCTTCCTTTCAGAGCGACTTTTAGACAAGTTCTATAGCCTTGTCCCAGGAGAGACACAGACACCCCCCCCCCCTTGTGGGCGATCACCTCGGGGTTCACCCGCCATCGTCTGACTTGACCCAGAGCCTGATCTTATATTTCACTGAGTCTGATCAGAACCGAATGATATGATCAGTCCCAGAGCAGACCAATGTCTGCACTATTATACCAGTACTGGGTCCTGCCGTGAAGGCGGGGGACTGGACTCAGTGATCTCTCGAGGTCCCTTGCAGTCCTAGTGTTCTATGATTCTATGATATCTGCCCAGCTTCTGAGCCCCACAAGCCGAGCGCGGCTCCAGGACTCGGGGCCGCAGGGTGGTTCGTCACTAGCGATGGAGGCAACATCCTTCCCAGCTCCAGTCCCTGGAAGAGAGGGATGGGATGCGGGTGGGACGCCCCTTCCTTCACCAGGAAGGCAGCGTGGCCTGACGCAGCGAGCCCTGCGATGGGACCAGCTCTGCCACTGGCCAACTGGGAGGTCTTGAGCATGTCTCTGCCTCAGTTTACCCACTTGTGAAAGCAGGAGAGTCATGTCACTGGTGAGGGAAAGGCATAAAGGAGACTGGGGGGGGGGGCGTTACACATCTGGGTTCACCAGTGGGGGAAGGCCAGGAGACAGGGCTGTGGGTTGTTTCTTTTCCCTGTAGAAGAGGAAATATCGGATGGGAAGAAATCCCATGGCCGGCCCTTCCTCTACCTGCACATGGGGCCCTCACCAGACAGGCACCCTGATCCTAGAGGTTCCCAGCCAGGCCCCGGGGTGCCCCTGCTGGCCCATCCCCCCCAGGCTTCCCTCCAGCTGAGGGAAGGGCCCAGACTGGCTCATGCCCATCCTGGGGACAGGCCTGTCTGCACAGACCAGGTGAAAGGAGACCTCTGGCTCCCCACGCGGCCTGCAGCTTAGTTCGACCTTCCCCGGGGCGCTGCCCAGGCGGGAGCTGGAGGGGAGGGGTGGGAAGGGGCTGGATACAGGGGTTCATAGGATCCCCGGGCGGGCAGGGACCTCAGGGGCCATCGAGTCCAGCCCCGGGCAAAGCATCAGCAGGGTCCAAGCCGGCTTCCTCATCCCTTGTTCCGGAGAACTCCGGTTTGCAAGTGAAGTGAAGTGGAGCGGAGGGGGTGGGGAGCTGTGTCTACACTTCCATTGGAGTCTGCAGGGTCTCTCCCTGGCTCGGGGAGGGGGAGTGCAGGACACGAGCTGGGGGGGCCAGTCCCATAGATCGGCCAAGAGCCGTTTGCAGAGCTCCCTGCCAGCTAGTCCCTTGTGCATGGCAGGGGGGGGGTTGGCGAGCGTGCGAGAGGAAGTGGGTTTGTCAGATCACAAAGCACCGCACGGTCTCTGCAAAACCAGGCGTAGGAGGCTGGCGGCAGAGCGTGAGCAAAACCACTTCCCTGCCTTGCTCAGCCACCAGCTCTGGTGTCCCCCAGCCACAGCCAAGGCCAAAGCCAAAGTCAGGGGCACCGCTCTGGGAAGGCTCAGCCCCCTGAACCTCAGCTAACCCTCCCTTTAATGCTACAGCAGCCTTAGAACAGAGCTCACTAGGCGGGGGCCCCCTTGGTCAGAGACAGAGGCTGCCCCCCACCCCCATAATTATTTACACTGGGTCCCGTAATCAACCAAAGCGCTTTCCCTGAGTATCGAGAGCGGATCTCCGTGGCTGCAGGCGAAGGCAGCCAGATCAAAGTTAGTTACTAAGCCCAATAAAACAAACCGGGCTCAGAACCCCGGCTGCCAATCCCGATTCCTCGCCTTCCCCCCGACTTCAGGCGAAGTCCGTTTCGGGCCAGAGTGGATCTTTCCGCCCGGATCCAGCACGGCCCAGCTCCCCGCCGGTACTTTGAGTGGCCTGTGACAGGAGCGCGAGAGGCGGGACGTGTCGGGGGATGAAAAAGAGAGCTTCTCTACTGAGCTTGCTGGAATCAGCCTGGCCGTGGGGTCCCCTGGAGAGCCGGGGATGGTGGATATGAGTCCCACTCACACCTGCTCCCCCCAGCCCTGCTCCTGGAGCAGACGGGCAGCTTCTGCAGGGCTGGAGAGGGCATCAGCTGACAGCTGTGCTGCCTCCTTACAGGCCAGAGGCCACGCTCAGACTAATTGGCTTCTACACAGCCCACCCGCTGGAACTGAAATGCCCCCTCCCTCATAATCTAAGATCCAGTTCCCGATCAACTTGCTCTCCCGTTTGTTTCATTAAGCAGTGCATTGCACAGTATTTCCGCAAGAACGCTGACGATCTTACATGAGCTTGTCAGTGCTCTTGCGGAAATTCAAGCGGCCAGTGTAGACAGCTGGCAAGTTTTTCTGCAAAATCATTTGATTTTGCGGAAAAACTTGCCAGACTTGACACAGCCTAGGAGGGTGGTGAAGCACTGGACTGGGTCACCTAGGGAGGTGATGGAATCTCCACCCTTATGGGTTTTTAAGGCCCGGCTTTACGAACCCCAAGGGGGCTGGGATGACTTAGCTTGTGTTGGTCCTTTGAGCAGGGGGTTGGACTTGAAGACCTCCTAAGTTCTCTTCCAACCCTAATATTCTATGAGTCTATGAAAATTTAGCCTTATTCACAAATGTTGCTATGTGTAAGCGGGGGAATGGTCCCACTATTGTGGCATTACTAGGAAAGGCACACTAGTAAACTAAATTTAGTGGGGCCAATCTGAATAGATGGAAAATGCCTTTGTCCCAGAAGGTGGTCCGACCTTGAAACCACCGTATCTGTCACTGGTGGGTTTCTCCAGTCGGAAATAAGCACAGACACAAATGTCAAATTTAGAAGATATATCGTGAATACAACACATAACAATACAACACTGCAGAAATCAACCCCTCACCCCAGAAGTAACAGAAGATAGCACAGTATAACTAAAACAGGACAGCACTATACTCAGTGGCTGCGTCTAGACTGGCACGATTTAACGCAAATACCTTTAACGGAAAAGTTTTCCGTTAAAAGCATTTTCGGAACAGAGTGTCGAGATTAGCACGGACGCTTTTCCGCAAAAGCACTTTTTGCGCAAAAGCATCCATGGCCAGTATAGACGCGCTTTTGCGCAAGAAAGCTCCGAAGGCCATTTTACCCAGTGGGCTTTCTTCAGTAAGAAATTAGGTGCCTGTCTACACTGGCCCTCTTGCACAAGTATTCTTGCACAAGAGGGCTTATCCCTGAGCGGGAGTGTCAAAGTATTTGCACAAGAAGCACTGAATTCTTCCATTTGAACGTCAGTGTTCTTGTGCAAATTCAAGCAGCCAGTGTAGACAGGCAGCTAGTTTTAGATGCCAGTGTAGACGCACCCAGTCTGTTCTGAGGTCAGATGAGAGCTGACGCTCAGGACCTTCAAGCCCTTTGGCATAGGCAGCCTCAGGGGGGGAACACTGAGGCATCCAACTGATGGTTTGTCGATGGTATGACGGTGAGTATGTTATGCAGGCACCAGATGGTAATCAGTTCTCGGCTCTGGAATAGGGCCTTCACCACGATGGTCGGAGTGGAAGTGGGTGATAGGCAGCTGCTCTCAGTCCAGAGCTACAGGTAGCTACAACCCACAACACCGGGCAACTGCCACAGTAGTGAGCTAATGCACCCTATAGTCAGCGGTGGAGTTGAGTCTGGTCTGGTCTGGTCTGTTAGGAAGCAGGTCCTGGCCTTTGCCACGGTCTTCTCCAACAGCGATCCAAACTGCCAGCTACCGGAGAACGAGACGGATGTAGGAGCCCAATCCCTTCAGGGGTCTAAGCTTATAAAGATCCCAAGGTGAAAACAGCAGGGCTGTTTCTGACTGGCCAGTTTTTCCGGAAACACTTGCCAGCTGTCTACACTGGCAGCTTGAATTTCCGCAAAAGCACTGACTTCCTACTGTAAGAAATCAGCGCTTTTTGTGGAAATACGATGCTGCGCCCGTTCGAGCAAAAGTCCCTTTTGCGCAAAACTTTTGCGCAAAAGGGCCAGTGTAGTCAGCTCAGATTTGTTTTCCGCAAAAAAGTCCCAATCGCAAAAATGGCAATCAGGGCTTTTTTGCACAAAAGCGCGTCTAGATTGGCCACAGACGCTTTTCCACATAAAGTGCTTTTGCGGAAAAGCGTCCGTGCCAATCCCGACGCTCTGTTCCGAAAATGCTTTTATCGGAAAACTTTTCCGTTAGAAGCATTTCCGGAAAACCCTGCCAGTCTAGACATAGCCCAGGAGTGTCTCTAGTGCACAGGGTGTAGTGCTGGATGCAACTTAGTGTTCCTGGTGCAGACTGTAGTGCTGTCTGCAGAACAACAGTGTTGTGTGCACAACCATGTGCTGTGTGCAAACGGTGGATTTTGGCGGCAAAAGTCTTTGAATCCTTTGGGTTCCATTTTGATCTCCGTGTGGAACTCGACTCCATTTTGATTTCAGTGTCTTTTCGGCTGTAAGGTCCTTGATATTAATGTTCTAACTTACGGTCAACAAAGGGGAACTTTCCTGGCTTATGCGCTACCCCGGTGAAGTGGGTTAGCAAGAGGATCTAAGTCCTTGCTCCCACTTCCTTGACCCAGAGAGCTGCCTGAGATAGAGGGCTCCCCTTCCACTCTCCCATGTGGCAGAGTCCTCGCAACCCCAAGGCTGGGCCCAGGATTCCGGGGTGCGGGGGGGACTCAACCCTCAACCTTGTTGTGGCCCCCTTGGGCAGGGGCTAGGGCGTCCCCACTCGGGGTTCTCTCTCTGCACTGGATGCTTCCCTGACCCACTGATCATTACGTACTGTGCAAAGCAAATACAGCTCAACAGCAATCCATTTGTAAAAAGAAGAAAGAAACAGGAAAGGTGAAAGGAAAACACAGAACCGCTCTCTGGCACGGGGACGTCACAACCACGGTATCTGGAATGCAAGGGAAGTTCGGTCTGTTTCTCACAAGTCCCAGGCCCCGCTCAGACCCTGGCTGTGCTGCAGGGATGCTGCAGCTTGGACACTTGCTCTGGCAGTGGCCACGTGCTCTCCGGCTCTAGGAGGGCCCAACAAAAGGTTAACCTGGCCCTGTTTGGGGCACAGGCTCTGGGATGGAGTTTGGGTGCAGGAGGGGTGCAGGCTAGGGAGAGTTTGGGGGACGGGTGAGGGCTCTGAGCTGGGGCAGGGGATTGGAGTACAGGAGGGGGTGTGGATATGTGGGCTCTGGGAGGGAGTCTGGGTTCAGGAGGGGTGCAGGCTAGGGGAGTTTGGGGGATAGGTGAGGGCTCTGAGCTGGGGCAGTGGATTGGGGTACAGGAGGGCGTGTGGATGTGTGGGCTCTGGGAGGGAGTTTGGGTTCAGGAGGGGTGCAGGCTGGGGGAGTTTGGGGGACGGGTGAGGGCTCTGAGCTGGGGCAGTGGATTGGGGTACAGGAGGGCGTGTGGATGTGTGGGCTCTGGGAGGGAGTTTGGGTTCAGGAGGGGTGCAGGCTAGGGGGAGTTTGGGGGATAGGTGAGGGCTCTGAGCTGGGGCAGGGGATTGAGGTACAGGAGGGGGTGTGGATGTGTGGGCTCTGGGAGGGAGTTTGGGTTCAGGAGGGGTGCAGGCTAGGGGGAGTTTGGGGAAAGGTGAGGGCTCTGAGCTGGGGCAGGGGATTGAGGTACAGGAGGGGGTGTGGATGTGTGGGTTCTGGGAGGGAGTTTGGGTTCAGGAGGGGTGCAGGCTAGGGGGAGTTTGGGGGATAGGTGAGGGCTCTGAGCTGGGGCAGGGGATTGAGGTACAGGAGGGGGTGTGGATGTGTGGGCTCTGGGATGGAGTTTGGGTTCAGGAGGGGTGCAGGCTAGGGGGAGTTTGGGGAAAGGTGAGGGCTCTGAGCTGGGGCAGGAGATTGGGGTACAGGAGGGGGTGTGGATGTGTGGGCTCTGGGAGGGAGTCTGGGTTCAGGAGGGGTGCAGGCTAGGGGGAGTTTGGGGGACGGGTGAGGGCTCTGAGCTGGGGCAGGGGATTGGGGTACAGGAGGGGTGTGGATGTGTGGGCTCTGGGAGGGAGTCTGGGTTCAGGAGGGGTGCAGGCTAGGGGGAGTTTGGGGGACGGGTGAGGGCTCTGAGCTGGGGCAGGGGATTGGGGTACAGGAGGGCGTGTGGATGTGTGGGCTCTGGGAGGGAGTTTGGGTTCAGGAGGGGTGCAGGCTAGGGGGAGTTTGGGGGATAGGTGAGGGCTCTGAGCTGGGGCAGGGGATTGAGGTACAGGAGGGGGTGTGGATGTGTGGGCTCTGGGAGGGAGTTTGGGTTCAGGAGGGGTGCAGGCTAGGGGGAGTTTGGGGAAAGGTGAGGGCTCTGAGCTGGGGCAGGGGATTGAGGTACAGGAGGGGGTGTGGATGTGTAGGTTCTGGGAGGGAGTTTGGGTTCAGGAGGGGTGCAGGCTAGGGGGAGTTTGGGGGACGGGTGAGGGCTCTGAGCTGGGGCAGTGGATTGGGGTACAGGAGGGGGTGTGGATGTGTGGGCTCTGGGAGGGAGTCTGGGTTCAGGAGGGGTGCAGGCTAGGGGGAGTTTGGGGGACGGGTGAGGGCTCTGAGCTGGGGCAGGGGATTGGGGTACAGGAGGGAGTGTGGATGTGTGGGCTCTGGGAGGGAGTTTAGCACCTCAGCATAAGAGAAAGGAGCTGCAGTGATTCCATATAGACATAGAAACTGAGAGAAGACTCTTAAATGCTCCAAACGTGAGAGGCAGAGTTTGAGGAAGGAGCTGTCTGTACAATATCTCACTCTTGTTCACAGAGAGAGGAACTGCGGTGTCTAAGCATTGACCGTCTAGGAATTGGGAGGCCTGTGCCTTTAAGAACACAAGCCCAGGAGCCCACCCCTGCTCGGGGGCTGACATGCAGCATCCTGGGAAGAGAAAGGAAAAAGCCTTTGCACCCCTCGCACCCGCTAGTTACAAGGACCTCAGGTGGCTCGTACCATGGGGTCACTGCTCCCCTCTCCCGCTCCCTAAATGGGGGTTTGTCCATGCACAGGGTCTGGCAGTGTCCCCCATCCCGGACTTAACCCCAGCTACCACCCCCCGCCCCCCGATTCTTCCCCTTCAGCCCCTCTTCTGCCGCTACCTACAGCAGCTTGATCCCCCCAGCCGGTACATTTCTGCCCCCTGCTCAGACCCTGACACGCCCCCACTGCAATTTGCCCCCCTTTATCATTTTAAACCCCTCCAAAGAGGAGGCAGCAAATCCCAGGTAGAAGTGAGGGCAGAGTGAGGGCAGCGGCGACAGCAAAGGCTACTGAGTTTGCTCAGTTCGAAGAGCAGAGGGGGGTGGGGACTCAGGCTGCTGGATCTCTCCCTGGCATGGGGAGGGGCGTGCGGGCCAAGGGCTGGGTTGATGATCAACGTCAATTTCCCCGTGCGAAGGGCTCCCCCTCTCCCAGGAGGCCCTTTGTGGGCACGAACGTCTCCGCCTGCTGGCTCGGGGGGGAGGTGCCCCCAGGTGGCTTTTCTGGTTGGTCACCTGGGACCAGGCTTCTTCCGACCCCCTTTGTGTTGCTGTTGGGGGGGGGTGCCGTAGTGGGGGTCTGTCTGCTCTGTAACCCGGTGCCCCCTGTGCTGGGATGTGCGATTCCCACGGACTCACCCACATGTGCATTGGCCCAGACACCCAGGCCCAGCCTGAGGAGAGAACAAGGCGCTTCCTGGGGGGAGACAAAGGGAGGGAGGGGGAGACGAACACCAGGTTTGGGGGAAGGTTTAGTTGCTGGCTGGGGAACACGAAGGAAACAGCCTTAGCTGAGGTCTGAGGGTCTGTGGGGGACAATGGACCCCCCACCCCAAGGGTCTGAGGCATCCTGACCCTGACTCCTGGAGCCACGTCACGTCTGTGCTGCGCTGTATCCCGGAGAAGCAATAAACCCTCTTTATTCCACTGGCTGGCGGAGTCTGTTCTTGCTGCTGCGGGGCTGCAGGATCAGGGGAACCCCGACTCGGCGTCACAGGGGGACTTTGGGACCCGGCCCTGGGACCCTGTAAGTAGCAGCTACCTGCTCAGTGTCACTGCTCCCCCTGCTACTCACTCTCAGGAGGCTGCTCCACCCACCCCCGCTCTCAGGGCTGTGAGGTCGAGATCTCACCCCAGGGCTCTGCAATTCGCCCTTGTCTATCACAGCCGGTTTGCAGCTAGACCTGGGTCTGGGCCAGATCCCAAGGCCAGTGCCCACTCGGAGCTGTCCCAGGTACCACTGTCCTCTCAGGCTAGCTCCTCCCTGCTGCTTATTTCAGTAAAAGGTATGGAAATGGCACCCCACAGTTTTGGCTACATCTACATTGGCAAGATTTTGCGCAAATACTTTTAACGTAAGAGTTTTTGCGTTAAAGTATTTGCATGAGAGAGCGTCTACACTGGCATGTGCCTTTGTCATTAGAGGAGGTTTTGGAACAAATAGAAAAACTTTATGTTAACAAATCTCCGGGACTGGGTGGCATTTAAAAGAACCCAAATGGGAAATTGCTGAGCTATTATCTGTGGTTTCTAACCTATCCTTTAAATCGGCTTCTGTACCTCATGTCTGGAAGGTAGCTAATGTGAGACCAATATTTAAAAAGGGCTCTAGAGGCAATCCTGGCAATTACAGACCGGTAAGTCTAATGTTGGTACTGGGCAAATTAGTCAAAACAATAGTAAAGAATACAATTATGAGGCACGTACAAGAACAAAGTTGGAAAAAAGTCACCATGGTTTCTGTAAAGGGAAATCCTGTCTTACTATTAGAGTTCTTAGAAGGGGTTAACAGACATGCAGACAAGGGGGATCCAGTAGATATAGTATACTTAGATTTTCAGAAAGCCTTTGACAAGGTCCCTAACCAAAGGCTCTTGTGTAAATTACATGGCCATGGGATAAGAGGGAAGGTCCTTTCTTGGATTGAGAACTGGTTAAAAGACAGGAAACAAAGGGTAGGAATCAATGGTACATTTTCAGATTGGAGAGGGGTAACTAGTGGTGTCCCCCAAGGGTCAGTCCTGGGACCAATCCTGTTTAACGTATTCATAAATGATCTGGAGAAAGGGGTAAGCAGTGGGGTGGTAAAGTTTGCGGATGATACCAAACTGTTTAGGATAGTCAAGACAGAAGCAGACTGTGAGGAATTCCAAAAAGATCTCACCAAATTGAGTGACTGAGCAACAAAATGGCAAATAAAATTTAATGTGGATAAGTGTAAAGTAATTCACATCGGGAAAAATAACCCCAACTATACGTACAGTATGATGGGGGCTAATTAGGCTACGACAAATCAGGAAAGAGATCTTGGAGTTATCGTGGACAGTTCTCTGAAAACTTCCACACAGTGTGCAGCGGCGGTCAAAAAGGCAAATAGGATGCTAGGAATTATTAGGAAAGGGATCAAAAATAAGACCCAGAATATCTTACTGCCCCTGTATAAAACTATGGTACGCCCACATCTTGAATACTGTGTACAGATGTGGTCTCCTCACCTCAAAAAAGATATTTTGGCTTTGGAGAGGGTTCAGAAAAGGGCAACTAAAATGATGAGGGGTTTGGAACAGGTCCCGTATGAGGAGAGGTTAAAGCGACTGGGACTTTTCAGCTTAGAAAAGAGGAGACTGAGGGGGGATATGATAGAGGTCTATAAAATCATGAGTGGTGTGGAGAGGGCTGATAAAGAAAAGTTATTCATTAGTTCCCATAATAGAAGAACTAGAGGACACCAAATGAAGTTAATGGGGAGCAGGTTTAAAACTAATAAAAGAAAGTTCTTCTTCACACAGCATGAAATCAACCTGTGGAACTCCTTGCCAGAGGAGGCTGTGAAGGCTAGGACTATAACAGAGTTTAAAGAGAAGTTAGATAATTTCATGGAGGCTAGGTCCATAAAAGGCTATTAGCCAGGTGATAGAAATGGTGCCTCTGGCCTCTGTTTGTCAGAGGCTGGAGAAGGATGTCAGGAGACAAATCGCTTGATCATTGTCTTCGGTCCACCTTCTCTGGGGCACCTGGTGCTGGCCACTGTCGGCAGACAGGATACTGGGCTAGATGGACCTTTGGTCTGACCCAGTACGGTCGTTCTTATGTTCTTATGTTTGCGCAAGAGCTGTGCTTTTGCGCAAAAGCATCCTTGCCAGTGTAGACGCTCTCTTGTGCAAGGAAGCTTTTCAGTTAAAAGTATTTGCGCAAAATCTTGCCCGTGTAGACGCAGCCTTAGAGTTTAGTGTATTTCCTGGAAACGTTCATGGACATCAAGCAATAGCTCAGGTGGAGGCTTTTGTGCCACACCACACACGTGGGGGGTCGTGGTTACATCTGTCCCTGCTTGCAGAGTGGGGTGGTTTGGGGGTTTGGCTGCTCTGGGCATTTCATCATGTTCATCATGTTTATTTCTCTGAGCAGTGAGTTCTCAAATGCAGAACCTCTCGTGGCCAGAGTCATCACCCCGTGGTCACTGCTGCCCCTGGACGTGGCTGGCCTGTCCCTGCAGCCCCTGAGAGAGGCAGAGCAGGGGGTCTCCATGTGCCGTCCTTGCCTGCAGACACCGCTCCTGCAGCTCCCAGTGATCAGAAACGGGGACCTGTGGCCAGTAGGAGCTGGGGGCTCGGTGCCTGGAGACAGGAGGCAGCACATGGGCCAGGGAGCCATCCCTGTAGGTGCGAGATTATTATCAGAAAAACCTTCCTCTCTCTCTCTCTCCCTCCCCCCTTAAAGGGGAACTTTATTACAAAAAAAAAAAAAAAAAAAAAAAGCCTGGGAAAGCCGAGATTGGTTCACGGCCCCACCACTGTAACCCGGACCCAGGCCTTTGGCCCCCTCTACTGGCCGGAGTCTCCAAAGCAGGATAGGGAGCTGCTAAAGCACAGGGCTGCAGATGCGTCTCCTTTACCTCCAATGTTAAAGGCGCCTGTGTTAATCTCCCCCCAACACGCCACCCGAATCCGGGGTTCATTCCCGGCCCAGGGATCTTTCCAGGAGCTGCTTTATGCTGGAAACTGGGGGGTTTCCAGTCCTGGCTGGTGGCCCCACTATAAAACCCACATTCACAGTGTAATTAAAAGGGCAGTAGCAGGGGACGGGAACATATTTTCAAGTTTATGACAAAAAGTGGGACTCTTATAGGCTGTGAAAGGCCCCACAAATAAACCAGCCTCATTTCCCTCCCGCACGAGGGCCTGTCAGAGGGGTGGCCCAGGAGACGGTAGTGCAGGCTGCATTCTCTCTGTGTGTGTATGCGTGTGTGTGTGCACCTGTGTGTATTCTCTCCCGCTTTCCATTACAAGGGCTTATCCTAGCTCCAATCAGACTCAGAACAAGGCTTCTAACACCCCCAGAACCCACTAAAATTAAATGTGAGGAAATCCATCAGACCACCAGCATCAGACACAAATAATCTCCAGATCCACACCACACAACCCTGGACTCACTATCACACATATGATCCATACACACACAGACACACACACAATACTTAGCCACACACAGTCAAAGGCACGATTACACACACAGGATCTGACACTGGTTATCACACACAAATGAACACATGCTCCAAGATTCATGATCACACACGCACAACATATGTCAATGCAGCAGAGATTATTAGGGAAAATGGCCATTTTTCCGAAAAAACTTAGGTTACATCCACACTGCAATCGCGTTCTTTTGAAAGGAAATCGAAAGAGTAGAGGGGATTTTCCAGCATTGGTAACACTCATTCTACGAGGAAGAAGCCTTTCTCTGAAAGAACTCTTTTGGAAAAAGGCCTGTGTGGAGGGGGAAGAGGAAGTGTTTTCGCAAGAGAGGAAAGAGGAAAAAGCACAGGTGCCCTGGTAGCCACTCCACCCACAGTAACCACAGCTCACATGCGAGAGAGCGTCCATTCAGTGTGGCCGCTATCTGTCGAGAAAGCAGATCACTTTTTCGATGTGCTTTGGCAGTGTGGACACTCCCTTTCAGAAGACGTTTTTTCCAGAAAATCTCTTCCGGAAAAGCTTCTTCCAAAATGAGCCTGCAGTGTAGACACAGCCACAGAGTCAAACAGTCATGATCACACACAGGAAGACACACAGTATCCGAGATCCACTATTACAGACACACACACGATCCAAGAATCTGCCCCCCCCCACACACACACGATCCAAGAATCAGTCCCCTTCTCCATCCCCCTCCCAGACACACACACACAGACACCTGCTCCCATCCAGTTTTCTCGTGTCTCTTTTATTCTATTAATCCTGTTCCAGGGGAAGGGAATCCGAGCCCTGTCACCACCAGCATGGCTCCCCCGGGCAGTGGGGCTGTGCCACAGGAGGGCGATCAGGAGAGGCCGTTCACCAGCAGGATGGTAAGGAGGGCTGGCAGGACGAGTCCGGCTGGTTCCAGAGCCACAGTGGCTACGCGGGAGGAGGCTGGGCTGCATTCGGCCGTGGTGGTATCTGCATCAAACTCCTTGAAGATCTCTTTGAACTGCTCTATATTAGTGCAGGCAGACCCAGTGGCGCAGCCTTTCACCTTGATCTTCATGACTGTCTCACCTGTTGGGGACAAAGCAAGAGGGTCAGTGTCTGGGAACCCATTTAGGACGCCTTTTATGTCTCTGGTCCTATACAACATGGTTCCCTTTCCCCTCTGAGCCACTCGCTGCTGCCCATCTGGGATCCCCACAACGGTCTCCCTTCCTCTGCTCTGATTCAGCGTCATTCAGTGAACCCCTGATCTCTAACAAACTCTAACAGTCCCACCATTCACCTGGCAATGGTGTTGCTCACTGATGGTGGCAGTAGTGGGATCCTTAACCAGTTCTCATCCAAAGGGCCTGTACAGACCCTGGCACATAGGGACTCCTAATTTTGGCAAAGGCAAGTGTGCAGCAGAGGATTCACCTCTCAGCCAAGGGGTCTGTGCAACACCTGGAACAAAAAGGCCCCAATCTCAGTTGGGGCATCTGTTATGCTGTTCCACAACCAAGAAAAAGAAATATCTCTGGCACTTCCAAGTCCCACCAGCTGGGAGATTTCTGCAGCAGACCCAGGCAGGGTGTGTTTGTACTGTCACTTTTTCTGTACTACTTTATAGCCTGCTATTCTACAAAAAGATAGAACCAAGACAGTTTGGGGAACCCTTGTGCAGGGCATTGTGCACAGGAGAGTATCCTGCCTCAGTCACTGGCCAGCACTAGATGCTGCACACAAAGGTATCCAAACCACCGATATGAGGGATATCACTAATACGAAGAAATCCGTGTAAGACTGGAAAAAGAAGGCTCAACAGTTTTCTGATCATGCATTATGATCTCTCCAGCTCTCCCTGATAAACAAGAATCTTTCAGAATTTTACATAGCTCTTGACCAGAGCAGTTTCCAGTGGTGGGGAGTTCTAAAGATTAACGGGTTATTGGCTGGAAAAAGCATTTAATTTAATCAGAGTGCACTTCTCCCTTTTCAATTATATCTCCTCTCCTATGCCAGAGAATGCTCAGAAATTCTCTTGTGCTCTGAGATTTTTCAGGTGAAACCTTTCTGCTGTTAAAAATTGAAATGTGAACACATTTTGTGAATTCAGATTCATCAAACTGTTTCAGTCGGAAGAGACCCCCATGAAAACAAACTCTGGGAAAAATCAGACTGGTTCATTACTGTAATTCAAAACAACTTTCCCTTCCAACGTTTTACAGGCAGTCCCCGGGTTACGTACAAGATAGGGACTGTAGGTTTGTTCTTAAGTTGAATCTGTATGTAAGTCGGAACTGGCATCCAGATTCAGCCGCTGCTAAAACTGACCACCAGTTCCGACTTACATACAGAATCAACTTAAGAACCCCAAGCGTCCCCAAGTCAGCTGCTGCTGAAACTGATCAGCAGCTGATTCCAGGAAGCCCGGGGCAGAGCAACTCTGCCTCAGGCTTCCTGTAGTCAGCGCTGGTCAGTTTCAGCAGCAGCTGACTTGGGGACACCTGGGGCAGAGCTGCTGGGGTGCTGCTGGGGTGCTGCTGGGGTGCTCCAGTAGCACCGATCCTTGGCGCTACTGGAGCAACCCAGCAGCACCCCATCTGTTCTGCCCCAGGCGTCCTGATTCAGCCGCTGCTGAAACTGACCAGCAACGGCTGAATCAGGACGCCTGGGACAGAGCAGCTGGGGTGCTGCCGAGTTGGTCCAGTAGCGCCCAGAGCGGCGCTGCGGGACCAACTGGCAGCGCCCCAGCTGCTCTGCCACAGGCGTCCGGAGAAAAGCCTAGTCTGCTGGGGGGTGGGGCGTACTAGCTGCGTCCCCTCCCACCCCAGCAGACCAGGAAGCCTCTGAGGACGCCAGCAGCGGGACAGCCACGGGGTGCCTGGGCTGCTCCGCTGCCGGCTTCCCCGAGGCTTTGCAAAGCCGCAGGGGGGCTTGGGTAGTGGGGCAGCCCAGGCGCGCCTGGTCTGCCCCGCTGCCCGAGCCCCTCTGCGGCTTTGCTCCGTGGCTTCCTGGTCTGCAGACCAGGGAGACGCAGAGAAAGCCCCGGAGTACACGGGCGGCAGGACCGCGAGGTCCCACAATCCGTGTCCTCTGGGGCGAGCCCCGTTCGTTACTGCGGATCCAACATAAGTCGGATCCGCGTAAGTTGGGGACTGCCTGTATATAAAAGAACTATTTAACGTTCCTCACTGCAGGGACCTGCCCATGTGCGTGGTCTCTCCTGGGTGGGGAAATCGGACAGAGAAACATCCGGATGCCAATTACCTCTTTTCACTGTGCCGCTGACATGCAGGCAGTGGGTCTGGGAGCCTGTGCAGTCGACGATCTCTTCATTGCAGTGATGGGAGAACATAGAGAAGCAGGCTGGGCAGCGCCAGCCGTTCAGGGTGGTGTTAGCCGGGGGCACTGGGAAAAGTGGAGCAAACACAGTCAGCTCAGGCAATGAACTCCAGGGGGTGGCGGGGCAGGGAGAGCAGATGAGGGCAGCACCACTCAGCCCTGGATCCCCCTGCAGGGGGCGCTGCAGCTTTCGGCCACAGGAGGTTGCAGGGGCAGGGAGAGGTTTGCAGCAGGGAATCCTGGATCCGGTTCACAGGTGGTGGAAGCCTAGAGCCCCGCCCACTGACCTCCCCCCACCCAGGGGCTCAGTGTTATCCAATGGGGCGCCCCCTGAAGGGCAGGGGAAATAAAGGTTCTTTCCTAATCCCGTTCCGTCTTCCCACAGAGAGGCCTGAAGGGGCCAGGCAGGGCAGGGGGCGCGCGGGAGCAGACAGGCTGGAGAGGAAGGCGGGTGCTGTACCGCTAACAATGGCTGTTTTGCAGGCCTCCCCGA
Organism: Pelodiscus sinensis; assembly: GCF_052426305.1. Classification (NCBI taxonomy): domain Eukaryota; kingdom Metazoa; phylum Chordata; order Testudines; family Trionychidae; genus Pelodiscus; species Pelodiscus sinensis. The sequence goes on from NC_143073.1 coordinate 25,440,002, forward strand.
CACAACAGGCGACGTTCCCGCTTATGGAGATTCTGTTCCCAAATTTCATGTAGAGAGGCCCAAGGTTGCACAGGCTGGAGGACACGCAGGCCTTCTCAAAGGACAGGCTCTTCTCCCCTGCATGGGAGGAAAAGGAGATGAGGCTTCAGGTCTCCCGCTCGCAACGCTTCACAGGTGTGATTCTGACCTATCTAGAGAGGGAAACTGAGGCACGACTCACCCCGGGTCAGTAGGGAACCAGCAGGACTGGTGCCCACAGCTGCCCCTCACCCGCTGGATTCCTCTTTCCTCCCAGAGTCAGGGAGAGAACCCAGGAACCCTGACTCCCCCGGCTCTAACCCACCAGAAACACAGCCCTGCCAGGACCAACTAGAGCAGTGGTCCCCCCCATAGCCGCTCCCGTCCCCATAGCCACGTGCCCGGGGCCGGCACTCCCCCATGCGCCGCGTGCCCAGAGCGCGGGCGGCCAATCCGCGGCGCTCCCGGGGCCGACGCTTACCGTGCGCCACATGCCCAGGGCCAGGCCAGCCCCGAGCACTTGGCGGATGCACACAAATGCACCGTGTTGGGGACCACTGAACTAGAGACTCCCCCAGCCTCTCCCCTCCACCCACCAGCCCCAGCCTCAGCCCCCTCGCAGAGCCACAGAGAAAACCCAGGAGTCCTGGCTCCCAGGCCTCCTGCTCTCACCCAACCGCCCCTGGTCCTGGGCGGGCTGACGCCGACCCAGCCTGTGTTCTGGGCTGGTTCAAGGTCTCTGCACCTACCTAGTATGGATTCTGTTTTCATGATCCCACAGGAATCCAGTTCCTTGCTGCAGACTTGCACCGGGCCCGTGCAGCTGTCACCCTTATTCTGGCAGACCTCACAGGAAATACAGGTCCCTGGAGAAGCAAAGGCAACAGGATCCATCTGTGCTGAGCCCTTTCTCCAGCCCCATTGATTATACTGGAGCTACAGGCCACTGGCTCAGCTGGGGACTTCCCCATTGACTCCAATGCAGCTACGGCCCATTGCCCCAGCTGGGATCTCACCCGGCATTGCTTGCTTTTGTGCCAGTGACGTCCATCCCTTTATTGCACAACTAGGGGGAGGGGTGGATACACTGGAGGGCAGGGATCGGGTCCAGAGTGGCCTGGACAGATTAGAGGACTGGGCGAAAAAAAATCTGATGAGGTTCATCAAGGACAAATGCAGAGTCCTGCACTTGGGAGGGAGGAACCCAAAGCATCGTTACAGGCTGGGGACTCACTGGGTAAGTAAGAGTTCAGCAGAAAAGGGCCTGGCGATTCCAGTACATGAGAAGCTGGATCTCACTCAGCAGGGCGCCCTTGTCGCAAAGGCTAACAGCATCTTAGGGGCATTAAGAGGAGTGTTGCCAGCAGATCCAGAGAAGTGATCATTCCCCTTCATTTGGCACAGGTGAGGCCACATCTGGAGCATTGTGTCCAGCTCTGGGGCCCCCTCCTACAAGAGGGATGTGGACGCATTGGAGAGGGTCCAGCGGAGGCAACCAAAATGATTCGTGGGCTGGAGCACATGACCTATGAGGAGAGGCTGAGGGGTTTGGGTCTGTTCAGTCTGCAGAAGAGGAGAGTGAGGGGGGATTTGAGAGCAGCCTGCACCTCCCTGATGGGGGGTTCCAAAGAGGCTGGAGAGAGGCTGTTCTCAGGGGGGGCAGATGCAGAACAAGGAGCAATGGGCTCAAATTGCAGTGGGGGAGGTCTAGGTTGGATATTAGGAAAAACTATTTCCCTAGGCAGGTGGGGAAGCGCAGGGACGGGATCCCTAAGGAGAGGGTGGAATCTCCGTCCCTAGGGGTGGTTAAGTTCCAGTTTGACAAAGCCCTGCCTGGGGTAACTGAGTTGGGGTTGCTCCTGCTTTGCTGCCTCCTGGGGTCTCTGCCAGCCTGGAGGTTCTATGTGTGTATGAAATCCGAGCACAGGAGGCCCCGTGTCCCCAGGGGAGAACCGTGAGGACCATCCCCCACCCCGTGTGGGACAGGTGCTGAGCAGCCCAGGGAGAAGATCTCAGAGCTGGGGTGTATTTCACCCGGGGAGGGGGAGCCCCTTTTCTGCAGAGCAACTCTCCTGGGTGGGTCTTTGCCTGTCTGCACCAGGTAGGGGTCCAAACACCCTCCCGGCCCCGTTCTCACCTGTCTCCAGCAGGGCCCAGAGGAGGCAGCACAGGAGAAGCGTCTTCATGGTGCCGGGGCGGGAGCTGGAGCCGGTCTGGGGTCTGAGCCGGGGGTTCTGGAGACGCAAACTGTCTGTCGGGGGCTGGCCGTTCTCGACGGAGGCCGGGCAGGGTCGCAATGAGAGTCACCGGCCCTGAGCTGGGGGCAGGAAGGTTTGTAGCTCAAGTCCTCGGAATATCAGCACAGAGGCCCCAGGAACGTAAGGGCCAGACCCAGACCCCACCCCAAAGTGTGACTGGGCTTTGGGCACCAGGGTGACGGACGCTGCCTGTGGCGGGCTGGGCGGGGGCGGTGCCGGTTCGCTGCTGCTGCCTTGCTCAGCAGGGCGAAGGACACACCCCGGGGGGCAGGGACTATGGGGCAGGCTGAGGGGATCCTAGCGGGAGCTCCAATTTCCCTCTCTGGGCTCCCTGTTCCTAACACTGCTCCGTCTACACCCACGATGGGCGCCACCCCCTAAAACTGTCAGACCCCTTCGTCCTCACTGGTAGGAGGCCCCCAAGAAACGTGTGGGACCCCGAATGCCCTAGGCAGGGAGTTGCTCTGTGGTCTGGTTAGCGCTGGCGCAGGCCGGTTCCTGAGCGGGGGGGCCAGGCTGGACACACATTCGCCCTCGCACCATTTGAACGCTTGAAAATGAACCTTCTAGACAATATTTTGCAATATTGCCCGGTGGTCCCTCCTTCCCAGCGCATGAGCACGGGGGGGGGGGGGGGGGGGGTTCTCTGCTTGCTTCCTTCTGCATTTCTTAGCCCCAGGCCCTCACATGGCTACTTGGAAATCGTGTTAGGCCTGGGCCTATGTGTCTGCTGTGTCGGCCCTAGGTACTGAGAGCCCCCCAATCTGGCTTTTGTACCTCACAGGTGACAGCCTTTATTGAGGCCTTGACAGTGGCAGAACGGGGTACTCTGGCATGGAAGGGGGGGTAAGTGCTGGGGGGTTTAGGAAGCCTCGGTGGCTGAGGGGAAGGTGAGAGGATGAAAATGGTCTGTAGCCAGTGTGAGCAGATGGCTTTAAAGGGACAGACCTGGGGTGGGGGGTGCAGGATGACCCTTCCCCCCAGGACCAGTGGGGTAGGTCTCTGCTACCCCCCAGGGGTTGCTTACTTTGGCTCGCATCCTCATTGGCTGGTTTCCATGGTGCCCATGTCCCCTGGGTGCAAGTCGGGGAAGGGGGGGGAGGCGCTGGCCCTTGAGGGGCTGGCTCAGGGGTGGGGGGTTTGGGGCTGGGGGGGCCACCAACCCACAGACAAATCAGTCGGGGGCTGCACTTAGAAGCAAGCCCCTCTCTGACGCGGCCCCCGACGGAGGAGAAAGACCCTCCCCACGTTCCCCTCGCGCACCAGCCCCTGGGGGCCCAGACCAGCCCATTCTGTGTCTCCAGCCCCACGGGGAGTGGGGAGGGGCTGGGCACCAATGCAGGATCCCCAGCGCTCGGGGGGGGGGGAGCCCTGAACCTCTGGGGCTGGATCCAAGGCAAGGGGGGGCCGCAACCGGGCCCTGGTCCTGAGGTTCCCCACCCTGGTTTAAGGGGTCGCTAACCCTCCCCTCCCACCTGGCCCTGCACCAAGACTCCAGCCCCAGATGCCCTCAGCCTCCGTCTCGGCCAGACCCTGGTTCACTCCCGGTTCCTGTTGGCGCCATTCAGAGCTGCCCTGGGTCACTGACCCACAGGGCAAACAGCCCCCAGGGGAGCGGGACCCACGTTAACCCTCCAGGGCTCTCAGGGGTGGCACCAGGCGACTGAGTCACTGCTCTCCGGCTGCTGGGGTCCGTCCCGTGAGCTCTGCCGCAGGCTGGCCCCCACGCCCAGGGAAATGAGAGAGCTGGACGGGGGGGATTCATTTCAGCTCCCAGAAGGGCGTCCGTACGGGCCTTGTAGCATTTTATTTGGTTGCTGTTTAAATTCCCAGACCTGTGTAAAATGTTGCGGTTTAAGCATTTTTTGCAGTTGGGAGCCATTTCAGTCCCCACAGTTGTGCACACGTGACGTCTTTAGGGGGTTTCCATTTAAATCACCGCTGCTGTGTAAAATCCTGGGTTTTAAGCATGGGGGGGGGGCGGTTCTTCATTTTGGTCTATTTCAATGTTCGTGCTTGTGGGAAATTGTGGATTTTGAGATTTTTGTTTTCAATTTTTAATCCATTTAAATGTCCACATGTGTGAGAATAGAAATCTCAGGGTTTGGGGCCAGTCAGACACGGGGCACAGCACAGGGCCTGCCTCTCCCTGCTCCGCTGTCCTCGGCCTGTAGCACACGAGTTTAATCTTCCTCGCTGATCAGTTCTGCCGTCCAGGGAGGAATGTGCCCTTCGGGAGCAGACAGGGGCACAGACCCAAAGGGGTGGGCCAGGTCCCCACCATCCGACGCACACGGCAGGCCGGCGGGTGACTGCTCGGCTCCCACCGGGTGGGTCTCTGGGGGCTGTGAGTGTGGACGGGCCCCTCACTGCACATGGAGGGCGCCCGCCTGGGGTGTCGCTGACCGGTCCCGAGGCTCTGGCTGGCCGGGGATTCCTCTGGCCCGTGGGAAGGGGGCGCTGGAGGTTGAACTGTGGGAACGTTACGGAGCCAGAGGAAGGTCAAAGTCCAGGCCCAGCAGGATCCGAGGAGCCGCCCTCCCAGGTGTGTGTGCGGGGGGGGGGGTTGATTAATGAATGGATTCCTTGGTGCCAAGAGGCCGCAGGAACTCAGAGCGTGTAGGGGTCACGCAGCCTCATTGCAGCCCCCTCCACCCTGCCGGGCTGTGACCGGGTCCGGCTCCTGCAGCTTCCCCCGGCCGCTTGGCAGGCGCCGACTGGGGAATAACCTCTCCTCAGCCACCAGCCATCGAGGGACGAGAGAGGGAGCCAACGCCCCTCCCCCGCTGCTCTGGGGAGTCGATTAAGTCACTGACCCCGGCGCAGGGGATGTTTCTTTCAGGGGAGACGTCTCTGGGAGTGTTGGGGGGGGGTTGTACGTCGGGGTGTCGCGGGAACCTGCTCACTGAGCTCATGTAACAGGGGTGGCAGGTGGCTGGAGTCAGGGGGTTCAGCAGGGTGGGGATGACTAAAGCCCAGCCAGGCGATCAGCCAGGGGGCTCCCAGGATCCTGCGTTTAGCGTCCCACTTTAGATGTTCAATAGAGTCAGGGACAGTCTAGGGAGCAGCACAGGTGCCGGTGTCTCTACTTATTGGAGCAAAGAGACGACACAAAAGCGGCCTTAGCGCTGCTGGACAAGCCCCCTCGTCCGCCAAGGGCCGGGTGTGAACAATCCGGGATCTCGAACAGCATAAAACGGTGACGGCAACAATTGCAAAGGAACAAGCGACTTACCAACGGTGCCAGCGACTCAGCCCCCACCTGGGCGCAGAGACTCTAATCCCGACTCCGTCCTCTGCCAGGCTGACCGACACCGCGCCTTGCCGGTGCGATTTCAACTGGGAGCCAAAGGTCCCTGCAGCTTTGACTGTCAGCCAAGAGATAGTGGTCTAATATACTCCATCGATAGAGGAAATGCATCTGGGGGCTTTGCAGAAAACCGGAAGCAAATAGGGCAACTCCCTGTTACTAGAAAAAGAACCCTTTAAAAAAAAAAAGGGTTCAGGGACTAATGGTGACTTGGTTCCTTCACCAGCCTATAACAGGGGGTGGCACTTTCCCCTGGTGCGCCCCTCACAATCTGCCCCCTTAAGATACATTGTGTTTTGTACATGCGCAGCTGTGATGCCAACAGGATAAGCAGTGAACCCAGCACTGGCCATAGGCGCGCTTCCGAGTTCTGCACAGTCCACTAGGAATGAGATAACATCGCCCTGAAAATGATGTTAGTGCACCAAAGAGTGTCCTTGCACAAGTGCACCAGAGAGTGTCCGTGCACCAGTGCACCAAAGAGTGTCCTTGCACAAGTGCACCAGAGTGTCTCTGCACCGTTGGCTTCACACCACAATTATTACAGAGTTCGAGCTCCCCATGTGGATATTGACGCCAGGTGTCTCCATCCCCCTCGCATAGTTCAAACGCCGCAGCCTGGGGATCCGCATGTCATGGGCCAGGCGTGTTCCTGAACCAACCGTTCGGCCTTCACAGCTGCTGTGGAGGAAGGGCCGGGATGGTTCAGCTCGGGTCCCTCCGAGGAGCTGGGGTTGTCGCTGACCCCTGCACAGCCTTAGCCCTTTCCGGGCCCAACGGGGACATATGCTCCCTCTGCCTGGCCGTTCTTTTCTTAGCGACTTTAGACAAGTTCTATAGCCTTGTCCCAGGAGAGACACAGACACCCCCCTCCCTTTTGCGGGCGATCACCTTGGGGTTCATCCCGCCATCGTCTGACTTGACCCAGAGCCTGATTTTACATTTCATTGAGTCTGATCAGAACCGAATGATATGATCAGTCCCAGAGCAGACCAATGTCTGCACTATTATACCAGTACTGGGTCCTGCCGTGAAGGCGGGGGACTGGACTCAGTGATCTCTCGAGGTCCCTTGCAGTCCCAGTGTTCTATGATTCTATGATATCTGCCCAGCTTCTGAGCTCCACAAGCCGAGCGCGGCTCCAGGACTCGGGGCCGCAGGGTGGTTCGTCACTGGCGATGGAGGCATCATCCTTCCCAGCTCCGGTCCCTGGAAGGGAGGGATGGGACGCGGGTGGGACACCCCTTTCTGCACCAGGAAGGCAGCGTGGCCTGATGCAGTGAGCCCTGCGATGGGACCAGCTCTGCCACTGGCCAACTGGGTGGCCTTGAGCATGTCTGTGCCTCAGTTTACCCACTTGTGAAAGCAGAAGAGTCACGTTGTTGGTGAGGGAAAGACATAAAGAGGACTGGGGGAGTTACCCAGCTGGGTTCGCCAGGGGAGGAAGGCCAGGAGACAGGGCTGTGTTGTTTCTTTTCCCTGTTGAAGAGGAAATATCGGATGGGAAGAAATCCCATGGCCGGCCCTTCCTCTACCCGCACATGGGGGCCCTCGCCAGACAGGCACCCTGATCCTAGAGGTGCCCAGCCAGGCCCCGGGGTGCAACTGCTGGCCCATCCCCCCAGGCATCCCTCCGGCTGAGGGAAGGGCGCAGTCTGGCTCACAGCCAGCTTGGATGAGGCCTGTCTGCACGGAGCAGGTGAAAGGAGACCTCTGGCTTCCTGGGCCGCTGGGGGCAGAGCTGGGGAGTCGAGCTGGGAAGAGGCGGGGTCACCTGACCCAGAAGGGGAGGAGCCTCTCAAGCTCAGACTTGCCCGCCTCGCCTCAGGCACCCCAAGCTACGTTCAGAGGGGGCTGGGCTGGGGGCCCACAGGGAAGCTCACAGAAATGTGCTTCAAGTGGCACTAAGGGCTGGCAGCCACAGCCCGAAACCCTGCCCCTCGGGGAGTGCGGAACCACCCCCCCCCCACAATGCCCAAGGGCTCCGCAGGCCCCCACCTCACACGTAGGTCTCCCCCCACAGCAGGGGGCATGGGGCAGTGAGGAAGGACTGAAAGGAACAAGGCACAGGCCCCAACTGGGATGGAATCAAGCACCCCAGAGACCCGGTGGGACATGGCTCAGGCATGGAACATGCGGCAGGCAGGTGGAAGGGCAGGAAGGAAACGTCCCCCAGGAAAGGAGCTTTTACCTCTTTAAAAGAATCAAAGGAGAAACCAGAGAGGGGGAACCAAGCGACATTTCCCTGCGATTTTCCAGCCCTGAGCGGTGGGGCAGGAACACCTGAGCCGGCGCTAGCGGGGGGCGGGGGCTGGGCCGCGCATCTCTCTGAGCGCAGGAATGGACACGGGCGCCTCCCAGACTTGGGCCCCGCTCCCTGCCTCACTCACAGAAACTCCCTCGCCGGCCCGGGCCGACAGATCCCCACGCAGCCTGCAGCTCAGTTCGACCTGCCCTGGGGCGCAGCCCAGGCAGGACCTGGAGGAGAGAGATGGAAAGGGGCTGGATACAGGGGTTCGTAGGATCCCCGGGCGGGCAGGGACCTCAGGGCCATCGAGTCCAGCCCCAGGGCAAAGCAACAGCTGGGTTGATGATCAACGTCAATTTCCCCCGTGCGAAGGGCTCCCCCTCTCCCAGGAGGCCCTTTGTAGGCACGAACTTCCCTGCCAGCTGGCTCTGGGGGGGGAGGTGCCCCCAGGTGGCTGATTGGTCACCTGGGACCAGGTTTCTTCTGAGCCTCTTTGATGGGCGGGGGGTGTGGAAGAAAACAAGCCTTCCCTCTGCGTTGTGATTAAGCAACAAGTAGCCAGAGGCAGTTTTATTAAGAGCTGCAGCAAGGGAAAAACTGGTTCGGACGGGGGGGAGCCCCTCCCCTCGAGGCAGATCTTCGAATACAAGCAATTCTGAAGCAGTTTCTATACTGTCCATTAGATATAATAACAATAACAATTAGTCTCCGTCCCATTACAGACACCAATGGCTAACAGTTATTTAGTTCCACCCAGATGCTCCTTATCTCAAGGTCCCTGCCAGAGTCAGCATTGTATCCTTATCTCCGTACGGAGGCGAGAGGCAAAGGCAGCGTCTAATTACAGATCTCGCGTTGTCAGGTCACAGACTTAGCCTGACTCTTGCTCTCTTGTTAACAAGACCAAAATGGTTGCACACAAATTCCCTTCTTCCCTTTTCCTGCCTCCACACTCCCCCCTTTTGTGCTTACAGCACAACTACCTTTCTAAACCTTTATTTTCATTCAACATTACATAATTAGTACAAACCTAAAAGCTATTTCTATTACTACCTCTTTTACAACAACAATGCAATATGAAACCTTTAATAAGAAAAAGCAATATAATCATTAATATCCCCAATATAATTCTGTGATGCGGCTGGTCTATAATTTTAGTAACATCATACAAGATATCATAATTAGTAACCAAATTAGGGAGGGCAGGTACATGCTGATGGTACCTGTCCATAAGCACAGAGTCCAGATCAAAGGGAGAAACCCAAACCACTCCCACAAGTTTCTCCTTGGCAATATAACACAACATATCATAATTAGGGCAGGTACATAAAATTTCCTTATCAAAGTGGGTGCAACAATCCCTGGGTACAGGGAGGCTCCCACAGCTTCAGAATAAGCGATGCCCTCGACTCTGTCTTTATGCTCCTGCTTTGGTACAGGCAGGGAGGTTACCATTCTGATCTGATTTGAGTGGGGAATCCCCAGAGGAGCTAAAAACAAACTGTTATACTATGCCATGTCCAGGTGGGCCTTTGGGTCCTCATGGATTCTCTACTTCCCCACTCCCATGGATAGGCCTGGAGGAGATGGGGACTCACCACTTCCATAAGGGCTGGGTGGTCAACGCTATCCTATTCTTCAATACTGGCCTTTTAATTCCTTTAATTTAGTTCCATTAATTAACAATCCAATTAGTCTCTGGTCCAAATATCTGGTTAGGTCTAGTGAAGTGGACACAGAGCTGGACAGATCCTTCAAACTATCCAGGATCAATCGGTTGGCTTGGCTGGTGTCTAGGCCTTTACAGGCACTGGATATTACTGCATCTACCAGCCTGGATTCTCATACAATTTCTGGGCTATGACATAAGTGTTGCTGACAGAGTTTCCAGGCCCAAACCAGCCTGCGATGGTATCTGCTAAGCCCCGTCGTTGCCTAATCAGGCACTTGCCAGTTTGATTAGCCAGTCTAGCACACAGCTGGTCTATACCAGTGTGGAACATCACCACGGTAAGGATCAGTGACAGTTGTCCTGGTAGTGTTCATGTTGTTACAATAAATAAAATAATTCTGTGTGAATGAGAGGTGGCCCAAGGCTGTGTATTCCCCATCGCTATTAGTGTGTATTTGTTCTATGTATGTGACTTGAAGGAGGTTACGTCGACTAGAGTCACTGTTTCTCTGATAGGACCAAGCATGGTTCACAGATGTTTAATTGTTAACCCATGCAATTCCATAATTCTTGAGGCCTTTTAAGGCATCAGGCACCAATGCGTAGCAGGGCAAGTAGCTGTTATTGCAATGGTGAGGTTACTAGTTTCCTCATTGTCGTGGGCATCTTTACTTACATATGCTGATGTCCCACTTGCCCGTGTTGTTTCTTACAGATTTCTTATTATCTCTGGCCAAACCACTTTTATGGTTGGTGTGCAAATTTGCAGAAGCTAAATATTTCATTTGTGTAGCCATTAAAGCAAAGCCAATCCGGTGGGGGAGAGGGCTGGTACCCCACTCCCATCCTTCTGTTCACGTGATGCACTCCTTGCTTCCTTCCAGTTCCTTTTTTGTTCACCTGTGGAGACATTGTTAACATTCTCCTAGCCTAAACAATTTCCAAACTATTATCCTTTCACTGAATTTTAAAGTTGCCAATTGACTAAGTTTAGAGTTGCCAATTGATTGGGCCCAATTATTAATTTTGTTGGTTTAAATTAATGCTTCTGTTTTACTCAAATTATCCTTTCATTAAAACAATATCTATACACAACAATATTTGCAATACGTATTACAATTAAAACACACAAGACAAACTTGGACAGAACACAAACTTATTTTGTCATGACACAGAACCATGGTTTTTTGTTGTTGTTGTTTGTTGTTTTTCTTTAGCTGGCACCAGCGCTTTCTGATGATCTGAAAGACAAGAAAACATTTCTACCCCCGTCGGGATGGTCCATTATAACTTAAAATACTGCCTAAGATCTGTTAGGGGAACCGGTTACAGCTAGTTCCTTACCACTTCCATGGGCGAGTGAGCTGCAACTTTCCGAGAACAAGGGCGCTTATCGGTACTCGTGACCTTCCACTCCCTCGAATTACCTCAGAGTTGCTAGCCCTCCCAACAGTGGCATGCCTCAGTTTCCCTCTTGTACCACAGATCAGGCTTAATGTGTGAAGCTATAATGCTTTTCCTTAGCACAAGGTCTTGGTTGGTCTGTTACTGTTCCAGCAAGCAAAAAGCTTTTATTTTCCTCTCATCTGGCACCCTGGTGGTGTAGGGGGACGGTCTGCAGCCGCTGTCGCTGTCTTCAATCGGGTGTTGCCATCCGAGTCACGGCACCAAATTGTGGAAGAAAACAAGCCTTCCCTCTGCGTTGTGTTTAAGCAACAAGTAGCCAGAGGCAGTTTTATTACGAGCTGCAGCAAGGGAAAAACTGGTTCGGACGGGGGGGGGGGGGGGGGAAATCCCCCCCATGAGGCAGATCTTCGAATACAAGCAATTATGAAGCAGTTTCTATACTGTCGATTACATATAATTACAATAACAATTAGTCTCCATCCCATTACAAACACCAATGGCTAACAGTTTAGTTCCACCCAGATGCTCCTTATCTCAAGGTCCCTGCCAGAGTCAGCATTCTATCCTTATCTCCGTATGGAGGCAAGAGACAAAGGCAGCGTCTAATTCCAGATCTCGTGTTGTCAGGCCACAGACTTAGCCTGACTCTTGCTCTCTTGTTAACAAGACCAAGATGGCTGCTCACAAATTCCCTTATTCCCTTTCCTGCTTCCACAGGGGGTACTTTGAGTCCCGGCCCTGGGACCCTCTAAGTATCATAGAATCATAGAACCATAGAACTGGAAGAGACCTCAGAAGGTCATCAAGTCCAGCCCCCTGCTCTAGGCAGGACCAATCCCACTAAACCAACCCAGCCAGGGCTTTGTCAAGCCGAGACTTAAACACCTCTAGGGATAGAGACTCCACTACTTCCCTAGGGAACCCATTCCAGCCTTTCTCCAGCCTCTTTGGAACCTCCCTTCAGGAAGTTGAAGGCTGCTCTCAAATCCCCCCTCACTCTTCTCTTCTGCAGACTGAACAGACCCAACTCCCTCAGCTCCTCCTCATAGCTCAAATGCTCCAGCCCCCTAATCATTTTGGTTTCCCTCCGCTGGACCCTCTCCAATGCGTCCACATCCTTTTTGTAGTGGGGGGCCCAGAACTGGTCACAATACTCCAGATGTGGCCTCACCAAAGCCGAATAAAGGGGAATAATCACATCTCTGGATCTGCTGGCAATGCTCCTCCTAATTCACCCTAATATGCCATTAGTCTTCTTGGCTACAAGGGCGCCCTGTTGACTGATATCCAGCTTCTCATCTACTGGAATCCCCAGGTCCTTTTCTGCAGATCTGCTACTTACTGGGTTGGTCCCCAGCCTGTAACAATACTTGGGATTCTTCCGTCCCAAGGGCAGGACTCTACACTTGTCCATGTTGAACCTCATCAGATTTCTTGTGGCCCAATCCTCCAATTTGTCTAAGTCACTCTGGACCCTATCTCTGCCCTCAAGCGTATCTACCTCTCCCCCCAGCTTAGTGTCATCCACAAACTTGCTGAGGGTGCAATCCCTCCCCTCCTCCAGTTCATTAATAAAGATATTGAACAAAACCGGCCCTAGAACTGAATGTTGGGGCACTGTGCTAGAAACCAACCACCCTCCTGACATTGAGCCATTGATCACTACCCGCTGGTCCCGGCCTTCTAGCCATCTTTCTATCCATCTTACTGTCCATTTATCCAATCCACATTCCCTTAACTTGCTGGCAAGAATATTGTGGGAGACCGTATCATAAGCCTTGCTAAAGTCAAGGTATATCACATCCACTGACTTTCCCACGTCCACCGAGCCAGTTACCTCCTCATAGAAGCTAATCAGATTGGTCAGGCAGGACTTGCCCTTCGTGAATCCATGTTGACTATTCTTGATCACTTTCCCCTCTTCCAAGTGCCTCAAAATGGATTCCTTAAGGATCCCTTCCATGATTTTTCCAGGGACTGAGGTAAGACTGACTGGTCTATAGTTCCCTGGATTGTCCTTCTTCCCTTTTTAAAATACTGGCACTACATTTGCCTTTTTCCAGTCATCCAGGATCTCTCCTGATCTCCACGACTTTTCAAAGATAATGGCCAAAGGCTCCTCAATGACATTTGCCACCTCCCTCAGTACCCTCGGATACATTAAGTCCAGACCCATGGATTTGGGTACGTTTAGCTTTTCTAAATAGTTCCTAACCTGTTCTTTACCCACCAAGGGCTGTCCGTCTTCATCCTATCTTGAGTCACTTAACACATAAGTATGGGAGCCAACCTGGTCCATGAATACAGAGGCAAAGAAAGCATTGAGTACTTCAGCTTTCCCCACATCATCTGTCACTAGGTTACCTCCTTCATCCAGTAGGAGCCCCACAGCCTCCCTGGTCACCTTCTTCTTGTTAACATGCCTTTAGAAACCTTTCTTGTTGTCCTTCACATCCTTAGCCAGTCGTAATTCCAATTGCGCTTTTGCCTTCCTGATACCCACACCCCTCTCCCCCACCCGGCATTCTCGAGCTAGACATTTATACCCCTCCCTGGTCATTTGTCCAAGTTTCCACATTTTGTAAGCTCCCTCTTTGTGCTTAAGTTCACCAAGGATTTCCCCTGGAAGCCAATCTGGTCTCCTACCATGTTTGCTTCTCTTGCTTCACATGGGGATGGTTTCTTTAAAATACCGCCAGCTGTCCTGGACTCCTTTCCCCTTCATGTTAGCATCCCAGGGGATTCTGCCCATCCGATCTCTGAGGGAGTCACAGGCTACTTTTCTGAAGTCCAAGGTGTGTATTTTACTGCTCTCTTTTCTTCCTTTGGTCAGGACCCTGAAATCTACCATCTCATGATCACAGCTTCCCAGGTTGTCACCCACCTCCACTTCCCCTATTAGTTCCTCCCTGTTTGTGAGCAGAAGGTCAAGCTGCACACGGCCCCTGGTCAGATCCTTCAGCACTTGTGTCAAGAAGTTATCCCCAACATTCTCCAGAAACTTCCTGGATTGCCTGTGTACTGTTGTATTGGTCTCCCAACAGACGTCGGGGTGATTAAAGTCCCCCACAAGAACCAGGGCCTGCGATCTGGAAGCTTCTCTCAGTTTCCTGAAGAAAGCCTCATCTACCTCATCCACCTGATTTGGAACACCAATCCCATGGTCGAAGAAACCAAAGGCCTCTCTCCAACACCACCTGTGTAACCGCGCATTTACTTCCTCAGTGGGCGATCCCTACCTAGTCCTTTCCCTTCAACTGGGAGGATGGACGAGAACACCTGGGTCTGGGCACTCGGAGCTGTCCCAGGTACCACTGTCCTCTCAGGCTAGCTCCTCCCTGCTGCATTTCTCAGCAAAAGGTACACAAATGGCTCTCCGCAGTGTGTGCACCTTTTCCCAATAGTTTTGGTGGAGGGAGAAGGGGGGGCTCCGATGTCAGAGTGTCCCTCCTGCCCCCACTCCTGTACCCCGTCTCCACACAGAAAGGAGAAGCTGGAGGGAGCTTGGCAATGCAAGTCTCTGTCACTCACACCCTGTGTGTGTCTGTCATTCTCTCTCAGACACACACCCGGCCCAGCACTCTCCTCTCCAGACCCAGCATGTTACCCCCAAAATTCCCACTGGAGACCCCCCAGGGTTACAGGAGGGTGGCCGTATTGATTGAGGAATTCACACTCCACTAGATGGTTCAACTAAAGAGGGTAGAGCTGCCTCTGAAGGTTTAAACTAAAGAGGAACCAGCTCTCCCTCCCTCCTCCTCCCCCTCCACCACTTTCCCTCTCTCACACACACCAATACACACCCCCCTTCAGTCATTCACACAGACTCATTCCTGCCCTCAGACACTCACACACTCACACTGGCATATGGGTGGCACACGGAGCCGAGGCCTGTGGATCCTGGAGGATCTGCCGGCTGATCACGGCTGGGGAGCTGGTCAGAAGAGAAAGAGCTTCTCCAACAGAGGGCTTCTGCCCCAGCTCTCTCCTCTTATTGCCCCTGTACAACCCCTCGGACTCATCCACCTTCCTCACCTCCTTAATTGGTCCCCTGACTCCTCCCCTGGCTGCAGATGCTCAGCCTTGCAGTCTCTGATCCCAAACACTCAATAGTCTCCACTCACTCACACACATTCCTGGCTCAGGGTTGAATGCCGCTGAGAGCAAGTTACAAGCAGACTGGAGGAAAGTTGCAAGAAGTTCCAAGGGTGGGAGGTTCAACAGTCTCCCAGTTAACAGTAGGTCTCTGAAATTACAACCAAAGTGGCTGAGAGTTACACAGTTGTGATGATTAACAAAGATTATAGCAGCCCAATGAAATGCTGGCTGTTCCCTCTGGGCAGCGCTGGTGCCTCCCTGGCTGTATCTCTGGGCCGCGCTATTGCCTGAGTCATGTCCTTCACCTCTGTGCTGCTCAGCCAGGCTGCCGCGGGGGAGGAAGCGGCACAAGCGTCCGTTTCAGCTCTGTGGTCCCCCGAGTGAGAGGCAGGAGCGGGAGGAGAAGAGAAAGAGCGAGACGGAGAGAGAGGCAGAAGGCGGAGGAGAGCTGGGGGGGGGGGGGGGAAGCAGTAGGAGGAGGAGACAGAGACAGAGACCCGGAGCAAGAGACCAGAGGCTCAGGAGAGAAGACCGACGTGGAAGAGACACCTGAAAATCCCGTCTTATGACAGGCTAATTGGCTAGTTAACAAAGATTCCAAAGATTTGCAGAGTTTAACAGGTGATGCAGCTGGAACAGTTACAAAGCTTCAGAGAACTATTTGCAAATCATCAGTAATGAAGTGATATCGCAGACAACTCCCTCCACTCCCCCAGCAATGCCGTCAGCAGGAGGTTTTTGTCAGGCCCTAACTCATGTGTTGGCAGGACCTTAGAGGTTACTGTATTTCCAGGAGATGTGTGTGTCCATCAAGCAAAAGCTTAGGTGGAGCTTTTGTGCCACACCACACACTGGGGGGGGGGGGGGGAGAGGGAGGCTGTGATTACTTCTGTCCCTGCTTGCAGAGTGGGGTGGTTTGGGGGTTTGGCTGCTCTGGGCATTTCATCATGTTCATTTCTCTCTTACCCTTACGTTTATTTCTGTGAGCAGTGAGTTCTCAAATGCCGAACCTGCCCTGGCCGGAGTCATCACCCCGTGGTCACTGCTGCCCCTGGACGTGGCTGGCCTGTCCCTGTGGCCCCTGTGAGAGGCAGAGCAGGGGGTCTCTACGTGCTGTCCCTGCCTGCAGACACCGCTCCTGTAGCTCCCAGTGACAGGGAACCGTGGCCAGTAGGAGCTGGGGACTCGGTGCCTGGAGACGAGGGGCAGCACATTGGCCAGGGAGCCATCGCTGTAGGTGCAAGATCATTATCGGGAAAACCTTCCTCTCTCTCCCTCTCTTTTTTCTTAAAGGGGGACTTTATTAAAAAAGGGGGGGGCTGAGACAGCCTGGGATGGTTCACAGCCTCACCACTGTACCCTGGACCCAGGCCTTTGGCCCCTCTGCTGGCTGGAGTCTGCAAAGGAGGCTAGGGAGCTGCTATAGCACAGGGCTGCAGATGCCTCTCCTTTAATTTCAAGTTAAACGCGCGTGTGTTAATTCCCGCCTCCCCTCCCGCCTGAGTCCAGGGTTCACTCCTGGCCCAGGGCATCTTTCCAGGTGCTGTTTTGTGCAGGAGGCAGCAGGGTCCTGGCATCCCGAGAAGGCAGCTTTAACCACATTCACAGTGTCATTAAAGGGCAACAGCAGGGGAGGGGAGTCAGCTGAAAAGATTTTCAGTTTTATGACAAAACGTGGGACTATTCTGGGATGTAAAAGGCCCCACAAATAAACCAACCGCATTTTCCTCCTGCACAAGGGCCTGTTGGGGGGGTGGCATGGGACACAGCTGTACAGGCTGCTTCTGTGTGCATGTGTGTGCATGTGCGTGTGCACGTGCGCACCTGTGCGTGTGCTCTCCCCATTCCATTACAAGGGTTGTCCTAGCTCCAATCAGCCTCAGAACCAGGCTTCTAATGCCCCCAGAACCCCACTAAAATAAAAATGTGTAAATCCATCAGACCACCAGCAAGACACATGGACTCCACACACGCACTGTCTCACTATCACACACATGATCCAAGACTCACAGTGACACACACAATCCACAACTTGGTAGTATACAGACACAGACACACAGAGTCCAGTACTATTACAGACACACACACACGATCCAAGAATCAGCTCCCGCCCTCCAACACACAGACCCCTGCTCCTGTGCAGTTTTCTTGTGTCAGTTTAATTCCGTTCATCCCGTTCCAGGGGCAGTGAATCCAACCCCTGCCACCAGAGGCGTAGGACCCCAGGTCGGGGGCTGTGCCGTGGGAGAGGGGATCAGGAGAGGACGTTCACCAGCAGGACAGTAAGGAAGGTTGGGAGGACGAGTCCGGCTGGTTCCAGAGCCACAGTGGCTACGCGGGAGGAGGCTGGGCTGCATTCGGCTGTGGTGAGATCCACACCGGGCCCCCCGAAATCCTGTTTGAACTGCTGTATGTGAGTGCAGGCAGATGCAGTAGCACAGACTTTCATGGTGGTCTTTATGGTTGTCTCACCTGTTGGGGACAAAGCAAGAGGGTCAGTGTCTGGGAACCCCTTTGGGAAACCTTTTATGTCTCTGGTCCTATACAGCACAGTTCCCTTCCCCCTCTGAGCCACTCCCCGCAGCCCATCTGGGACCTCCCGCCGGTCTCCCTTCCTCTGCTCTGATGCACTGTCACTCAGTGAACCCCAATCTCTAACAAACTGTGGAGCAGGCCAATGTTACGCCCACCATTGACCTAGAATTGGTGTTGTTCACTGATGGTGGCAGTAGTGGGATCCTTAATCAGCTCTCAACCAAAAGGCCTATGCAGACCCTGGCACATAGAGACTCCGAATTTTGGCAAGGGCAAGCATGCAGCAGAGGATTCGCCTCAGTCAATGGGTCTGTGCAACACCTGGAACAAAAAGGCCCCGATCTCAGTTGGGGTGTCTGTTACACTGATCCACAACCAGTAAAAAAGAAATATCTCTGGCACTTCCAGGTCCCCCCAGCTGGGAGATTTCTGCAGCAGACCCAGGCAAGGTGTGTTTGTACTGTCACTTCACTTGTATTACTTTAGAGCCTGCTAGTCTACAAATCGAGAGACACCACGGCAGTCTGGGGGCCCTTGTGCAGGGCGCTGTGCCCAGGAGAGTATCCTGCCTCAATCAGTGGCCAGCACTAGATCCTGCACACAAAGGTATCCAAACCACCAAAGTGAAGAATATTGCTAATAGCCAGAAATCAGTGTAAGATTGGAAAAAGAAGGTTCAATGGTTTTTTAATCATTCATTATGATCACTCCAGCTCTTCTCAATAAGCAAAGATCTTTTAGAATCTTACATAGCTCTTGACTACAGCAGTTTCCAGTGGTGGCGAGTTCCACAGATTAATGGGTAAATGTCTGGAAAAAGCATTTAGTTTAATCATAGTTCACTTCTCCCTTTTCAATTTCATCTCCTCTCTTATGCCAGAGAGTGCTCAGAAATTCTCCGGTGCTCTGAGATTTTTCAGCTCAAACCTTTCTGCAGTTAAAAATAGAAATTTCAACACATTTTGTGAATTCAAATTCATCAGACTGTTTCAGTCAGAAGAGACCCCCATTTAATGTTCCCCACCACAGGGGCCTGCCTATACATGTGGTGGCTCCAGGGTGAGGAGATCGGACAGAGAAACAGCCGGATGCCAATTACCTTTTTTCACTGTGGTGCTGATATGCAGGCAGTGGGTCTGGGTGCCTGTGCAGTCGATGATCTCTTCCTTGCAGTGATGGGAGAACTCAGAGAAACAGGCTGGACAGCGCCGGCCGTTCGGGGTGGCGTTATACGGAGGCACTAGAAAAAGTGGAACAAATGAAATCAACTTAGGGGACATGCCCCAGGGGGCAGCTGGGCAGGGAGAGCAGCTGGGGGCTGCACTGCTCAGCCCCGGACCCCCTGCAGGGGGCGCTGCAGCTCTGGAGCACAGGAGGTAGCAGGGGCAGGGAGCGGTTTGCAGCAAGGAATCCTGGATCCGGTTCACACTTGGTGCGAGCCTAGAGCCCCGCACACCGACCTCCCCTCAAAGAGGGGTTCAGGGTTATCCAATAGGGAAATAAAGGCTCTTTCCTAATCCCGTTCTCTCTTCCCACAGAGAGGCCTGAAGGGGCCAGGCAGGGCAGGGGGTGCGGGGGAGTGGACAGGCTGGAGAGGAAGGCGGGTGCTGTACCTCTAACAGTGGCTGTTTTGAAGGCCTCCCTGTCACAGCAGGTGACGTTCCCGCTCACAGAGTTCCCGTTCATAAAAGTCATGTAGAGGGGCGCAAGGTTGCACAGGCTGGAGGGCACACAGGCCTTCACAGTGAGTGGGCTCTTCATCCACCCTACATGGGAGAAAGAGGAGATGAAGCTTCAGGTCTCTGCCCCCCCCCCCCCCCCCGCCCCGCAAAGCTTATCAGGTGTGATTATGACTTATCTAAAGAGGGGGAAACTGAGGCACGACTCAATCCATGTCAGTAGAGAACCAGCAGGACTGGTACCCCTAGCTGCCCTTCACCCTAACCCTTCAACCTCACCCTCTGGATTTCTCTTCCCTTCCTTGAGTCACAAAGAGAACCCAGGAGCCCTGACTCTCCTGGCTCTAACCCACCAGACACCACACCCCTGCCAGGACCAGCTATAGACTCCCCCAGCCTCCTTGCAGAGCCACAGAGAAAACCCGGGAGTCCTGGCTCCCAGGCCCCCTGCTGTAACCCAGCTGCCATTGGTTCTGGGTGGGCTGACGCCGACCCAGCCTGTGTTCTGGGCTGGTTCAAGGTCTCTGCACCTACCTATTACCACTGTGTCCTGTTCTGGGCACCACATTTCAAGAAAGATGTGGAGAAATTGGAAAGGGTACAGAGAAGAGCGACAAGAATGATTAAAGGTCTAGAGAACATGACCTATGAAGCCAGGCTTCATGAACTGGGCTTGTTTAGTTTGGAAAAAAGAAGATTAAGGGGGGACATGAGAGCGGTTTTCAAATATCTAAAAGGGTGTCACAAGGAGGAAGGCGAAAATTTGTTCCTCTTGGTTTCTGAGGACAGGACAAGGAGTAATGGGCTTAAAGTGCAGCAGGGGAGGTTTAGATTGGACATTAGGAAAAAATTCCTAACTGTCAGGGTGGTCAAATATTGGAATAAATTGCCAAGGGAGGTGGTGGAATCTCCCTCTCTGGAGATATTTAAGAACAGGTTAGATAGACATCTGTCAGGGATGGTGTAGACGGAGCTTGATCCTGCCTTGAGGGTGGGGGGCTGGACTCGATGACCTCTCGAGGTCCCTTCCAGTCCTATGATTCTATGATTTCTGTTCTCACAATCCCACAGGAATCCAGTTGCTCTCTGCAGGCTTGCACAGGGCCCGTACAGTTGTTAGGGCCACCGACCAGGAAACACAGGCCCCTAGAGAAGCAAAGGCAACAGGATCCATCAGTGCTGAGCCTTCTCTGCAGCCCCATTGATTGTAATGGAGCTACGGCCCATTGACCCAGCTGGGATCTCACCCTGAAATTCTTGGTTTTGTGCCAGCGATGTCCGTCCCTCTATTGCACAACTAGGGGGAAGGGTGGATACACTGGAGGGCAGGGATCGGGTCCAAGTGACCAAGACCAATTACAGGATTGGCCCAAAAGAAATCTGATGAGGTTCAACAAGGACAAGTGCAGAGTCCTGCACGTGGGAGGGAAGAATCCCAGGCATTGGTACTGGCTGGGAACCAACTGGCTAAGCAGCAGTTCAGTAGAAAAGGCCCTGGGGGTTACAGTGGATGAGAAGCTGCAGAGGAGTCAACAGGGCGTCCTTGAGGCCAAGAAGGCTGATGGCTAATTAGGGGCATTAGGAGGAGTGTTGCCAGCAGATCCAGAGATGTCATTATTCCCCTTTATTGGGCTCTGGTGAGGCCACATCTGGAGTATTGTGTCCTGTTCTGGGCCCCCCTCTACAGAAAGGATGTGGAAACGTTGGAGGGGGTCCAGCGGAGGCAACCAAAATGATTTGGGGGCTGGAACACATGACCTACGAGTAGAGGCTGAGGGATTGGGGCTTGTTCAGTCTGCAGAAGAGGAGAGTAGGGGAGGGGGGCTTGAGAGCAGCCTGCAACTCCCTGATGGGGGGTTGCAAAGAGGCTGGAGAGAGGCTGTTCTCAGGGGGGGCAGAACACGGATCAATGGGCTCAAGTTGCAGGGGGCAGGTCTAGGTTGGAGATTAGGAAAAACTCTTTCCCTAGGCGGGTGGGGAAGCCCTGGGCTGGGTTCCCTAGGGAGGAGGGGGGGGAATCTCCATCCCCAGGGGTGTTTCAGTCCCAGCTGGACAAAGCCCTGGCTGGGCTGGTTGAGTTGGGCTGGTCCTGCTTTGGGAAGGGGCTGGATTTGATGCCTCCCAAGGTCTCTGCCAGCCTGGGGGTTCTGTGAGTCTATGAGAACCGAGGCAGGAGGCCTCGTCTCCCCAGGGAGAACCGTGAGGACCATCCCCCATCCCCGTGTGGGACAGGTGCTGAGCAGCCCAGGGAGAAGATCTCAGAGCTGGGGCGTATTTCACCCGGGGGGGGAGCCCCTCTCCTGCAGAGCAACTCTCCTGGGTGGGTCTTTGCCTGTCTGCACCGGGTAGGGGTCCAGGCACCCTCCCGGCCCCGCTCTCACCTGTCTCCAGCAGGGCCCAGAGGAGGCAGCAGAGGAGAAGCGTCTTCATGGTGCCGGGGCGGGAGCTGGAGCCGGTCTGGGGTCTGAGCCGGGGGGCTCTGGAGCCGCAAACTGTCTGTCGGGGGCTGGCCGTTCTCGACGGAGGCCGGGCAGGGTCGCAATGAGAGTCACCGGCCCTGAGCTGGGGGCAGGAAGGTTTGTAGCTCAAGTCCTCGGAATATCAGCACAGAGGCCCCAGGAACGTAAGGGCCAGACCCTGCCCCCACCCCAAAGTGTGACTGGGCTTTGGCACCAGGGTGACGGATGCTGCCTGCGGCGGGCTGGGCGGGGGATGGTGCTGGGTTTGCTGCAGCTGCCTTGCAGGGCGAAGGACACCCCTCTCCTGGGAGGCAGGGACGGTGGGGCAGGCTGAGGGGATCCCAGCAGGAGCTCCGATTTCCCTCTCTGGGCTCCCTGTTCCTAACCCATCTCTGTCTACACCCACGATGGGCACCACCCCCTAAAACGTCGTTCTCATTGGTTGGAGGCCCCTGCGAAAGGTGCGCTCTGTGGTCTGGTTGGCGCTGGCGCAGGCCGGTTCCCTGAGGGGAGGCCCGTGCTGGACACACATGCACCTCGCACCAGTTCAATGTTTTAAAATGAATCTTCTAGAGGATATTTTGCAATATGGCCAGGTGGTTCCTCCTTCCCCAGCACATGAGCACGGGGGGGCAGGGGGGAGAGGTTTCTCTGCTTGCTTCCCTCTGCATTTCTTAGCCCCACTCCCTAAAATAGCGACACGGAAATCGTGTTAGTCCTCAGCCTACGCACCTGGTGTGCCAGCCCTAGTCACTGAGAGCCCCACCCCAATCCAGCTTTTGTATCTCACAGGCGGCAGCCAACGGACTCCTGGCATAGGGGTAGCAGGGCATTGAGGGCACAGAGGGGAGAGGAGATGGGGTCAGAGCCCCCAGCCCGGGTGGAAGGGGAGAGAGGGCATAAAGCCCTCAGCCTGGTGGCGGGGAGATGGGAGCACAGAGCCACTGGACTGAGGGGAGGGGAAACAGGACTGGTCCTGCCATGAGTGGAACTGAGGCGGCCGCCTCTAGGGCCAGATGTGGGGGGGCGGGTGCCACTCGGCCGCAGAGTGCAGAAACGTGTCTGCTGCTGGTGCGTATGTAGGCAGCAGCCCAGCCCCGTGAGAGGAGAACAGGAAGGAGGCAGAATTGAGCCTTTCAAAGTTTTGGCCCAAGCGAGGGGGTCTGGCATTTGAGCTCCCCGCCTCCGGTGCCAAAATGTTGTGGGCCAGCCCTGAGGGGAATTGGGAAGGAATGGGGGGGGGTAAGTGCTCGGGGGTCCAGGAATTGGTGGTGGCTGAGGGGAAGGTGTGAGGATGAAAATGTTCTGTAGCCAGTGTGAGTGGATGGTGAATTGGTTTTAAAGGGGCAGCCCGGGGCGGGGAGATGAACCCTCCCCCCCAGGCCCAGTGTGGTAGGTCTCTGCTGCCCCCCAAGGGGTGCTCACTCTGCCCCGAACCCTTAGTAGCTGGTTTCCATGGCGCCCATGTCCCCTGGATTCAAACCAGAGTGGTGATGCTGAGTCCTTGAGGGGATGGCTCAGGGGTGGGGGGGCCACAGACAAGTCAGACGGGGGCCGCACTGAGAAGCAAAAACCAAAGCAACCCCCCTCTGACCTGGCCCCCGACGGAGGAGACAGACCCTCCCCACGTTCCCCTTGCGCACCAGCGTCTCGGGGCCAAACCAATGGATTTTGTGTCTCCGGCCCCATGGTGGAGCCCTGAACTTCCGGGGTCAGATCCAGGCAAGTTGGGGGCCACATCCGGGCCCTGGTCCTGAGGCGCCCCACCCTGGTTTAAGGGGTCGCTAACCCCCCTCACTGGGTCCTGCCCCGAGGCTCCAGCCCCTGCTGAAGTTCAGGCCAGGCCTGGGTTCACTCCCGGTTCCAGCTGGTGCCATTCAGAGCTGCCCTGGGTCACTGACCCACAGGGCAAACAGCCCCCAGGGGAGTGGGACCCACGTTAACCTTCCAGGGGGCCTCAGGGGCGGCACCAGGTGACTGTGAGTCACTGCCCTCCGGCTGCTGGGGGCCCGTCCCGTGAGCTCTGCTGCAGGCTGGCCCCCACGCCCAGGGAAATGAGAGAGCTGGACGGGGTTTGGCGCCGGGCCACCGATGTGAGCCCACATATGGAGGAAACTTGCGGTAGGAGCTGTGACACGCTGAGATAGAGGCCAGGTGGGACCGAATGTGAAGCTTTTTAATCCGTTGAACTGTTAATATGGATTATTTTAAGCATTTCCCACTAGCTTCAGCAAGATACTTTTTCCCAGGTTTGTCAAATTGTAGGATTGGAGCGGTTTCTGTTTTGATGTGAATTTCCACATAAGTTATTTTTTCAAATTGTATTCATTTCAGTTCCCAGAAGGGCGTCCATACGGGCTTTGTAGCATTTTATCTGGTTGCTGTTTAAATTCCCAAACCTGTGTAAAATCCTGGGCTTTCAGCATTTTTTAGTTGAATTATCACAACTTTGCAAAAGGAGAGTTTTAAGCATTGTTTTCCAGTTGGTATCCATTTAAATCCCCACAGTAGTGCAAACATAGGGGCTGTGTCTACATTGGCACCCTTTTCCGGAAAAGGGATGCTAACGAGACACTTCGGAATTGCAAATGCCGGGGGGGATTTAAATATCCCCCACGGCATTTGCATGAACATAGCTGCTGCTTTTTTCCGGCTCGGGGTTTTGCCAGAGAAAAGCGCCAATCTAGACGGGATCTTGTGGAAAATAAACCCTTTTCCGGAAGATCCCTTATTCAAGTAGGCCTTATTCAACAATCCCTTGTTGCGTGGCATTTGAGCACACCGTGCATGCTCTCCCTGGCCCCACCGTGCCTTGTAGATGGTCGGTGCGCGGTGCCGGGGAATTTAAAGTGCGGGGCTGCAGCTCTCTGTCACAATCCCCCTCCTCCTCCTGCAGCTGCCAGCCGGCCTTCTGGCTGACCCTTCGGAGGACAGCCCATAGGGAAATTCCCGATGCCCCACCAGGCCAGTCCGCCCCTGCCTCCCCCACTATTTTGGGGACTCAATTAAGTCTTTGAACACGGTGCAGGGGTATTTATTTAAGATGAGACATATCTATGAATATTTGGGAGCTTGTAAATCTAGGTATTCGACTAGCTAGGAACCTGTTCATTGAGCTCGTGTAAAATAGGAGTGGCAGGTGACTGGTGTTCAGGACAGCCTAGGGAGCAGCACAAGTGCCGGTGTCTGTGCCTAAGCGTTGCTGGACAAGCCGTCGCTCTTCTGCCAAAGGTTGAGTATTAACAACCCGTGACCTCGAACAGCATAAAACGGTGACAGCAACAATTGCAAAGGAACAAGCGACTTACCAACGGTGCCAGCGACTCAGCCCCCACCTGGGCGCAGAGACTCTAATCCCGACTCCGTCCTCTGCCAGGCCGACCGACGTCGCGCTTTGCCGGTGTGATTTCAACTGGGAGCCAAAGGTCCCTGCAGCTTTGACTGTCAGTGGACAGATCGTGGTCTAATATACTCCGTGGATAGAGGAAATGCATCTGAGTGTTCTTGAGGAAGTGGGCAGGGTGACTCACTGTCACTAGAAAACGAATCCTTTAAACAAAAATGGTCAGGGAGTAACTGTGACTTGGTTCCATTCACCAGCCTATAACAGGGGGTGTCACTTTCCCCTGGTGCGCCCCTCACAGTCTGCTCCCTTAAGATCCAGTTTGTTTTGTAAATATGCAGCTGTGATGCCAACAGGCTAAGCAGTGAACCCAGCACTGGCCATAGGCGCTCTTCCGACTTCTGCACAGTCCACTAGGAATGAGATAACATCGCCCTGAAAATGATACTAGTGCACCAAAGAGTGTCTCTGCACCGTTGGATTCACACCACAATTATTACAGAGTTCGAGCTCCCCATGTGGAGATACAAGCCAGGTGTCTCCATCCCCCTCGCGTGATACAAACGCCGCAGCCTGGGGATCCGCATGTCATGGGCCAGGTGTGTTCGCGAACCAACTGTTCGGCCTTCGCAGCTGCTGTGGAGGAAGGGCCGGGATGGTTCAGCTCGGGTCCCTCCGAGGAGCTGGGGTTGTCGCTGACGCCTACACAGCCCTGGCCCTTTCTGGGCCCAACGGGGACATGTGCTCCCTCTGCCTGGCCCTTCCTTTCAGAGCGACTTTTAGACAAGTTCTATAGCCTTGTCCCGGGAGAGAGACAGACACCCCCCCCCTTGTGGGCGATCACCTCGGGGTTCATCCCAACATCGTCTGACTTGACCTAGAGCCTGATCTTACATTTCATTGAGTCTGATCAGAACCGACTGGCATGACTAGCTCCCAGAGGATACCAGTGTCTGCACTATTGTATCTGCCCAGCTTCTGAGCCCCACAAGCCGACCGAGGCTCCAGGACTCAGGGCCGCAGGGTGGTTTGGCACTGGCGATGGAGCCAACGTCCCTCCCATCTCCAGTGCCTGGAAGGGAGGGATGGGATGTGGGTGGGACACCCCTTCCTGTACCAGAAAATCAGCGTGGCCTGATGCAGCAAGCCCTGCGGTGGGACCAGCTCGGCCACTGGCCCCCTGGGCGGCCTTGAGCAGGTCTGTGCCTCAGTTTCCCCAATTGTAGTAGCAGGAGAGTCACGTCACTGGTGAGGGAAAGGCATAAAGGGGACTCGGGGAGTTACCCAGCCAGGTTCGCCAGCGGAGGGAGGCCAGGAGACAGGGCTGTGGGTTGTTTCTTTTCCCTGTAGAAGAGGAAATTTCTGATGGGAAGAAATCCCATGGCCGGCCCTTCCTCTACCCACACATAGGGGCCCTCACCAGACAGGCGCCTTGATCCTAGAGACCTCCAGCCAGGCCCCGGGGTGCACCTACTGGCCCATCCCCCACATGCCTAAGCTCCTTCTGCAACCCATATGACAGTGTGAGTGCCTGAGGGCAGGAATGAGTGTGTGTGAATGACTGAAGGGGGGTGTATTGGTGTGTGAGAGGGAGAGCTGGTTCCTCTTTAGTTTAAACCTTCAGTGGAAGCTTCATCTTCTTTAGCTAAACCATCTAGTGGAGTGTGAATTCCTCAATCAATACGTCCACCCTCCTGTAACCGCTGGCGGTCTCCAGTGGAAATTTTTGGGGGTAACATTTTGGGTCGGGAGAGGAGAGTGAAGTGCAGGGTGTGTGTGTGTGTGTGAGAGAGAGAATGACACATGTAATCCCCAGACGCACACCACACACGCATGGATTCACTATCACACACATGATAGAGGTCTATAAAATCATGAGTGGTGTGGAGAGGGCCGATAAAGAAAAGTTATTTATTAGTTCCCTAAATATGTCTACACTGGCCACTTGCTTTTCCGGAAAAGCAATGATGATCTACTGTAAAATCGTCATTGTTTTTCCGGAAAAACTATGCTGCTCCCGTTCGGGCAAAAGTCCTTTTCCAGAAAAACTGTTCCGGAAAAGGGCCAGTGTAGACAGCACAGTAGTCTTTTCTGCAAAAAAGCCCCGATCGCGAAAATGACGATCGGGGCTTTTTTGCGGAAAAGAGCATCTACATTAGCCACGACGCTTTTCCGGAAAAAGTGCTTTTCCAGAAAAGCATCCTGCCAATGTAGACACGCTTTTTCTGGAAATACTTATAACGGAAAACTGTTCCGTTTTAAGCATTTCCAGAAAAGGGTGCCAGTGTAGACATTGCCCCAATGAAATTAATGGGTAGCAGGTTTAAAACTAATAAAAGAAAGTTCTTCTTCACACAGCGTGTTGTCAACCTGTGGAACTCCTTGCCAGAGGAGGCTGTGAAGGCTAGGACTATAACAGAGTTTAAAGAGAAGCTAGATAATTTCATGGAGGTTCGGTCCATAAAAGGCTATTAGCCAGGGGATAAAATGGTGTTCTTGGCCTCTGTTTGTCAGAGGCTGGAGAGGGATGGCAGGAGACAAATCGCTTGATCATTGTCTTCGGTCCACCCTCTCTGGGGCTCCTGGTGCTGGCCACTGTCGGTAGACAGGCTACTGGGCTAGATGGACCTTTGGTCTGACCCAGTACAGCCGTTCTTATGTTCTTATGATCCAAGACTCACAATGACACACACAATCCAGGTCTCAGGATTCTATATACATGGGCACGCACACACACAGAGTCCAATACTTAGACACACACAGTCCAAGATGTGATTACACACACATTGTCCAATACATGCTATCATACACACACGTGCACACAGAATCCAGGACTCATGATCGCACATGCACAGGGTATGTCTACATGACAGTTTTTTGGGAAAACGGCTGGTTTTTCTGAAAAAACTTGAGTTACATCCATACTGCAATCACAGAGGGGTTTTTCTGGCATTGGTAATCCTCGTTCGGTGAGGAAGAAGCCTTTTTCCGAAAGATCTCTTCTGGACAAAGGCCTGTGTGGAGGGGGAAGAGGGAGTTCTTTCCCAAGAGAGGAAAGAGGAAAAAGCACAGGTGCCCTGGTAGCCACTCCACCCACAGTAACCGCAGCCCTTCCTCTGTAGCATGGGGTACAGATCACAGCTGGAGGATTCTCTGCATCTTGGGGTCTTCAAAGTATTTGAAGGCTTCAATATCTGAGATATGGGTGAGAGGATTATTCTAGGAGGGGTGGGTGAGATTCTGTGGCCTGCACTGTGCAGGGGGTCAGACTAGATGATCACAATGGTCCCTTCTGACCTTAAAGTCTATGAGTCATATGAGTCTATGAGAGCGTCCATTCGCTTTTTCAATGCAATTTCGCAGTGTGGACGCTCCCTTTCAGAGGAAGTTTTTCCAGAAAATCTCTTCCGGAAAAGCTTTTTTCAAAAGAAGGCTGCAGTGTAGACACAGCCACAGAACCTAACGCTCATTATCACACACAAGAAACACACAATATCCGAGATTCACTATTACATACACACACACACACACACACACACACGACCCAAGAATCACTCCCCTCCCCCCCATAGACACCTGCTCCTGCCCAGTTTTCTCATGTCTGTTTTATTCTGCTCATCCCGTTCCAGGGGACGTGAATCCGAGCCCTGCCACCAGCATGTTGCTCCCCAGGGCAGCGGGGCTGAGCCGCGGGACGGGGGATCAGGAGAGGCCGTTCACCAGCAGCACGGTAAGGAGGGCTGGGAGGACGAGTCCAGCTGGTTCCGGAGCCACAGTGGCCCCGGGGGAGGAGTCTGGGCTGCATTTAGCCATGGCGAGATCTGCACCGGGATCTGGATACAGGAGTTCGTAGGATTGATTTTGCTCAGCTGTACGTTTCGATTATTTTCGATGGGAATATTTTTCCCTTTGGATGAGGGGCATGAGACTGTGTGTAGTGAAACTGACGTTTTCTGCTACAAGGCAGAATACAGAGGAAACTTGGTGGCCTCCCGCTTTTTCTCATGGCTGTATCACATCACAGCTGATGTTTTCCCTTAGCCATAGGGGTGTGTAAGAGCCTGAAATCCTTGGTTCTAATGGCCAACATCCATGCACCTATTGGAGAGAGTCGTTATGTAACGAGGTGCCGCAGGATTCCAATGAAATACCCACAACTTGACCCCTATTGCAAGGGAGCGTTAAAAATAAATACAGAAAAAATAAATAGCCGTAGTCTATTGTTTGAGCTAGTGAATTAAGCAATAGCTTGAGCTTTAGCGCAATTCAGTTCCACCCTGTCTCTGACAAAGGTCTCACCTTGGGTGAGTCATCTCACCATTCTGTGCCTCAGTTTCCCAGCGAGAACCATATTTCTTGCCCGCTCTAGAGTGCTGTGGGAGCAACTGATGAGCTTGTCAGGGCGATGCTGACACTGGGTGGTTTGATGGTGGAAAAGTCTGAACTTTGTGAACCTCAGTGTCTGCAGGCAGGAAATGGATATTGCCCCAGCGTTTGCTGGAAGTGTGACAATAGAAAGGCATGGAAGCAGAAAAATGCTTAAACAAGCCAGTGTGATCAACTGAAACACCACACACACACACACACACACACACACTCTCTCTCTCTCTCTCTCTCTTTCTCTCTCTCTCTCTCTGAGACTCTGAGACTCTGACTCGGCCAAGCCTGGGGATAAAAAATTCTCCCTAGAGCGCTGTGGCTCCGGACTGGCGCTGCCTCGTTTCCCCACTAGGGGTCACTCTCAGCCACAAAAATTGAAACTGTTGCCCACGGAAATAAATAAGGAATCGCCAAAGGTTCGGTCCCCGCTTTGTGTTATTCGGTGCGACCCAAAGGGGAAGCGAATCCGGCCGGGATCCCGGGGCCGCTGGGCGGGGAGGGAGCTGCGGGGGGGGGGGGATGCAGGTGCAGGGGCGTTGTGAGTGCGTGTGCCCGTGGCCCGGGCTGGGGGATCAGCGCTGGGACGAGGATCCCGGCTGCCTTCAGAGCTGGGCGTCCAGCCAGCAACGGCCACGTCCGGCCACCCCGCTCTGAATGGGGCCGTGCCCTGGCCGAGGGGGGAATCACAGAACGAGGGCGACTGAGCGGGGAGTAAGGGGGGGGAGGCACTGGCCATGTGACTGCGCCCCCCAACCTGGGGAAGAGCCAGGCCCCGCCCTCCCATACTCCAGGCCCCGCCCCTG
This sequence comes from Pelodiscus sinensis, assembly GCF_052426305.1. Taxonomy (NCBI): domain Eukaryota; kingdom Metazoa; phylum Chordata; order Testudines; family Trionychidae; genus Pelodiscus; species Pelodiscus sinensis. Next base: position 25,470,212 of record NC_143073.1, read on the forward strand.
CTCCATCCCCGCCGCGCCCTGGTTGTTAATTCTCCTGCTGGGGGAACAAACACGGGCGGGCTGAGCTGAGAGCAGGAGGGAGGCGGCCCCGACCCACGCACGGGCCAGATGACAGGGTGGGTGGGGCTAGAGCCACAGCCCTGGGGTACCGGCACCGCGGACCCCTCCGTGCTCCGTGCGTCAGAGCAGAGAGGGCCAAGCCTTAGATGGTCTCGCCGGGGAGCGGCAGCGTGAGACGGATGCTTCTGGGATCAAGAACGATCCACCCACGAGTCCAGAACAGGAGGGAGAGAAAACAGGCGGCTCCCCAAACAGCGGGAACAAAACGGGCCGCTCCCCAAATAGCCCCCTGCCCGCTCACTCCCCCTCTGTCACTGTGCTGGGCATGTCCCTCTTTTCAGAGGGTGTCTCAGCATTGCCAGGGCTCTGCTGCTGCCTCAGTTTCCCCACATTTACTCCGGCCTCCATTAACATTCACAGGGTGGTGGAGAGGAGCTGGGAGCCAGGACTCCTGGGCTCTCTCACTGACTTGGGGGGGAAGGTCTAGTGGCAAAAGGCACTATTGCGTCCCTGCTTTTTCAAGAGAGAGCATCTAGACTCTACCGACAAGGCGCTTGCTTTTACAGAACTGGCTGTAGTCTAGATGCTCTTTGTCAACAGAGGCTTTGTCCACAAAACCCTGTAGTCTAGACTCACCCCCACTGGCTTGGGATGCTGGGAGACTCGTGGTTAGCGCTGGGGTGGCAGGGGCTGGGAGCCTGGGCTTTCTGCCTGACTCTGGCTGCAGTGTCAGATTTAGTGGCCAGAGGGAGGGGGCTGGGTGCCTGTAGGGGAGCCTGGAGAACCCCCCCCCCTCTTCCCCAGAATAATATTGTCTGCATTGTCCGACCCTGCCTTAACTGAACTAACGATGCTGCCTTGAGCAAAGTGCGGATTTCTATTAGGCTTAATTATAATAATCTTCTACTAATTGCTTTTGCTTCGCACTGTATGAATTGCTTTAGAATGGATAGTGTTTAAATTGAACAGCCCTTGTTTGTAAGGCTTGTATGTAAACAACTCTATCGACTGCTTCAGGCTAGCAGCGAATAGGAAAGTGGTGACGTCTCTCCGGAGTGTCCTGCTTTCCCTTGGTGCTACACATCGAACCCCAGGGCAGTGCCCAGAGAGTTGGATCCCACCTCCTGCTCCGGGAGGAGAGTGTGACCTAGTGGTTAGAGCCCCGCTAGGATGCCACTTACCAAATGGTCCTTAGAGTCGGGTTTGCCTGATGTGAAATCAGGGCCCCGTTCCGCCAAGCTGCACCCGTCTCTCGCTTGGGTCTGTCCAGCGGGGCTGGGGCTGCCTCGCTTTCCCGGTTTATGCACCGGCGGCTGCGATGCAACATAGAAACCGTAATGGATTTGCGCTCGGCTCCAGGGAGAGTCTGTAAGTTTGTATCCCCCTCGCTGGTGTACTGTGGCTGCACCGGCCCTGCCTCCCTGAGACCTCTGGGCACCCTGGCACGGCCCCTGCCTTCCTGCCGGGAAGCGGGATTCCAGGAATGGGAGCCTCTTTTAACCCTTTGCCTGCCTGGCGCGGGGAGGCCTCTCGGCTCCAGGGACCCCGTGGAGAGGCTCCGGGAAGGGCGTCTCCGTGCCCCCGAGAAACGCCCCGCAGCCGGCAGGGCTGCCCGCGTCTCAGCCACTGGGTGGGCCCCTCCGCGAGGGGTGAGCGGGGCGCTCAGCGGGAAGCAGGGGACTCAGCCCCAAACGCTCAGGGGCTGGAAGCGACGCCCGGGCTCCCAGACCCCGCTCCCGTCCCCCGCTGGGCTGCACCCGCCCAACGCGTTCCCAAGGGGCCTGCCCCACGCGTGGCCCTGCAGCAGGGGGCGCCGCAGGAGCGCGAGAGGCGAGGCGGGCCGTGGCCGTGGGGTCCCCTCGGGGGTGCAGCGCCCGGCCCGGGCTGCCACGATAGGCCACGCGCCGACCAATGGGCTTCAGCCCCACCCACTCGAACACCCCCCCCCCCCATCAGTACCCAGTTCCCAATGAACAGGCGCTCCGCTAAGCAGCGCATTGCGGGGGGGGGGGGGGGGCTGCTGCAGGCCATAGGGGGCCCAGCATGTGTGGGGCGGGCATGGCACCAGAGGGGAGGGGGCTGGGTCAGGAGCCCGCTGCACTGGAGGCTGGGGCTCCTCTGGCCTTGCTGAGATCGCCAGGGATCCCTGCTCAGGGTTGGGGGGGGTACAGGAGTGTAGTGAGACCTGTCCCCCCCCCCCCGGTAGTACCATGTGTGGGGCGGGCATGGCACCAGCGGGGAGGGGGCTGGGTCAGGAGCCCGCTGCACTGGAGGCTGGGGCTCCTCTGGCCTTGCTGAGATCGCCAGGGATCCCTGCTCAGGGTTGGGGGGGTACAGGAGTATAGTGAGACCTGCCCCCCCCCCTCCGGTAGCACCATGTGGACACATGAGCCCGTTGAGAAAGGCACCAGCCTTCCTGCAGAGACAGCAAACCCACAGGGAGGGCGAACCCGCGGCTCCTTTGGACGCGGGGTTGGGAGCCCTGACGGGAGGGGGGGTCGCCAGTGGGTGGGGCAGCAGGACCCGTGGGGTCTATTCCTGGTTGGCTACGGGCGGGTTACTAAAGAGCAGGCTTCTGGGGGAGCGAGGTGCAGTGGTTAGAGCAGGGGGGGGGTGGCAGGACTCCTGGAGGAGCAGTGGCCCCACAGAGACCAGGGTGGGGTTGGGACTGCAGTCAGGTCTCCGGGGTTCTCCAGAGCGGGGTGGGAGGGGGGAGATCTGGGAGCCAGGACTCCTGGGGTCCCTCCAGAAAGGACACGGGATGGGCTGGGTGTCACCCGCCCACAGTGCGGGGCCCACGGCCCTGCTGCGGCGTCTGACCCCAGTGACGCCCAGCCCAGGGTCTGAGCCTCCCTCCCCCCCAGCCATTGCTCCAGCATCTTGTGCAGGGGAAACATTCAGGGCCTCAGGGTGCCGGGAGGTGGGACTGAACGAAGGGCTCCACACAGCCCCCCCCCCCCATCTGTTTACCGCAGTCCCCCTGATTCCCAGCTCTTCTCACCGGCAGCGATCACTTCCCTTTCCCCGCAGGAGTGGAACGCAGACTCTCACTTCACTGCCCTGCTTTCACCTGCTGGACTCCCCTCCCCTCCCAGAGCCAGGGCCAGGCCCAGAGCCTGCTGCAGAACCACTGCACCCCATGCCCTTCCCATGGGTGGGCTAGACCCCCTTGAGTCCTGGCTTCTAGACCATTTGCGCTAACCACTGCACCACACTTCCCTCCCAGAACTGGGGAGAGAACCCAGGAGTCCTGACTAGCAGGTCCCCTTCCTCAATCATCATGATGGAGCCCCAATTTCCTCGGCTCAAGCAGCATTACTCTGCCGTGCCCCTCTTGTCATGAATCATGGGCTGTGTAAATGGTTAGCATGAGTGCATGAATAAATGAACAGGAAGTGAGCCGAAGAGAGGCCAAGCTGAGGTGCAGGCAAGAGCCTCGAAGGGTTATGGACTTGTTTACACCTGTCAGAAAAAGGACTGTGTGAGATAAAAGAACTGTGTATGTAGCTGAGGCAGCGTTCCCAGCATTGCCAGATAAGAAAAAGTAACAAGGGAAGGATCTAACCAAGGACAGACCATTGTTTCACACTCGTGGTGAGACAAAAGGTGCAAAACCCAGATAATTCTGGATCAGTCATGGACACACCAGTAAGAAGAAGGGGGTATCACTAATGGACTGTATTCAATCAGTGGATGGCATCTCACTGGATTGGCCCCTGCCGAGGGGATATATCCCACACCATTTCCCCCATTTGCAGTACCAGGCAAATGAGTTGAAACAATAGTAAAGAATAAAATTGTGAGGCACGTAGAAGAACATAATTTGTTGGAAAAAAAGTCACCATGGTTTCTGTAAAGGGAAATCCTGTCTTACTAATCTATTAGAGTTCTTTGAAGGGGTCAACAAACATGCGGACAAGGGGGATCCAGTAGATATAGTATATTTAGATTTTCAGAAAGCCTTTGACAAGGTCCCTCACCAAAGGCTCTTGTGTAAATTACATGGCCATGGGATAAGAGGGAAGGTCCTTTCTTGGATTAAGAACTGGTTAAAAGACAGGAAACAAAGGGTAGGAATAAATGGTAAATTTTCAGAATGGAGAGAGGTAACTAGTGGTGTCCCCCATGGGTCAGTCCTGGGACCAATCCTGTTCAACTTATTCATAAATGATCTGGAGAAAGGGGTAAGCAGTGAGGTGGTAAAGTTTGCAGATGATACCAAACTGTTTAGGATAGTCAAGACAGAAGCAGACTGTGAGGGACTCCAAGAAGATCTCACCAAACTGAGTGATTGGGCAACAAAATGGCAAATGAAATGTAATGTGGATAAGTGTAAAGTAATGCACATCGGGAAAAATAACCCCAACTATACGTACAGTATGATGGGGTCTATGACAAATCAGGAAAGAGATCTTGGAGTTACTGTGGATAGTTCTCTGAAAACTTCCACACAGTGTGCAGCGGCCGTCAAAAAGGCAAATAGGATGCTAGGAATTATTAAGAAAGACATAGAAAATAAGACCCAGAATATCTTACTGCCCCTGTATAAAACTATGGTACACCCACATCTTGAATACTGTGTACAGATGTGGTCTCCTCACCTCAAAAAATATATTTTGGCCTTGGAAAGGGTTCAGAAAAGGGCAACTAAAATGATTAGGGGTTTGGAACGGGTCCCATATGAAGAGAGGTTAAAGCAACTGGGACTTTTCAGTTAGAAAAGAGGAGACTGAGGGGGGATATGATAGAGGTCTATAAAATCATGAGTGGTGTGGAGAGGGCGGATAAAGAAAAGTTTATTTATTAGTTCCCATAATAGAAGAACTAGAGGACACCAAATGATATTAATGGGTAGCAGGTTTAAAACTAATAAAAGAAAGTTCTTCTTCACACAGCGTGTAGTCAACCTGTGGAACTCCTCGCCAGAGGAGGCTGTGAAGGCTAGGACTATAACAGAGTTTAAAGAGAAGCTAGATAATTTCATGGAGGTTAGGTCCATAAAAGGCTATTAGCCAGGGGATAGAAACAGTGTCCCTGGCCTCTGTTTGTCAGAGGCTGGAGAGGGACGTCAGGAGACAAATCGCTTGATCGTGTCTTCGATCCACCCTCTCTGGGGCACCCGGTGCTGGCCACTGTCGGCAGACAGGATACTGGGCTAGATGGACCTTTGGTCTGACCCAGTACGGCCGTTCTTATGTTCTTATGTTCTTATGAGCTGGAGTCCATCGATTTGGTATATTGGAGTAACGTGCACGTCGGACTTCTGCCTCAACCAAATCAACCGACGTTACCTGGGGTCTGGCCACACTCACAGCCCCTCAGAGACCTACCTGGTGGGAGGCAAGCAGTCACCCGTTAGCCTGCCGTGTGCATCAGATGGTGGAGACCTCGCGCACCCCTTTGGGTCTCTACCCCCTGACGTCTCTTGGAGGGCACATTCCTCCCAGAACTAAGCCCTTCAGAAGAGTAACAGTCGTGTGCTACAGGCAGAGAAACAGGCAGAAGACAGTGGAGGAGGGAGACGCCGTCCCTGCTGGGCTGTGCCGTGTGTGACTGGCATCTAATCCTGACTGTAGGATCATAGAATCCTAGACTCCTAGAACGCTAGAACGGGAAGGGACCTCGAGAGGCATCGAGTCCAGTCCCCTGCCCTCACGGCAGGACCAAGCACCATCTAGACCATCCCTGACAGGTGTCTGGCCAACCTGCTTTTACATATCTTCAGTGAGTGAGGGAGATTCCACAACCTCCCTGGGCAATTTATTCCAGTGTCTGATGACCCTGACAGGTAGGAACTTTTTCCTAATGTCCGACCTAAACTTCCCTTGCTGCAGTTTAAGCCCATTGCTTCTTGTTCTACCCTCAGAGGCCAAGATGAACAAGTTTTCTCCCTCCTCCTTATGACACCCTTTTAGATACCTGAAAACTGCTCTCATGTCCCCCCTCAGTCTTCTCTTTTCTAAACTAAACAAACCCAATTCCTTCAGCCTTCCTTCAAAGCGCATGTTCTCTAGACCTTTTATCAATCTTCTTCCTCTTCTCTGAACCCTTTCCAATTTCTCCACATCTTTCTTGAAATGCGGTGCCCAGAACTGGACACAATACTCCAACTGAGGCCTAACCAGCGCACAGTAGAGCAGAAGAACGACTTCTCGTGTCTTGCTCACAACACACCTGTTAATGCATCCTAGAATCATATTTGCTTTTTTTGCAACAGCATCACACTGCTGACTCATATTCAGCTTGTGGTCCACTATAACCCCTAGATCCCTTCTGCCTTACTCCTTCCTAGACAGCCGCTTCACAATGTATGTGTGAAACGGATTGTTCCTTCCTAAGTGGAGCCCTTTGCATTTGTCTTTATTAAACTTCATCCTGTTTAAAGGGAAAGAAGAAGACATTCTATTAATATATTAGAAGCATTAGGAAGACCAAGGACAGGGTAGGCCCACTGGTCAGTGAGGAGGGAGAAACAGTAACAGGAAACTTGGAAATGGCAGAGGTGCTTAATGACTTCTTTGTTTTGGTGGTGCACTTGACTCAGCGTCCGGTGACCGTGGTTCGGCGAGGGGACGCGCCGATGCTCCCACCACGATCAAGCTTGCACTGCAGGGACCCTGAGCTGCAGGGGAAAGAGGACCATCCTTAGCTCCCCTGCTTTCTCTGCAGAACCCCGGAGTCCTAATATGTAGGTCCCCCACCCTCTTGAAACCACCAGACCCCCACTCCCTCCCAGGAGACACGTCGGGCCCATTCCGTGGCCTTGTCCATTTCACTACCTGCTGGGGGCCGGGACTCATTGGCCAGTTCCCTGAGGCCTGGCGGGGTTGCTAGGAGACTGACTGAGACATCGATGGTGCGATTCCCTCCTGTCAGGGCGCAACCTCCCGAGTCAGCACAAACGGGCCCGGCTGTTCCCCGGATGCTGGAGGCAGAGAGTGGCAGGCGGCTTCCAGGCCTAGAAGGCCCACACTGGCCTGTCGTGAACTCCCCGGGTACGTCTACACTACAACGTTAATTCGAACTAACTAATTCGGACCGCCCTGCCCCCCAAGAGTTGGTGGAGGGCGGGGAAGTAGGGGCAGGTGTCATCCCCTGCAGTGGCGCTGCCCCTGGTGGCCCTGGCGTACGCCTGCCGCAGCTGCTTAACTTTAATGCGCACCTGCTCCCGGGAGCGCCTGTGTCCCTTGTGGGCCATGGCAGTCGCTAAGCAGGCATAGACGGCCGCGTTCCTCCTCCTAGTGCGGAGATCATGGACGTTGGGGGCCTGCCCCCAGACCTCAATGAGGTCCATGACCTCCGCACTAGTCCAGGGGGCCGCGCGCCGTGTACGGCCCCTGGCTGGCCCCGGGGTGCTCGGGGTCTGGGCAGGGGACAGCTCGATGCCAGTGGCTGCCTGGTTCATGGTGGGGCCACTCGGTCAGGGGCAGAGACTGCTGGCAGGGCTGTCTGACTCCAGTACCGTCTGGCCAGAGTTTACCCCTTTAAGGGCCCGGGGCTGGGGGAGAGGAGAAGAGTTTTCCTGGTTGTGCCCAGAGAGGCCACCAGGGGGAACCTGGGGAGGGCTAGCCTCCCACTAGTTCGAATTAAGGGGCTACACACCCCTTAATTCGAACTAGCTAGTTCGAACTAGGCTTAGTCCTCGTGGAATGAGGATTACCTAGTTTGAACTAAGCGCTCCATTAGTTCGAACTAACTTTGTAGTGTAGACATATCCCCTGTGGGCACAGCAAGGAACTACCCCCCCCCCCCCCCCCCCCCAAGCCACAGAGCTACCAATATCTGCTTTGGACGGTGGCTTCTTTACCCCCTGCTCTCTCTGCTCCACCAAAGGGCTTCATTGCTCCCTCCACTGATCAAGGAGGAGGCTGGGTGATGTAGAAGCTGCAGAAACCATTTTATGTTTAGCTAGAAGCCATCTTGTAGAACAGAAACCATTTCAGCTTTTTGTCTTTGCACGAAGGCCAGAGTGAACTTTCTATCACCCCATGTGCCAGGCCAAGACAGATGTGCTATTGGAATGTGTTCATTGGGCTAGTTCAGACAGGAGAGGCACTCCCTCGTACCTGTCCGACTTCTTGTTGATAAGGCTTTGTTTTCCCTAGCTTAATTGAGGATTTCTGTAATTGGATGCCCTGACATCAGGCTGTTTGGTCAAGGGTATAAAGATACTAGGACTGATTGTATTAGGCAGCTTCACTGGGCCTGGCTTTGCTGGGACCACGTTTGGCTCACTTGGCTTTTATTGGCCAATAAAACTATCTGTTTAGCCACGTAAACTAATTGAAATCTTTGCTTCAACAGTGAGCTATTGTCTGGCTCTAAGACCCCACCCTGACGGCAGCCCCCAGGCCCACTCTGTGCACAAGGGCCCTTCTGCAGAGCTCTCCTGCAGGGGAAACAGTTACGCTTCAGGGCATCAGGAAGTGGGACTGAAAGAAGGGTTCCACACGGCCCCCTCTCCTGTTTTTACCCCAGGCCCCCCGATTCCCAGCTCTTCTCACCAGCAGCAATCGCTTCCCTTCCCCCCCCCCCCAGGAGTAGAACCCAGACTCTCTCTTCGCTGCCCTGCTTTCACCCGCTAGACTCTCCTCCCCTCCCAGAGCCAGGGCCAAGACCCCAAGCCTGCTCCAGAACCACTGCACCCCACTCTCTTTCCATGGGTAGGCTAGACCCTCCCCCCAAGTCCTGGCTCCCAGGCCACTTGTGCTAACCACTAGACCACACTCCCCTCCCACAACTGGGGAGAGAACCCAGGAGTCCTAACCAGCAGGCCCCCTCCATCCTGCATTAACCATCTTCATGAAGCCCCAATTTCCACGGCCCAAGCAGCACGACTGTCCCGTGCCCCACTAGCCCCTCGGCAGAACCCAGGCGTCCTGGCTCCTACCCCCACCGCTCTAACCACTGGGTGCCGCTTCCCCCAAGACCAGGAGCAGCTGCCAAGAGTCCTGCCCTTAATCAATGTGGCCCCAGGAACAGAACCCAGGCTGCCGGCTGCCCTGACCATTGTGGGACCCGCTGCCCCTCAGGGCCGCCTGAGCAGAGCTGGAGTCTCGCTTTCCTGGAATTCCATTTCTTGGCAGGAAGGCGGGGGACGTGCCAGCGCGCACAGAGGCCTGGGGGGAGGGCAGGGCCGGCGAGAGGAATAGAAACTTACAGACTGTACCTGGAGCCGAGCGCAAATCCATTAAGGTTTCTATGTTGCATCGCAGCTGCCGGTGTATAAAACGGGAGAGCGAGGCAGCCCCAGCTCCGTTGTGACAGGCCCGCGCAAGAGACAGGTACAGCTTGGTGGAACGGGGCCTTGATTTCATACCCAGAAAACCTGACTCTAAGGAGCATTTGGTAAGTGGGAGCCTAGCGGTGCTCTAACCACTAGGGAACGCTCTCCTCCCAGAGCAGGGGTTGGAATCCAACTATCTGGGCACCCAGCCCCCTTGCTTTACCCTCTAAATGTGAGATGGCAGCCAAAGCCAGGCAGAGAACCCAGCAGTCCTGGCTCCCAGCCCCTCTCCATCACCCTGTGAATGTTAATGAAGGCCAGAGCCCCCCAGACAACGTGGGGAAACTGAGGCAGATGCAGAGAATTGGCAATTCTGTGGCACCCTCCGAAAAGTGGGATGTGCCCAACAGCATGACAGTGGTGGGAGGACGGGCGGAGGGGGGAACATCAGTGGCAAATGCCACCATCTAGGAGGGGAATTTCTAGCCCCAGCTCTGGCTGCAGTTGGTCTGTGGCATCAGGAGTAACCCTGAGCAGGTGGGGAAGGTACCAACTCCCTGTGGTGTGAGGAGCAAAACCCACCTCCCTGGGAGAGAGGGGTCAGCAAAATTCCCCACCCCCCACCCCCAGCCTCCAGGGAAGGTGGAGTGACTGTGCAGCATCCCCAGGCTCCAGGGCGGGGGCACACGGAGAACTCGGCCCTGGAGAGAGGTGGGTTTGCCTGGCCTGGTCCCTGCGATCCCTCCGCTGTTAAAAGCGGCGCGTGCTGGGGAGCCTCTCTGCAGGCAGCTGGATGCTGTGAGGTGCGGCCCGGTTGCAGCGCGGAGACACGGGGTTCCCGGCCCTCCAGGCAGCGTGGGGGCCCTGTAGAGAAGGCTGGGACCAGACCCAGCCGACACAACAGGGTCTAAATTGTTTCTTGCTGACACGGAAACCTGCCTGTTTTCTCTCCTGCTGTTGGGAGAGCCGCCTGTTTTCTCTCCCGCTGTTTGGAGAGCCGCCTGTTTTCTCTCCCGCTGTTTGGAGAGCCGCCTGTTTTCTCTCCTGCTGTTGGGAGAGCCGCCTGTTTTCTCTCCCGCTGTTGGGAGAGCCGCCTGTTTTCTATCCTGCTGTTGGGAGAGCCGCCTGTTTTCTCTCCCGCTGTTTGGAGAGCCGCCTGTTTTGTCTCCCACTCAGGGCTGGCCCACAACATTTTGGTACCTGAAGCGGTGAGCTCACCTGCAGAACCCCACTTGTTATGCCCTGCCAGCAGGATTGTGAACTGTTAATAACTACTCTCTGAGAATGGTTATCCAGCCAGTTATGCACTCATCTTACATTAGCCCCATCTAGGCTGGATTTACCTAATTTATTGATAAGAAGGTCATGCGAGACCGTATCAAATGCCTTACTAATGTCAAGGTATCCCACGTCCACCGCTTCTCCCTTTTCCACAAGACTTGTTATCCTATCAAAGAAAGCGATCAGATTGGATTGACGTGATTTGTTCTTTACAAATCCATGCTGGCTGATCCCTATCATCTCATTATCTTCCAGGTGTTTGCAAATGATTTACTTAATTACTTGCTTCATTATCTTCCCTGGCACAGAAGTTAAACTGACTGGTCTGTAGTTTCCTGGGTTGTTCTTATTTCCCTTTTTATAGACGGGCATGAGATTTGCCCTTTTCCAGTCCTCTGGAATCTCTCCCGACTGCCATGATTTTCCAAAGATGATAGCTAGAGGCTCAGATACCTCCTCTATCAGCTCCTTGAGTATTCCAGGATGCATTTCATCAGGCCCTGGGGACCTGCTGACATCTAACTTTCCCTACTTTTTTTAACTTGTTCTTTTCCTATTTTAACTTGTAAACCTGCCCCATTTCCATTAGCATTCACTAGGCTAGGTTCCCGCCATCATCAGACATCTGAAAACCAAAACGAAGAAGTCATTAAGCACCTCTCCCATTTCTAAGTTTCCTGTTATTGTTTCTCCCTTCTCACTGAGCAATGGGCCTTCATCTTCCCCTTGCTTTTAATATATTTACACACTGTTTTCTTGTTACCCTTTATGTCTCTAGCTAGACATTACTCTAATCTTTGCTTTTCTAATCTTGCCGCTACATAATTGTGTTTTTAGTTTGTATTCACCCTTTCAACTTTAACCTAGTTTCCACTTCTTATATGACTCCTTTTTGATTTTTAGATTATGTAAGATCTCCTGGGTTAGTCAAGGTGCTCTCCTGCCAGACTTTCTAACTTCCTTACTGTGACGTAGTTGGGGTACCTTGCTGGTTGCTCGGCTTGGGCTGTGGGTGACCCCCACTGGCTGCTGCCTGTACCAAGGCCCAGCAGAGTAGCTGATGGGCCAGGAAGGTGACCTGTTCTACCAGTTACCCCCCAGGGAGAGGAACAAAGGAAGGGGGAATGCTGCCCCTGGCTGGGGGCAGGGCTGGAAGGGTCTTTAGTTTCTGTCTGGGAAGCAGGGGAGAAGGAGCTAGGGAGGGGGCTGGGATTGTAGGGCCCAGCCACCCCCCATCTCAAGGGGGGCACTGAAGCCTCCTAGCCCCAGTTCCTGTAACCAGATTACATCTGTGCTGTGCTGCAGCCTGGAGAAGCAATAAACTCCCTCTAGTCTACCGGCTGGTGGAGTCTATTTGTGCCATTACCGGGGGTCAGGAGACGAGAAAAACCCGACGCGCCGTCACACTTCCACAGTGGAATAGTCTGCTTTTGGGCTCTTAATAATATCCCTTTGAAAAACCGCCAACTTTCTTCCGTTGATTTTCCTCTTAATCTTGCTTCCCAGGGGAGTTTACTCATCAGCTCTCTGAGTTTACCGAAATCTGCCTCCCTGAAATCCATTGTCTCTGTTTTGCTGTTCTCCCTTCTCCCGTTCCCTAGAATCCTGAACGCTAGGATTTCACGGTTACGTTCACCCAAGCTGCCTTCCACTTTCAGATCTCCAACCAGTCCCTCCCTATTTGTTAACATCAAATCTAGGGCAGCGTCCCCCAGTAACTTGCTCAAACTTCTGGAATAATTTCTTTTTCCAGTGAAGGGGGCCATGAGGTGGCCGCCCCAGAACTGTGGCAAATTGCTCAGGGGTGCCTCCGTGCTGCCGGCCGGTTCCATCCTGGGCGGCCTCTGACTGATCCCCTTCCAGACTGTCGGGGAAGGATCCCCTGGCCAGAGACTGGAACGCCCCAGCCACCCCCGTGTCCATCGGCTGCTCCCGGCACCATGAAGGCTCCTCTGGCCGCCTGCCTCCTCACTGCTCTTCTGGCCATGGGTGAGTGGGGCTGGTTCCCCAGCAGCCCCCATCTCCAATCTGCCTGCTGGGGGCTCTGGGCATGGAACTGAGAAGCAGGCACCGAGCCAGGGGCTCAGCCGGGGAATCTGGGGGACAGCAGGAGAGGGCCCGGAGTGACACAGCCCCCAAGGTAGCTGCACAGCAGCCAGTGGGGCAGGCTGCCAGTGGGGCTGGGTTCCTTTTGGGCAGGACCAACTGGTGTCAGTGGGGCAGGGCCCAGTTGGTGTCCGGGCCTCATGTTCTCCCTCCCTCTCCAGGGGCCTGCCTGCTGTGTGAGTTTTGCGCTGGGCCTGGAGCTGACTGCAGGGGCGACCGACAGTCCTGCTCTCCTGAGTTCGACTCGTGCAGCGTCGCGCTGACAGATAGAACTTGGGGTAGGTGCTTGTACTCGTGGTGGGACCTTTGGCAACTGAAGAATTTTAGGGGCAGGGGATTCGGGAGCCCCCATGTTTGGCAGCAGGTTTAGGCCCTAAATGCTGCAGATCGGGAGAGAAATCACTTGCTCTGGCTCCGTGGAATCTCCAGTGAGTCCTGTCGCCGCCCCGTGCCTCAGTTTCCCCTCGGGGAGAGGAAGGCTGCTGGCTCCGGGCTGTCAATGTGAAGAGGGTGCTGATGGGGTGGAAATGGGAGGAGGTTACAGCTCAGACCTCTCCTCTCATGCAGAGAGAGAGAAAAATCAAGCTACTGTCAAGGCCTGTCTGACCTCCCGCACGTGCAAAGCCGGACCCGTCTCTGTGAGTTTTGGGAAGGCAAAGGCAATAAGGACGATCGTCGCCTGCTGCCAGGGGGATGGCTGCTCCCCAGAAGTGGCTAAAGGTACAGCGCCCCGTCCCCTCCCCCATCCCTGCACTTCCTGCTGCCTGGAACCTCCCCTCGGTCCTCCCACCCGGCAGGGGGCTCCCCATTGAATAACACGGAGCCCCGGGCTGGGTGGGTGGAGTGAGTGGGCGGGGCTCTAGGCAGGCACCAGGTGTGAGCCCAGCTGCCCCCCTGCCCAACCAGGGTGGGATCCAGTGCTCCTTTCATAGACCTCTCCCCTGCCCCTGCTGCCTCCAGCATCCCCAGAGCTGCAGCGCCCCCTGCAGGGGGATCCAGAGCTGAGTGGTGCCCCCCCCCAGCTGCTCTCCCTACCCTGATACCTCCTAGGGCTTGTCCCCCGAGCTGACTGCATTTGCTCCCCCTCTTCCAAGTGCCCCCAGCTAACACCACCCTGAACGGCCGGCGCTGCCCCGGCTGCTACGCTCACCCCCCTGAACAATGTCGTGAAGAGACCATCGACTGCGTGGGCCCCGAGACCCAATGTATCGACATCACTGTAACCACAAGAGCTGGTAACTTCCAATAACTTCTTCTGGGGGGATTTTCCTTGGCCCTTTCCCTCCCTCTGCCCCCCCATAGGGCAGGAGACAGACACCAGGTGGGGCCCACTAGGGAAAGGTGTCCGCCGCAGATCAGGACACCGGGGCTCTGTGCCTCTGGACTGACCTCGAACCCGGGTCTTCCCCTTCCTGTGCCTCTCGCTCTCCACCCGACCTCCTCAATGCAGGGCCTGGCTCAGCACAGGGAGCCTGGCCATGCTGGGCTCTGCCCACACAAGGGACTGAGCCGTGCTAGGCACTACAGGCTTGCAGGGAGATATTGCCCCTGCCCCAATGAGCCTGCAGTCTGAGTCAGTGTGGTAGGGAAACTCTCCCCAGATAAGTGGTGAGGAAACTGAGGCAGGGAATGGTGCCATGACTAGCCCCAACTCACACAAGAAGGTTGCAGCTGAGCTGGGAATTGATGCTAGTTTTGCAGAGTCCCCTTATGGTGCTTTAATACACTATGAAGCCATGGTTCTTCGAGATCCCACCGCTGCCACCAACACTGAGCTGCTGCTCTGCAAGAGTCCGACCCAGTACAGGTGTCCTCAGTGAATGGGGGAGGCCGGTGACTTGAAGGACACCCAGTGAATGCATGGGAAGGAGAAGGGGGGGGGCATGTCAGACCAGAGAGGCTGGAGGAGTAGAGCCGAAGGGGCGATGGAGTCCGGGGGAGGCCGACGTGGGGCCCAGAGGCAGATCTGAGGCCGGGCTGGCTGATGTGTTCTAGTCCATCCCCAGGAAGAGAGCTGCACCCCTCCCACTGATCATCTTCCCCCTCCCTCTCCCCACGCAGGTGGAACTCCCCCAAAGGCCGTCATGAAGGGCTGTGCGACCGAGACCGCCTGCACCCGGATAAAAGACGTGTCAGGGGCCTTCCCAGGGATCCTTGGAGAGCTAACCAACGGCAAATGCACCCCAGCCGCCAGCACAGTCAGTGCAGCCGTGCGCCCCGCCGGGCTCTTCCTGCCCGCCCTGTCCGGGCTCCTCCTGCTGACGCTTCTCTCCTGATGCCCCCTCCCAAGGCCAGTGCCAATGCCTACATGGCACATGCTGGGACCCCTGCTGCCTGCATTTGCCCCGCTGATGGCCTCTCCAGCCTTGGAGAAGAGGAGGCTGCCCATCTGCTCCAGGAGAGGAGGGAGAGGCATGAGTGAGACTTGTACCCACAATCCCCGGCTCCATAAGGGACCCCAGGGCCGGGCTGGCTCCAGCCAGCTCCGCTGAGAGTCTCCCTTTATCGCCCCCACGGCCACGGCTCGCCGCTTGTGCTCCTATAGCACCCCCTGCTGCAGGGCCAACCGCAGGACAGGCCCCTTGGGAACCTGTTGGGCACCCCGGCAGGGTTGCTGGTGCGGCCCAGCGGCTCTCAACTCCACTAAGGGGCGTCATTGCTCCTTTCACTGATCGTTGAGGAGGAGGCTGGGGACATGGCTGTCTCTCCCCTTGCCCCTCGAAGGTAACTGCTGCCCCCTGTCTGCGTACGAAGGCCCCTTTTGCAGAACCGGGAACATTCCCAGCCTCCAAGTGCCGGGAGGTGTGACTGTCACGTGGCATTATCTTGGGAAAATACCACAGCAGAGTTCGCTTACCCAAACTTTCTCCGTACCCCACTTCCGATGCCCCACTTACAGCTCTGTCCAGTCAGTGTAGACCTTGACGCATCATCCAGATGACTCCTCTCCTTGGCTGTGTCTAGACTGGCAAGTTTTTCCGCAAAATCATCTGCTTTTGCGGAAAAACTTGCCAGCTGTCTACACTGGCCGCTTGAATTTCCACAAGAACACTGACGATCTCATGTAAGATTGTCAGTGTTCTTGCAGAAATACTGTGCTGCTCCCATTCGGGCAAAAGCCCTCTTGTGCAAATCATTCACGCAAGAGGGCCAGTGTACACAGCACAGGACTGTTTTCCGCAAAAAAGCCCCAATCGCGAAAATGGCCCTCTGGGCTTTTTTGTAGAAAACCGTGTCTAGATTGGCCACGGACGCTTTTCCACAAGAAGTGTTTTTGCGGAAAAGCACCCTGCCAATCTAGACGCGCTTTTCCGAAAATGCTTTTAATGGAAAACTTTTCAGAAAATCATGCCAGTGTAGACGTAGCCCTAGTGAAATAGTTTTTCCTAATCTCCAACCTAGACCTCCCCCACTGCAACTTGAGCCCATTGCTCCTTGTTCTGCCACCTGCCACCCCTGAGAACAGCTGAGCTTGATCCTCTTTGGAACCTCCCTTCAGTAGTTGAGTCATATCCAGTTTCTCTCCCACTGGAATCCCCAGGTCGTCTTTCTGCAGAACTGCCGCTTAGCCAGTCGGTCCCCAGCCTGTAACAATGTTTGGGATTCCTCCTTCCTATGTGCAGGACTCTGCACTTGTCCTTGTTCAAGCTCATCAGATTTCTTTTGGCCCAATCCTCCAATTTCTCTAGGTCACTCTGGACCCGATCCCTGTCCTCCAGAGTATCTACCTCTCCTCCTAGCTTAGTGTCATCTGTGAACTTGCTGATGGTGCAATCCCTCCCATTATCCAGATCATTAATTTTGTCACAGATATTTCTGTTAAACATCAGGGACAGGTCTCAGGCAATTCAGAGAAATTCATAGAATCATAGAATCATAGGACTGGAAGGGACCTCAAGAGGTCATCGAGTCCAGCCCCCCGCCCTCAAGGCAGGACCACGCTCCGTCTACACCATCCCTGACAGATGTCTATCTAACCTGTTCTTAAATATCTCCAGAGAGGGAGATTCCACCACCTCCCTTGGCAATTTATTCCAATATTTGACCACCCTGACAGTTAGGAATTTTTTCCTAATGTCCAATCTAAACCTCCCCTGCTGCACTTTAAGCCCATTACTCCTTGTCCTGTCCTCAGAAACCAAGAGGAACAAATTTTCGCCTTCCTCCTTGTGACACCCTTTTAGATATTTGAAAACCGCTATCATGTTCCCCCCTTAATCTTCTTTTTTCCAAACTAAACAAGCCCAGTTCATGAAGCCTGGCTTCATAGGTCATGTTCTCTAGACCTTTAATCATTCTTGTCGCTCTTCTCTGTACCCTTTCCAATTTCTCCACATCTTTCTTGAAATGTGGCGCCCAGAACTGGACACAGTACTCCAGCTGAGGCCTAACTAGTGCAGAGTAGAGCGGCAGAATGACTTCACGAGTTTTGCTTACAACACTCCTGTTGATACAACCTAGAATCCTATTTGCTTTTTTTGCAGCAGCATCACACTGTTGACTCATATTCAACTTGTGGTCCACTATGACCCCTAGATCCCTTTCCGCCATGCTCCTTCCTAGACAGGTCATGGAACCATGTGACCTGTCCTGACTTTTACTATAAATATTGTGACACAATGTGAGGCACTGTGCAGCTGTGGGGCTGGCTCTGGGGCCCTCACCACTGTTGGGTGCGTGGAGGTCCAAGGTCCCCCTCCACCCATGTCTGGCAGGTCCCCCTTGCTGCTCTGCTCCCTGATCCCCAGTGTCAATGGGATCTCCAGTCTGATTCACGAAGACTCCCTCCCCCGGCCTCTGCTTTAACCAAAACGTACCAAAAGAATTCTAGTTATCAGGTGAGTTACGAGCAGAACGGTTGTGGCATGAAAGTGGGTTCTGTGCTGAATCGGGGGGCATATGAGGGTTGCTCTGGGGAGCCTGGGTGCAGGATAGCTCCATTGGGAGGGAAGTGACAGAAGGGAAAAGTAGAGCTCTAAGAACATAAGTGACACAAGCAGTATATTAATAGAATTATCAACCCCCCCCCCCAGACAAGTAACCCCAATAACTGAGCGCACCCCAAGTAATGGGCAAATCTGGTAACAGAACCCAAATGCTAAGGGTCTTCCTGGCTAAATGCATGAATAATCAAGAAGTTTTACCAAAACTGTACAGTCACGAAACCCTCGCCGATGACAAGAAAGAATACAAGTGCAAAACATGTGCATAGTTCAGTTCTGTATCAGAAAAAGGACATTGTGTAAATAGCTGTTGATAAAAACATCTTTGACCAAAAAGCTAACTTTTTATTTGTACACCAGGTTATACGGTAATAAAGTTTTTAAAATTTGAAAAATACTTCTCTGTATTTGTGTCCATGTGTACAATGCAAATTATACAGGCAGCAAGGAGGGAGCGAGTTGTGAGTGTTCTCGACCACAAAAAAAAGGCAGGTTTATCTGGGGTTCTGGGCTGAGCCTTCCCAGAGCGGTACCCCTGACTTTGTACTTTGGCTGGGGGAGACCAGAGCTTGTGGCCCAGAGGGCAGGGGGGTGGGCACGGTAGCGTCTTATTAAGCCTTGCGTAGGGTCTACCGACTGCAGCGGGGAGAGAGAGCTTCCCCTCAAGCCTGAAAGCTGCCGTGGCTGGGGGACACGGGCTCTCCCCAGCATAGAGCCGTCCGGATAAGCCTGAGTCCCAATCCCCTGCCCCACCTGCAGACCTCCCCAGCTCTGAGCCCTCTTCTGCCCCCCAAAACTCTCATCCCTGTCCCCACCTCAAAGCCCCGAGCTCAGAATCTGGACACTCTTGCACACCAGCCTTGAGCCCCACCCCAAACTTGGAGACCCTCTCCTGGATCCTAAGCCCCTCATCCCAGTCACCCAGAAGCCTGTACCCCCAGACCCTCCACCCCTTCCCCCACAGAGCTCCTTGCATGGAGCACCAGGACCCAAAGGGAAGCAGTTTTGCTCACGCTCTGTCACCTCCGACGCCTGGTTTTGCAGAGACCGCGCGGTGCTTTGTGATCTGACAAACCCACTTCCTCTCGCACGCTCCCCAACCCCCCCCCTCCCCCCCATGCACAAGGGACTAGCTGGCAGGGAGCTCTGCAAACGGCTCTTGGCCGATCTATGGGACCCCCCCCCCCCAGCTCGTGTCCTGCACTCCCCCTCCCCGAGCCAGGGAGAGACCCTGCAGACTCCAACGGAAGTGTAGACACAGCTCCCCACCCCCTCCGCTCCACTTCACTTCACTTGCAGACCGGAGTTCTCCGGAACAAGGGATGAGGAAGCCGGCTTGGACCCTGCTGATGCTTTGCCCGGGGCTGGACTCGATGGCCCCTGAGGTCCCTGCCCGCCCGGGGATCCTACGAACCCCTGTATCCAGCCCCTTCCCACCCCTCCCCTCCAGCTCCCGCCTGGGCAGCGCCCCGGGGAAGGTCGAACTGAACTGCAGGCTGCGTGGGGAGCCAGAGGTCTCCCTTCTGGAAGACAGTATAGGGGACAGTGACCACAAAATAATAGAGTTCATGATCTTAAGGAAAGGTAGAAGGGAGACCAGCACAATTGAGGTAATGGATTTCAGGAAGGCAGATTTTGATAAGCTCAGAGAACTTGTAGGTAAGGTCCCATGGGAAGCAAGACTGAAGGGAAAAACAACTGAGGAGAGTTGGAAGTATTTCAAAGGGACGTTGTTAAGGGCCCAAAAGCAAACAATTCCGCTGTGTAGGAAAGATAGAAAATATGGCAAAAGACCAGTTTGGCTTAACAAGGAGATCTTGCATGATCTAAAAATAAAAAAGGAGTCGTTTAAAAAATGGAAACTAGGACAACTAACAAAGGATGAATATAGGCAAGCAACACGGGAATGCAGGGGCACGATTAGAAAGGCAAAGGCACAAAATGAGATCAAACTAGCTACAGGCATAAAGGGAAACAAGAAGACCTTTTATAAATACATTAAAAGCAAGAGGAAGACCAAGGACAGGGTAGGCCCACTGCTTAGTGAGGAGGGAGAAGCAGTAACAGGGAACTTGGAAATGGCGGAGATGCTCAATGACTTCTTTGTTTCGGTCTTCACCGAGAAGTCTGGAGGTGTGCCTAACGTAGTGAATACAAGCAGAGAGAGGGTAAGTTTAGAAGATAGGATACACAAAGAACAAGTTAAAAATCACTTAGGAAAGTTAGATGTCAGCAAGTCACCAGGTCCTGATGAAATGCATCCCAGGATACTCAAGGAGCTGATAGAGGAGGTATCTGAGCCTTTAGCTATGATCTTTGAAAAATCATGGCAGACAGGGGAGATTCCAGAAGACTGGAAAAGGGCAAATATTGTGCCCATCTATAAAAAGGGGAATAAGAACAACCCAGGAAACTACAGACCGGTCAGTTTAACGTCTGTCCCAGGGAAGATAATGGAGCAGGTAATTAAGGAAATCATATGCAAACACTTGGAAGGTAATAAAGTAATAGGGAATAGCCAGCATGGGTTTGTGAAGAACAAGTCATGCCAAACTAATCTGATAGCTTTCTTTGATAAGATAACGAGCCTTGTGGATAAGGGAGAAGCGGTGGATGTCATATACCTAGACTTTAGTAAGGCATTTGATACGGTCTCGCATGATATTCTTATTGATAAACTAGGCAAATATAACTTAGATAGGGCCACGATAAGGTGGGTGCATAATTGGCTGGATAACCGTAGTCAGAGAGTTGTTGTTAACGGTTCTAAATCCTGCTGGAAAGGGATAACAAGTGGAGTTCCTCAAGGGTCTGTTTTGGGACCCGTACTGTTCAATATCTTCATCAATGATGTAGATATTGGGTTAGAGAGTACGCTTATTAAGTTTGCAGATGATACCAAACTGGGTGGGGTTGCGACTTCTTTGGAGGATAGGGACATAATTCAAAATGACCTTAGCAAGTTAGAGAAATGGTCAGAGGTAAACAGGATGAGGTTTAATAAAGAGAAATGCAAAGTGCTCCACTTAGGAAGGAACAATCACTTCCATACATACAAGATGGGAAGCGACTGTCTAGGAAGGAGCATGGCGGAAAGGGATCTAGGGGTCATAGTGGACCACAAGTTGAATATGAGTCAACAGTGTGATGCTGTTGCAAAAAAAGCAAATATGATTCTAGGTTGTATCAACAGGTGTGTTGTAAGCAAAACTCGTGAAGTCATTCTGCCGCTCTACTCTGCACTAGTTAGGCCTCAGCTGGAGTACTGTGTCCAGTTGTGGGCACCACATTTCAAGAAAGATGTGGAGAAATTGGAAAGGGTACAGAGAAGAGCGACAAGAATGATTAAAGGTTTAGAGAACATGACCTATGAAGCCAGGCTTCATGAACTGGGCTTGTTTAGTTTGGAAAAAAGAAGATTAAGGGGGGACATGACAGCGGTTTTCAAATATCTAAAAGGGTGTCACAAGGAGGAAGGCGAAAATTTGTTCCTCTTGGTTTCTGAGGACAGGACAAGGAGTAATGGGCTTAAAGTGCAGCAGGGGAGGTTTAGATTGGACATTAGGAAAAAATTCCTAACTGTCAGGGTGGTCAAATATTGGAATAAATTGCCAAGGGAGGTGGTGGAATCTCCCTCTCTGGAGATATTTAAGAACAGGTTAGATAGACATCTGTCAGGGATGGTGTAGACGGAGCGTGGTCCTGCCTTGAGGGTGGGGGGCTGGACTCGATGACCTCTCGAGGTCCCTTCCAGTCCTATGATTCTATGATTCTATGATTCTAACACCCGTTTAGGTACTTGAAAACTGGCAATGTTTCCCCTCCCTCTTCTCTTTTCAAGGCTTTGGGATTCTTTTGTTTTTGTTATTTTGTTTTTTTGCAACAGCGTCACACTACTGACTCGGATTCAGTTTGTTTGCCTCAGACGGTTTCTCCGGTTTGTCCAGATAATTTTGAACTCTCACCCTGTCCTCCAAAGCACTTGCAGCCCCCTCCCCCCGGCTTTGTATTATCCGCAAACTACAATCATACTCTCTACGCCAATATCTAAATCATCGATGAAGATATTGAACAGAACTGGTCACAAAAGAGATCCCTGCAGAACCCCACTTGTTATGCCCTGCCAGCAGGATTGTGAACCGTTAATAACTACTCTCTGAGAACGGTTATCCAGCCAGTTATGCACCCAGCTTACAGTAGCCCCATCTAGGCTGGATTTCCCTAGTTTATTGATAAGAAGGTCATCCGAGACCGTATCAAATGCCTTACTAATGTCAAGGTATCCCACGTCCACCGCTTCTCCCTTATCCACAAGACTTGTTATTCTATCAAAGAAAGCGATCAGATTGGATTGACGTGATTTGTTCTTTACAAATCCATGCTGGCTGATTCCTATCACCTTGTCACCTTCCAGGTGTTTGCAGATTATTTCCTTGCTTCATTATCTTCCCTGGCACAGAAGTTAAACTGACTGGTCTGGAGTTTCCTGGGTTGTTCTTATTTCCTGTTTTATAGACGGGCACGAGATTTGCCCTTTTCCAGTCTTCTGGACTCTCTCCCGACTTCCATGATTTTTCAAAGATGAGAGCTAAAGATTCCTCCTCTATCAGCTCCTTGAGTATTCCAGGATGCATTTCATCAGGCCCTGGGGACTTGCAGACATCTAACTTTCCCTACTTTTTTTAACTTGTTCTTTTCCTATTTTAACTTGTAAACCTGCCCCATTTCCATTAGCATTCACTAGGCTAGGTTCCCGCCATCATCAGACATCTGAAAACCAAAACGAAGAAGTCATTAAGCACCTCTGCCATTTCTAAGTTTCCTGTTATTGTTTCTCTCTTCTCACTGAGCAATGGGTCTGCCCTGTCCTTCATCTGCCTCTTGCTTTTCATATATTTACACACTGTTTCCTTGTTACCCTTTATGTCTCTAGCTAGACATTACTCTAATCTTTGCTTTTCTAATCTTGCCGCTACATACTTATGTTATTACTTTGTATTCATCCTTTCAACTTTAACCTAGTTTCCACTTCTTATATGACTCCTTTTTGATTTTCAGATTATGTAAGATCTCCTGGGTTAGTCAAGGTGCTCTCCTGCCAGACTTTCTAACTTCCTTACACAGTGGAATAGTTTTCTTGTGGGCCCTTAATAATGTCCCTTTGAAAAACTGCCAACTTTCCTCAGTTGTTCTTCCTCTTAATCTTGCTTTCCATGGAAGTTTACTTATCAGCTCTCTGAGTTTACTGAAATCTGCCTCCCTGAAATCCATTGTCTCTGTTTTGCTGTTCTCCCTTCTCCCATTCCCTAGAATCCTGAACGCTAGGATTTCACGGTCACGTTTACCTAAGCTGCCTTCCACCTGCAAATTTCCAACCAGTTCCTCCCTATTTGTTAACATTAAATCTAGGGCAGCGTCCCCCAGTAACTTGCTCAAACTTCTGGAATAATTTCTTTTTCCAGTGAAGGGGGCCGTGAGGTGGCCGCCCCAGAACTGAGGCAAATTGCTCGGGGGTGCCTCCGCGCTGCCAGCCGGTTCCATGCTGGGCAGCCTCTGATTGATCCCGTTCCAGACTGTCTTGGACCGATCCCCTGGCCAGCCACCTCTGCTCCCATTGGCTGCTCCCGGCACCATGAAGGTTTCTCTGGCCACCTGCCTCCTCACTGCTCTGCTGGCCACGGGTGAGTGGGGCTAGTTCCTCAGCGGCCCTGATTTCTGAGCCGCCTGTCAGGGGCACTGGGCATGGAACTGAGGAGCAGGCATCAAGCCAGGGGCTCAGCCGGGGAATCTGGGTGACAGCAGGTGAGGACCCGGAGTGACACAGCCCCCAAGGTAGCTGCACAGCAGCCAGTGGGGCAGGCTGCCAGTGGGGCTGGGTTCCTTTTGGAGACCCAATGTATCGACATCACTGTAACCACAAGAGCTGGTAACTTCCAATGACTTCTTCTGGGGGGATTTTCCTTGTCCGTGGGAGGAGTGAAATCTCCCTCCTCGCCTCCCTTGCAGAGGGACAGAAGGACCGGACCACACGCAAGGCCTGTCTGAGCTCCCGGGAGTGCAAAGGCGGAGCCGGACCCCTCGTTCTGAATTTTGGGAGGGGGGCGGCCACCAGGACGCTCGTCGCCTGCTGCTGGTGGGACGGCTGCTCTCCACGCATGGGAAAAAGTACAGCACCAAATCCCCTCCCCCACTTCCTGCTACCTGGGCCCTCCCTCTGGTCCCCCCGCCCTGCAGGGGGCGCCCCATTGGCTAGCATGGAGTCGCTGGGGGGGTGGAGTGAGTGGGCGGGGCTCTAGGCAGGCACCAGGTGTGAGCCCAGCTGCCCCCCCCTCCGCTCCCCTCCGGGGTGGGATCCAGGGTTCCGTTTGCAAACCTCCCCCCTGCCCCTGCTGCCTCTGGCATCCCCAGAGCTGCAGCGCCCCCTGCAGGGGGATCCGGGACTCAGCGGTGCAGCCCCCAGCTGCTCTCCCTGCCCTGACTGAGGATCGTCCCCCGAGCTGACTGTGTTTGCCCCCCGTTCCCAGTGCCCCCGGCTAACAGCACCCTGAATGGCCGGCGCTGCCCCGGCTGCTACGCTCCCTCCCCTGAGCAGTGTCGTGAAGAGACCGACTGCGTGGGACCCGAGACCCAATGTATCGACATCTCTGGGACCGCCAAAGCTGGTAACCTCCACGAACTTCTGGGGGGATTTTCCTTGGTCATTTCCCTCTGCCCCCCTGTAGGGCAGAAGCCAGACACCGGGTAGGGCCCCCAAGGAAAGGTGTCGGCAGCAGATCAGGACACCAGGGTTCTGTGCCTCTGGACTGACCTTGAACCCGGGTTTTCCCTTCCTGTGCCTCTCGCTCTCCATCTGACCTCCTCAATGCAGGCCTGGCTCAGCACAGGGAGCAGGGCCTGGCTCAGATGAGAGACCCAGCCACGCTGGACACTAAAGACTCGTAAGGAGATATTGCCCATTCCCCAACGAGCCAGCAGTCTGTGTGGGCAGAGTGGGGAATCAATTCCCTCAGTTAAGAGGACGGGAAACTGAGGCAGGGAATGGTGCCAGGACGAGCCCAAACTCACACAAGGAGGTTGTGGCTGCGCTGGGAACTGACGCTAGTTTTGTGGAGTCCGACCATGGTAATAACGCACAACGAAGCCACCGTTCTTCGAGATCCCACTTCTGCCACCAACACTGAGCTGCTGCTCTGCAAGAGTCCGACTAATACAGGTGTTATCAGTGGGGTCTAGAGTGGGGCGGCAGGTGACTTGTTCAGGGACCCACAGTCAGTGCATGCAAAGGAGAAGGGGGAGGCCATTCTGGGCTAGATAGGATAGAGGCGGTAAGGGGAAGCAGAGCCGATGGTGGCCAGGGGAAGTCAACGTGGGGCCCAGAGGCAGATCTGAGGCCAGGCGGACTGTTGTATCCTAGTCCGTTTCCAGGAAGAGAGCTGCACCGCTCCCACTGATCATCTTCCCCTTCCCCTTTCCCATGCTGATGGGACTTCCCCAAAGGCCGCCCTGAAAGGCTGTGCAACTGAGGCCGCCTGCATCTGGGTAAAAGCAGGGTCAGGGGCTTTCGCAGGGATCACTGCGGATCCAGCCACTGTCAAATGCACAGAAGCCTCCAGCGCGTTCAGTGGAGTGCTGCGCCCCGCCGGGGTCCCCCTGCCCGTTCTCTCTGGGCTTCTCCTGCTGACGCTCAGCTCCGGAGCCCCCCGCTGGTGCCAGTATCCACCCCACACCCACAGGGGCCCGTGCTGCGTACAGTAGCCCCTCTCTGCAGCCGCTCTCCACCCCAGCCAGAATCTGCCCCCAGCCGGATTCGCTTCCCCCTGTGCAATGCGCTGCTTAATGAAACAAAGGGGAGAGCAAGTTGGCTGGGAATTGGGCATTTCCGTTTGAGTGGCTGGGGCTGTGAAGAAGCCAATTAGTCTGAGCATGGCCTGTAGAGTGTAAGGAGGCGGCACAGCTGATGCTGTCTCCAGCCCTGCAGAAGCTGCCCGTCTGCTCCAGGAGCAGGGCTTGGGGGAGCAGGCGTGAGTGGGACTCGTACCCACCATCCCCGGCTCCCGAGGGGACCCCGGGGCTGAGCTGATTCCAGCAAGCTCAGTAGAGAAATTCCCTTTTTCGTCCCCACGTCCCGCCTCTCGCGCTCCTGTAGCACCCCCTGCTGCGGGGCCACCCAGAGAACCGGCGGGGAGCTGGGCCGTGCTGGACCGGGGCAGAAAGATCCGCTCTGCCCCGAAACAGACTTCGCCTGAAGTCGGGGGGAGGGCGAGGAATCGGGATTGGCAGCCGGGGTTCTGCGCACGAGGCTGGGCGGGGCCAGTTTGTTTTATTGGGCTTAGTAACTAACTTTGATCTGGCTGCCATCGCCTGCAGCCACGGAGAACCGCTCTTGATGCTCAGGGAAAGCGCTTTGGTTGATTACGGGACCAGTGTAAATAATTATGGGGCAGGGAGACAGCTGGGCAGCCTCTGTCTCTGACCAAGGGGGGCCCCGCCTAGTGAGCTCTGTTATAAGGCTGCTGTACTGTATAAGGAGAGTTTATCTGGGGTTCAGGGGGGCTGAGCCTTCCCAGGGCGGTGCCCCTGACTTTGTGCTTTGGCTGGGGGAGACTGGAGCTGAGTGCCCAGAGGGCAGGGTGGTGGGCACAGTAGCTTCGCTTATTAAGCCTTGCATAGGGTCTACTGGCTGCAGCGGGGAAAGAGAGCTTCCGCCCAAAAGCTGCCGTGGCTGGGGGACACGGGCTCTCCCCAGCATAGAGCCGGATAAGCCAGAGCCCCAATCCCCTGCCCCTCCTGGAGCTGCCCAGCTCTGAGCTCCCTTCTCCCCCCCACCCAAAAGCCCCCAGCTCAGAATCTGGACACTCTTATACCCCAGCCCTGAGCCCTGCCCCAAACTTGGAGACTCCCTCCTGGATCCTAACCCCCTCATCCCGGCCACCCCAGAGCCTGCACCCTCAGACACAGGCCTTGCGCCCCAACCCTCCGCCCCCTCCCCCCACAGAGCTCCTTGCATGGAGCACCAGGACCCAAAGGAAAGTGGTTTTGCTCACGCTCTGTCACTAGCCTCCTATGCCTGGTTTTGCAGAGACCGCACTGTGCTTTGTGATCTGACAAACCCACTTCCTCTCGCATGCTCCCCAACCCCCTCCCCGCCCCCCCATGCACAAGGGACTAGCTGGCAGGGAGCTCTGCAAACGGCTCTTGGCTGATCTATGGGACCCGCCTCCCCAGCTCGTGTCCTGCACTCCCCCTCCCCGAGCCAGGGAGAGACCCTGCAGACTCCAAAGGAAGTGTAGACACAGCTCCCCACCCCCTCCGCTCCACTTCACTTCACTTGCAAACCGGAGTCCTCCGGAACAAGGGATGAAGAAGCCGGCTTGGACCCTGCTGATGCTTTGCCCGGGGCTGGACTCGATGGCCCCTGAGGTCCCTGCCCGCCCGGGGATCCTATGAACCCCTGTATCCAGCCCCTTCCCACCCCTCCCCTCCAGGTCCCGCCTGTGCAGCGCCCCGGGGCAGGTCGAACTGAGGGGCAGGCCGCGTGGGGAGACAGAGGTCTCCTTTCACCTGGTCTGTGCAGACAGGCCTGTCTCCAGGATGGGCATGAGCCGGCCTGGGCCCTTCCCTCAGCTGGAGGGAAGCCTGGGGGGGGATGGGCCAGCAGGGGCACCCCGGGGCCTGGCTGGGAACCTCTAGGATCAGGGTGCCTGTCTGGGGAGGGCTCCCATGTGCGGGTAGAGGAAGGGCCGGCCATGGGATTTCTTCTCATCAGAAATTTCCTCTTCTACAGGGAAAAGAAACAACCCATAGCCCTGTCTCCTGGCCTTCCCCCACTGGTGAACCCAGATGTGTAATGCCCCCCCCCCAGTCTCCTTTATGCCTTTCCCTCACCAGTGACATGACTCTCCTGCTTTCACAAGTGGGTAAACTGAGGCAGAGACATGCTCAAGACCTCCCAGTTGGCCAGTGGCAGAGCTGGTCCCATCACAGGGCTCGCTGCGTCAGGCCACGCTGCCTTCCTGGTGCAGGAAGGGGTGTCCCACCCACATCCCATCCCTCCCTTCCAGGGACTGGAGCTGGGAGGGATGTTGGGTCCATCGCCAGTGCCAGACCACCCTGCGGCCCCGAGTCCTGGAGCCGCGCTTGGCTTGTGGGGCTCAGAAGCTGGGCAGATATCATAGAATCATAGAACACTAGGACTGCAAGGGACCTCGAGAGATCACTGAGTCCAGTCCCCCGCCTTCACGGCAGGACCCAGTACTGGTATAATAGTGCAGACATTGGTCTGCTCTGGGAGCGGCTCCTATCCTTCAGTTCTGATCAGACTCAATGAAATGTAAGACCAGGCTCTAGGTCAAGTCAGACGATATTGGGATGAACCCCGAGGTGATCACCCGCAAAGGCGGGGGGGTGTCTGTGTCTCTCCTGCGACAAGGCTATAGAACTTGTCTAGAAGTCGCTCTGAAAGGAAGGGCCAGGCAGAGGGAGCACATGTCCCCGTTGGGCCCAGAAAGGGCCAGGGCTGTGCAGGGGTCAGCGACAGCCCCAGCTCCGCGGAGGGACCCGAGCTTAACCATCCCGGCCCTTCCTCCGGGGGGCGTGAAGGCCGAACGGTTGGTTCAGGAACACACCTGGCCCATCACATGCGGATCACCAGGCTGCGGCGTTTGTTTCACATGAGAAGAAAGGAGAAAAATGGTGGAAATCTCAACACAGGGAGCTCGAAATCTGTAATTATTGTGGTCTGAAGCCAATGGTGCAAGAACACTCTTTGGTGCACTGGTGCAAGGACACTTTTTGGTGCACCGGTATCATTTTCAGGGCACTGTAATCTCATTCCTAGTGGACTGTGCAGAACTCGGAAGAGCGCCTATGGCCAGTGCTGGGTTCACTGTTTAACCTGTTGGTATCACAGCTGCACATGTACAAAACAAAATGTATCTTAAGGAGCAGATTGTGAGGGGCGCACCAGGGGAAAGTGCCACCCCCGTTATAGGATGGTGAATGGAACCAAGTCACCATTAGTCCCTGGACACTTTTGTTTAAAGGTTTCATTTTCTGGTGACAGGGAATCGCCCTCCCCGCTTCCCATTTTCTGCAGAGCCCCCAGATGCATTTCCTCTATCGATGGAGTATATTAGACCATGATCCGTTAGCTGACAGTCAAAGCTGCAGGGACCTTTGGCTCCCAGTTGAAATCGCACCGGCAAGGCGCGGTGTCGGTCGGCCTGGCAGAGGACGGAGTCGGGATTAGAGTCTCTGCGCCCAGGAGGGAGCTGAGTCGCTGGCACCGTTGGTAAGTCGCTTGTTCCTTTGCAATTGTTGCTGTCACCGTTTTATGCTGTTCGAGGTCCCGGATTGTTCACACCCGGCCCTTGGCGGACGAGGGGGCTTGTCCAGCAGCGCTAAGGCCGCTTTTGTGTCGTCTCTTTGCCCAGATAAGCAGAGAAACCGGCACCTGTGCTGCTCCCTAGACTGTCCCTGACTCTCATTAAAAATCTAAAGCGGGACGCTAAACGCAGGATCCTGGGACCCCCCCTGGCTGATCGCCTGGCTGGGCTTTAGGCATCCCCACCCTGCTGAACCCCCTGACTCCAGCCACCTGCCACCCCTGTTACATGAGCTCAGTGAGCAGGTTCCCGCGACACCCCGATGTACAACCCCCCCCCCCCCAACACTCCCAGAGACGTCTCCCCTGAAAGAAACATCCCCTGCGCCGGGGTCAGTGACTTAATCGACTCCCCAGAGCAGCGGGGGAGGGGCGTTGGCTCCCTCTCTCGTCCCTCGATGGCTGGTGGCTGAGGAGAGGTTATTCCCCAGTCGGCGCCTGCCAAGCGGCCAGGGGAAGCTGCAGGAGCCAGACCCGGTCACAGCCCGGCAGGGTGGAGGGGGCTGCAATGAGGCTGCGTGACCCCTACACGCTCTGAGTTCCTGCGGCCTCTTGGCACCAAGGAATCCATTCATTAATCAACCCCCCCCCCCCCCACACACACCTGGGAGGGCGGCTCCTCGGATCCTGCTGGGCCTGGACTTTGACCTTCCTCTGGGTCCGTAACGTTCCCACAGTTCAACCTCCAGCGGCCCCTTCCCACGGGCCAGAGGAATCCCCGGCCAGCCCGAGCCTCGGGACCGGTCAGCGACACCCCAGGCGGGCGCCCTCCACATGCAGTGAGGGGCCCGTCCACACTCACAGCCCCCAGAGACCCACCCGGTGGGAGCCGAGCAGTCACCCGCCGGCCTGCAGTGCGCGTCGGATGGCCAAGAGCTGTCCCACCCCTTTGGGTCTATGCCCCTGTCTGCCTCTGGAGGGCACATTCCTCCCTGGACTGCAGAATTAGTCCGTGAGAAAGATTAAACTTGTGTGCTACAGGCAGAGGACAGCGGAGGGGGAAGCAGCAGGCTCTGCTGAGCTGTGCCCTGTGTCCGGCCCCAAATCCTGAGATTTCTGCCGAGCGCTTCCAATTCTCACACACATGGAAATTTAAATGGATTAAAAACTGAATGCAAAAATCTTAAAATACGCAATTTCCCAGAAGCATGAACATTGAAATAGACCAAAATGAAGAAAAAAGCCCCAAAATGCTTAAAACCAAGGGCTGTGTCTACATTGGCATGATCTTGCACCAAAGCGGCTGCTTTTGTGGAAAAACATGCTCCCTGTCTACACTGGCGGGGAGTTTTTGCACAAGAACACTAATGTTCTAATGTGTGAAATCAGGGCTTCTTGTGCAAGAACTATGATGCTCCTGCTTTCACAAGTGGGTAAACTGAGGCAGAGACATGCTCAAGACCTCCCAGTTGGCCAGTGGCAGAGCTGGTCCCATCACAGGGCTCGCTGCGTCAGGCCCAAGAGGCCAGTGTAGACAAGCAACATGAATTTCTTGCACAAGAAAGCCCTATGGTTAAAATGGCCATCGGAGCTTTCTTGCTCAAGAGAGCGTCTACACTGGCACGGATGCTCTTGCAGAAAGGCACATGCCGGTGTGGATGCTCTCTTGTGCAAATACTTTAGTGCAAGAACTCGTGCGTTAAACAGTATTTGCACAAGATCATGCCAATGTAGACACAGCCCAGGATTTTACACAGCAGCGGAGATTTCAATGGGAAAAAAGCCTAAAAATCACACGTTTGCACAACTGTGTGGATTGAAATGGCTCCCAACTGCAAAAAATGCTTAAAACTCTACTTTTACACAACTGTGAAAATTCAATTTTAAAAAGGCTTAAACCGCAACATTTTACACAGGTTTGGGAATTTAAAAAGCAACCACATAAAATGCTACAAAGCCCGTACGGACGCCCTTCTGGGAGCTGAAATGAATCCCACTTGAAAATGTAACTTGTGGAAATTCACATCAAACCAAAAATAGCTCCAATGCTAGCATTTGGCAAACCTGGGGAAATGTATCCTGCTGAAAATAGTGGAAAACACAAACAATTAACCATAATAACAGCTGAAGGAATTTAAAAAATTACCATTCAGTCCCACCCGGCCTCTGTCTCAGTGTGTCACGGCTCCTGCCGTGTGCCCGCCCCATCCGTGGGCTCACACCGGTGGCCCTGCGCCAAACCCCGTCCTGCTCTCTCATTTCCCCGGGCGTGGGGGCCAGCCTGCGGCAGAGCTCACGGGACGGACCCCAGCAGCCGGAGAGCAGTGACTCACAGTCACCTGGTGCCACCCCTGAGAGCCCTGGAGGGTTAACGCGGGTCCCGCTCCCCTGGGGGCTGTTTGCCCTGCGGGTCAGTGACCCAGGGCAGCTCCGAATGGCACCAGCTGGAACCGGGAGTGAACCCTGGCCTGGCTGAGATGGACACTGTGTGCCTGGGGCTGGAACCTCCAGGCAGGCCCCAGTGAGGGGGGTTAGCGACCCCTCAGGCCCAGGGCCCGGTTGTGGCTCCCAACTTGCCTGGATCCAGCCCTCAAGGCTCAGGGCTCCCCCCTCAGCACTGGGGAGCCTGCGCTGGTGCCCAGCCCCTCAACACTCCCCCATGGGGTTGGAGACACAGAATGGGCTGGTCTGGGCCTCAGGCTCTGGTGTGCGACGAGGGGAACGTGGGGAGGGTCTTTCTCCTCCGTCGGGGGCCACGTCAGAGAGGGGCTTGCTTTGGTTTTTGCTTCTCAGTGCAGCTCCCGACTGATTTATCTGTGGGTCGGTGGCCTCCCATCCCAAAACCCCCCACCCCTGAGCCAGCCCCTCAAGGGCCCAGCACCCCAACCCTGGACATGGGCGCCATGGAAACCAGCCACTGAGGGTGTGGGCTCTCCCCAGCATAGAGCCGGATAAGCCAGAGCCCCAATCCCCTGCCCCTCCTGGAGCCGCCCAGCTCTGAGCTCCCTTCTCCCCCCCACCCAAAAGCCCCCAGCTCAGAATCTGGACACTCTTATACCCCAGCCCTGAGCCCTGCCCCAAACTTGGAGACTCCCTCCTGGATCCTAACCCCCTCATCCCGGCCACCCCAGAGCCTGCACCCTCAGACACAGGCCTTGCGCCCCAACCCTCCGCCCCCTCCCCCCACAGAGCTCCTTGCATGGAGCACCAGGACCCAAAGGAAAGTGGTTTTGCTCACGCTCTGTCACTAGCCTCCTATGCCTGGTTTTGCAGAGACCGCACTGTGCTTTGTGATCTGACAAACCCA
Organism: Pelodiscus sinensis; assembly: GCF_052426305.1. Classification (NCBI taxonomy): domain Eukaryota; kingdom Metazoa; phylum Chordata; order Testudines; family Trionychidae; genus Pelodiscus; species Pelodiscus sinensis. The sequence goes on from NC_143073.1 coordinate 25,502,458, forward strand.
CTTCCTCTCGCATGCTCCCCAACCCCCTCCCCGCCCCCCCATGCACAAGGGACTAGCTGGCAGGGAGCTCTGCAAACGGCTCTTGGCTGATCTATGGGACCCGCCTCCCCAGCTCGTGTCCTGCACTCCCCCTCCCCGAGCCAGGGAGAGACCCTGCAGACTCCAAAGGAAGTGTAGACACAGCTCCCCACCCCCTCCGCTCCACTTCACTTCACTTGCAAACCGGAGTCCTCCGGAACAAGGGATGAAGAAGCCGGCTTGGACCCTGCTGATGCTTTGCCCGGGGCTGGACTCGATGGCCCCTGAGGTCCCTGCCCGCCCGGGGATCCTATGAACCCCTGTATCCAGCCCCTTCCCACCCCTCCCCTCCAGGTCCCGCCTGTGCAGCGCCCCGGGGCAGGTCGAACTGAGGGGCAGGCCGCGTGGGGAGACAGAGGTCTCCTTTCACCTGGTCTGTGCAGACAGGCCTGTCTCCAGGATGGGCATGAGCCGGCCTGGGCCCTTCCCTCAGCTGGAGGGAAGCCTGGGGGGGGATGGGCCAGCAGGGGCACCCCGGGGCCTGGCTGGGAACCTCTAGGATCAGGGTGCCTGTCTGGGGAGGGCTCCCATGTGCGGGTAGAGGAAGGGCCGGCCATGGGATTTCTTCTCATCAGAAATTTCCTCTTCTACAGGGAAAAGAAACAACCCACAGCCCTGTCTCCTGGCCTTCCCCCACTGGTGAACCCAGATGTGTAATGCCCCCCCCCCCAGTCTCCTTTATGCCTTTCCCTCACCAGTGACATGACTCTCCTGCTTTCACAAGTGGGTAAACTGAGGCAGAGACATGCTCAAGACCTCCCAGTTGGCCAGTGGCAGAGCTGGTCCCATCACAGGGCTCGCTGCGTCAGGCCACGCTGCCTTCCTGGTGCAGGAAGGGGTGTCCCACCCACATCCCATCCCTCCCTTCCAGGGACTGGAGCTGGGAGGGATGTTGGGTCCATCGCCAGTGCCAGACCACCCTGCGGCCCCGAGTCCTGGAGCCGCGCTTGGCTTGTGGGGCTCAGAAGCTGGGCAGATATCATAGAATCATAGAACACTAGGACTGCAAGGGACCTCGAGAGATCATTGAGTCCAGTCCCCCGCCTTCACGGCAGGACCCAGTACTGGTATAATAGTGCAGACATTGGTCTGCTCTGGGAGCGGCTCCTATCCTTCAGTTCTGATCAGACTCAATGAAATGTAAGACCAGGCTCTAGGTCAAGTCAGACGATATTGGGATGAACCCCGAGGTGATCACCCGCAAAGGCGGGGGGGTGTCTGTGTCTCTCCTGCGACAAGGCTATAGAACTTGTCTAAAAGTCGCTCTGAAAGGAAGGGCCAGGCAGAGGGAGCACATGTCCCCGTTGGGCCCAGAAAGGGCCAGGGCTGTGCAGGGGTCAGCGACAGCCCCAGCTCCGCGGAGGGACCCGAGCTTAACCATCCCGGCCCTTCCTCCGGGGGGCGTGAAGGCCGAACGGTTGGTTCAGGAACACACCTGGCCCATCACATGCGGATCACCAGGCTGCGGCGTTTGTTTCACATGAGAAGAAAGGAGAAAAATGGTGGAAATCTCAACACAGGGAGCTCGAAATCTGTAATTATTGTGGTCTGAAGCCAATGGTGCAAGAACACTCTTTGGTGCACTGGTGCAAGGACACTTTTTGGTGCACCGGTATCATTTTCAGGGCACTGTAATCTCATTCCTAGTGGACTGTGCAGAACTCGGAAGAGCGCCTATGGCCAGTGCTGGGTTCACTGTTTAACCTGTTGGTATCACAGCTGCACATGTACAAAACAAAATGTATCTTAAGGAGCAGATTGTGAGGGGCGCACCAGGGGAAAGTGCCACCCCCGTTATAGGATGGTGAATGGAACCAAGTCACCATTAGTCCCTGGACACTTTTGTTTAAAGGTTTCATTTTCTGGTGACAGGGAATCACCCTGCCCGCTTCCCATTTTCTGCAGAGCCCCCAGATGCATTTCCTCTATCGATGGAGTATATTAGACCATGATCCGTTAGCTGACAGTCAAAGCTGCAGGGACCTTTGGCTCCCAGTTGAAATCGCACCGGCAAGGCGCGGTGTCGGTCGGCCTGGCAGAGGACGGAGTCGGGATTAGAGTCTCTGCGCCCAGGAGGGAGCTGAGTCGCTGGCACCGTTGGTAAGTCGCTTGTTCCTTTGCAATTGTTGCTGTCACCGTTTTATGCTGTTCGAGGTCCCGGATTGTTCACACCCGGCCCTTGGCGGACGAGGGGGCTTGTCCAGCAGCGCTAAGGCCGCTTTTGTGTCGTCTCTTTGCCCAGATAAGCAGAGAAACCGGCACCTGTGCTGCTCCCTAGACTGTCCCTGACTCTCATTAAAAATCTAAAGCGGGACGCTAAACGCAGGATCCTGGGACCCCCCCTGGCTGATCGCCTGGCTGGGCTTTAGGCATCCCCACCCTGCTGAACCCCCTGACTCCAGCCACCTGCCACCCCTGTTACATGAGCTCAGTGAGCAGGTTCCCGCGACACCCCGACGTACAACCCCCCCCAACACTCCCAGAGACGTCTCCCCTGAAAGAAACATCCCCTGCGCCGGGGTCAGTGACTTAATCGACTCCCCAGAGCAGCGGGGGAGGGGCGTTGGCTCCCTCTCTCGTCCCTCGATGGCTGGTGGCTGAGGAGAGGTTATTCCCCAGTCGGCGCCTGCCAAGCGGCCAGGGGAAGCTGCAGGAGCCAGACCCGGTCACAGCCCGGCAGGGTGGAGGGGGCTGCAATGAGGCTGCGTGACCCCTACACGCTCTGAGTTCCTGCAGCCTCTTGGTACCAAGGAATCCATTCATTAATCAACCCCCCCCCCCACACCTGGGAGGGCGGCTCCTCGGATCCTGCTGGGCCTGGACTTTGACCTTCCTCTGGGTCCGTAACGTTCCCACAGTTCAACCTCCAGCGGCCCCTTCCCACGGGCCAGAGGAATCCCCGGCCAGCCCGAGCCTCGGGACCGGTCAGCGACACCCCAGGCGGGCGCCCTCCACATGCAGTGAGGGGCCCGTCCACACTCACAGCCCCCAGAGACCCACCCGGTGGGAGCCGAGCAGTCACCCGCCGGCCTGCAGTGCGCGTCGGATGGCCAAGAGCTGTCCCACCCCTTTGGGTCTATGCCCCTGTCTGCCTCTGGAGGGCACATTCCTCCCTGGACTGCAGAATTAGTCCGTGAGAAAGATTAAACTTGTGTGCTACAGGCAGAGGACAGCGGAGGGGGAAGCAGCAGGCTCTGCTGAGCTGTGCCCTGTGTCCGGCCCCAAATCCTGAGATTTCTGCCGAGCGCTTCCAATTCTCACACACATGGAAATTTAAATGGATTAAAAACTGAATGCAAAAATCTTAAAATACGCAATTTCCCAGAAGCATGAACATTGAAATAGACCAAAATGAAGAAAAAAGCCCCAAAATGCTTAAAACCAAGGGCTGTGTCTACATTGGCATGATCTTGCACCAAAGCGGCTGCTTTTGTGGAAAAACATGCTCCCTGTCTACACTGGCGGGGAGTTTTTGCACAAGAACACTAATGTTCTAATGTGTGAAATCAGGGCTTCTTGTGCAAGAACTATGATGCTCCTGCTTTCACAAGTGGGTAAACTGAGGCAGAGACATGCTCAAGACCTCCCAGTTGGCCAGTGGCAGAGCTGGTCCCATCACAAGGCTCGCTGCGTCAGACCCAAGAGGCCAGTGTAGACAAGCAACATGAATTTCTTGCACAAGAAAGCCCTATGGTTAAAATGGCCATCGGAGCTTTCTTGCTCAAGAGAGCGTCTACACTGGCACGGATGCTCTTGCAGAAAGGCACATGCCGGTGTGGATGCTCTCTTGTGCAAATACTTTAGTGCAAGAACTCGTGCGTTAAACAGTATTTGCACAAGATCATGCCAATGTAGACACAGCCCAGGATTTTACACAGCAGCGGAGATTTCAATGGGAAAAAAGCCTAAAAATCACACGTTTGCACAACTGTGTGGATTGAAATGGCTCCCAACTGCAAAAAATGCTTAAAACTCTACTTTTACACAACTGTGAAAATTCAATTTTAAAAAGGCTTAAACCGCAACATTTTACACAGGTTTGGGAATTTAAAAAGCAACCACATAAAATGCTACAAAGCCCGTACGGACGCCCTTCTGGGAGCTGAAATGAATCCCACTTGAAAATGTAACTTGTGGAAATTCACATCAAACCAAAAATAGCTCCAATGCTAGCATTTGGCAAACCTGGGGAAATGTATCCTGCTGAAAATAGTGGAAAACACAAACAATAAACCATAATAACAGCTGAAGGAATTTAAAAAATTACCATTCAGTCCCACCCGGCCTCTGTCTCAGTGTGTCACGGCTCCTGCCGTGTGCCCGCCCCATCCGTGGGCTCACACCGGTGGCCCTGCGCCAAACCCCGTCCTGCTCTCTCATTTCCCCGGGCGTGGGGGCCAGCCTGCGGCAGAGCTCACGGGACGGACCCCAGCAGCCGGAGGGCAGTGACTCACAGTCACCTGGTGCCACCCCTGAGAGCCCTGGAGGGTTAACGCGGGTCCCGCTCCCCTGGGGGCTGTTTGCCCTGCGGGTCAGTGACCCAGGGCAGCTCCGAATGGCACCAGCTGGAACCGGGAGTGAACCCTGGCCTGGCTGAGATGGACACTGTGTGCCTGGGGCTGGAATCTCCAGGCAGGGCCCAGTGTGGGGGGTTAGCGACCCCTCAGGCCCAGGGCCCGGTTGTGGCTCCCAACTTGCCTGGATCCAGCCCTCAAGGCTCAGGGCTCCCCCCTCAGCACTGGGGAGCCTGCGCTGGTGCCCAGCCCCTCAACACTCCCCCATGGGGCCGGAGACACAGAATGGGCTGGTCTGGGCCCCAGGCTCTGGTGTGCGACGAGGGGAACGTGGGGAGGGTCTTTCTCCTCCGTCGGGGGCCACGTCAGAGAGGGGCTTGCTTTGGTGTTTGCTTCTCAGTGCAGCTCCCGACTGATTTATCTGTGGGTCGGTGGCCTCCCACCCCAAAACCCCCCACCTCTGAGCCAGCCCCTCAAGGGCCCAGCACTCCGACCCTGGCTTGCACCCAAGGGACATGGGCACCATGGAAACCAGCCACTGAGGGTGTGGGCCAGAGTGAGTGTCCCCTGGGGGGCAGCAGAGACCTACCCCACTGGCCGTGGGGGGAAGGGTCATCTTGCATCCCCCACTCCAGGTCTGTCACTTTAAAACCAATTCACCTTCTGCTCACACTGGCTACAGAACATTTTCTTCCTCACACCTTCCCCTCAGCCACCGAGGTTTTCTGCACCCCCCAGCAGTTACCCCCCTTCTTCCATGCCAGGGGACCCCATTCTGCCACTGTCAAGGCCTCTATGTACTCCCCAAGTCTCTCAATGAAAGAGCTCTGTGGGCCCCCCATCTTTCCTCCCTTCAGGTCAAGGACCCTGTGTCTCCTATCTCCCCTCCCCTCTGTGCCCCCCATTCCCTGCTACCCTATGCCAGGGGCCCTCGGGCTTCCACCAGTGAGGTACAAAATCCAGATTGCAGGGGGGCTCTCAGTACCTAGGGCTGAAACACCAGACATGTAGGCCAAGGCCTAACACGATTTCCAAGTAGCCAGTTGAGGGCCTGGGGCTAAGAAATGCAGAAGGAAGCAAGCAGAGACCCCCCCCCCCCCCCCGCCCCCCGTGCTCAGGAACCACCGGGCAATATGCAAAACATCCTCCAGAAGGTTCATTTCAAAACAGTAAAATGGTGCGAGGTGCATGTGTGTCCAGCACGGGCCTCCCTCAGGGAACCGGCCTGCGCCAGCGCCAACCAGACCACAGAGCGCCTGCCCCCCTAGGGCATTCGGGGTCCCACATGTTTGAGGGTCCTATGACCAGCGAGGACCAAGGGGGTGGACAGTTTAAGGTGGTGGTGCCCATATTGGGTGTAGACGGAGCTGCATTAGGAACAGGGAGCCCAGGGTGAGTAATCGGAGCTCCTGCTGGGATCCCCTCAGCCTGCCCCACCATCCCTGCCCCCCGGGGTGTGTCCTTCGCTCTGCTGAGCAAGGCAGCTGCAGTGAAATTGGCACCGCCCCGCCCAGCCCGCTGCAGCCTACAGCCATCACCCTGGTGCCCAAAGCCCAGTCACACTTTGGGGTGGGGGGCTGGGTCTGGCCCTTACGTTCCTGGGGCCTCTGTGCTGATATTCCCAGGACTTGAGCTACAAACCTTCCTGCCCCCAGCTCAGGGCCGGTGACTCTCATTGCGACCCTGCCCGGCCTCCGTCAAGAACGGCCAGCCCCCGACAGACAGTTTGCGGCTCCAGAGCCCCCTGGCTCAGACCCCAGACCGGCTCCAGCTCCCGCCCCGGCACCATGAAGACGCTTCTCCTCTGCTGCCTCCTCTGGGCCCTGCTGGAGACAGGTGAGAACGGGGCCGGGAGGGTGCCTGGACCCCTACCCGGTGCAGACAGGCAAAGACCCACCCAGGAGAGTTGCTCTGCCGGAGAGGGGCTCCCTCCCCCCCCCCCCCCGGTGAAATCTGCACCAGCTCTGAGATCTTCTCCCTGGGCTGCTCAGCGCCTGTCCCACACGGGATGGGGGATGGTCCTCACAGTTCTCCCCGGGGAGACGGGGTCTCCTGCCTCGGTTCTCATAGACTCACAGAACCCCAGGGTGGGCAGAGACCTTGGGAGACATCGAATCCAGATTCCTGCCCAAAACAGGACCAGCCCAACTCAACCAGCCCAGCCAGGGCTTTGTCCAGCTGGGACTTAAACACCCCTAGGGATGGAGATTCGCCCCCCTCCCTAGGGAACCCAGCCCAGCAATTCCCACCTGCCTGGGGAAATCATTTGTCCTAATCTCCCCAGACCTTGTGATGGCGCGTTGGGGTTTCCCGTCTCCTGCAGCCCCGTAATGGCACAGACAGATTCCACCAGCCAGTTTATTGCTTCTCCAGGATACAGCACAGCACAGATGTAATCTGGTCACAGGAACTGGGGCTAGGAGGCCTCAGTGCCCCACCCTTGAGATGGGAGGTGGCTGGGCCCTACAATCCCAGCCCCCTCCCTTGCCCCTTCTCCCCTGCTTCCCAGCCCAAAACTAAAGACCATCCCTTCCACCAGGGGCGGCATCCCACCTTCCTTTGTTCCTCTCCCTGGGGGGTAACTGGTAGAACAGGTCACCTTCCTGTCCCATCAGCTACTCGGCTGCACCTTGGTACAAACAGCAGCCCGTGGAGGTCACTCACAACCCAAGCAAAGTACCCCCACTATGTCACAGACCTCCCCCACTGCAACTTGAGCCCATTGCTCCTTGTTCTGTCACCGGCCACCCCTGAGAACAGCCTCTCTCCAGCCTCTTTGCAACCACCCTTCAGGGAGTTGCAGGCTGCTCTCAAATCCCCCCTCACTCTGCTCTTCTGCAGACTAAACAAACCCAAATCCCTCAGCCTCTCCTCATAGGTCATGTGCTGCAGCCCCCTCCTCATTTTGGTTGCCTCCACTGGACCCTCTCCATTGTGTCCACATCCTTTCTGTAGTGGGGGGCCCAGAACTGGACACAATACTCCAGATGTGGCCTCCCCAGAGCTGAATAAAGGGGAATAATCACTTCCCTAGAGCTGCTGGCAATGCTCCTCCTAATGCCCCTAATCTGCCATTAGCCTTCTTGGCTGCAAGGGTGCCCTGTTGACTCATCTCCAGCTTCTCATCCACTGGAATCCCCCCAGGTCCTTTTCTGCAGAACTGCTGCCTAGCCCGTCGATCCCCAGCCTGTAACAATTCTTGGGATTCCTCTGTTCCAAGTCCAGGACTCTGCACTTCTCCTTGATGAACTTCATCAGATTTCTTGGGGCCCAATCCTCCAATATGTCTGACACACTCTGGAGAAGATCCCTGCCCTCCAGTGTATCTGCCCCTCCCCCTAATTGTGCAATAGAGGGATGCACAACACTGGCAAAAAACCAAGTGAGATCCCAGCTGGGTTAATGGGCCATTGCTCCATTGGAGTCAATGGGGCAGATCCCAGCTGGGTCAATGGGCCGTAGCTCCATTACAATCAATGGGGCTGCAGCGAAGGCTCAGCACTGATGGATCCTGTTGCCTTTGCTTCTCTAGGGACCTGTGTTTCCTGTGAGGTCTGCCACAATGAAGGTGACAGCTGTACGGGCCCGGTACAAGTCTGCAGCAAGGAACTGGATTGCTGCGGAATCATTAAAGTAGAATCCATGCGAAGTAGGTGCAGGAGACTTTGACCAGCCCAGAACACAGGCTGGGTAGGAGTCAGGCCACCAAGAACCAGGGGCTGTTGGGTTAGGGCAGGGGGCCTGGGAGCCAGGACTCCTGGGATCTCTGTGGCTCTGTGAGGGGGCTGGGGCTGGTGGGTGGAGGGAGAGGCTGGGGGAGTCTCTCGTTGGTCCTGGCAGGGGTGTGACGTCCCATGGATTAGAGCCGGGGGAGTCATGACTCCTGTTTTCTCTCCCTGGCTCTGGGAGGAAAGAGAAATCCAGCGGGTGAGGGGCAGCTGTGGGATCCAGTCCTACTCGTTCTGTACTGACCAGGTGTGAGTCGTGCCTCAGTTTCCCCCTCTCTAGATAGGTCATAATCACACCTGTGAAGTATTGTGAGGGGGAGGCAGAGATCTGAAGCCTCATCACCTCTTCCTCCCATGCAGGGGAGATAAAGACCCCGATCTTTGCGAAGACCTGCGTGTCCTCCAGCCTGTGCAACCTTGCACCCCTCTACGTGACTATTGGGAACGAGATCTCCTTCAGCGGGAAAGTCGCCTGCTGTGTCGGGGAGGCCTGCAAAACAGCCACTGTTAGCGGTACAGCGCCCGCCTTCCTCTCCAGCCTGTCCACTCCCCGGCGCCCCCTGCCCTGCCTGGCCCCTTCAGGCCTCTCTGTGGGAAGACAGAATGGGATTAGAAAAGAACCTTTAATCTGCTGCCCTGCAGGGGGCGCCCCATTGGGTAACCCTGAACCCCTGTTTGGGGGGAGGTCAGTGGGCGGGGCTCTAGGCTTGCACCACCTGTGAACCGGATCCAGGATTCCCTGCTGCAAATCTCTCCCTGCCCTGCAATCTCCTGTGCCCCAGAGCTGCAGCGCCCGCTGCAGGAGGATCCAAGACTGAGCAGTGCAACCCACGACTGCTCTCCCTGCCCCGACGCCCCCTGGGCCTTGTCCCCAAAGCTGACTGTGTTTGCTACACTTTTCCCAGTGCCCCCGGATACCACCACCCTGAATGGCCAGCGCTGCCCAGCATGCGAGTCTGAGTTATCCCATCACTGCAGCAAAGAAGAGATTATGAACTGCACAGGCACCCAGACCCACTGCCTTCATGTCAGCAACACAGAGAAAATCGGTAATTGGCATCCCTCTGTGTCTCTGTCTGATTTCCCCACCCAGGAGACACCACGCAAGTGGGCAGGCCCGTGCTGTGGGGAACGTTAAAGATTTCTTTAAGATAAAACGTTGGAAGGGAAAGTTGTTTTGAATTTCAATAATGAACCAGTCTGATTTTTCCCAGAATTTGTTTTCATGGGGGTCTCTTCCCACTGACACAGTCTGACGAATCTGAATTCACAAAATATGTTCAGATTTCTATTTTTAACAGCAGAAAGGTTTCAGCTAAAAAATCTCAGAGCACAAGAGAATTTCTGAGCAGTCTCTGGCAAATGAGAGGAGATGAAATTGAAAAGGGAGAAGTGCACTATGATGAAAACAATGCTTTTTCCAGTCAATAACTTGTTAATCTTTGGAACTCCCCATCACTGGAAACTGCTGTGGTCAGGAGCTATGTAAAATTCTAAAAGATTCTTGCTTATTAAGAAGAGCTGGAGTGATCAGAATGAATGATCAGAAAACTGCTGAACCTCCGTTTTCCAGTATTACACTGATTTCTAGTTATTAGTAATATCCCTCATATCGGTGGTTTGGATACCTTTCTGGGCAGGATCTAGTGCTGGCCGGTGATTGAGGCAGGATACTCTCCTGTGCACAGCGCCCTGAACAAGGGCCCCCAAACTGCCTTGTTGTCTCTTGATTTGTTGACTAGCAGGCTCTAAAGGAATACAGGAAAAGTGACAGTACAAACACACCCTGCCTGGGTCTGCTGCAGAAATCTCTCAGCTGGTGGGACCCGGATGTCTCAGGGTTATTTCTTTACTGGTTGTGGAACAGTGTAACAGACGCCCCAACTGAGATCGGGGCCTTTTTGTTCCAGATGTTGCACAGACCCCTTGGCTGAGAGGTGAATCTTCTGCTGCATACTTGCCCTTGCCAAAATTGGGAGTCTCTGTTTGCCAGGGTCTGTACAGGGCCTTGGGATGAGAACTGGTTAAGGATCCCACTTCTGCCACCATTAGTGAGCAGCACCATTGCCAGGTGAATGGTGGGACTGTTGTCACCCTGTTAGATCATTAGAGATCAGGGGTTCACTGAGTAACACTGCATCAGAGCAGAGAAAGGGAGATTGTCACGAGGTCCCAGATGGGCAGCAGGGAGTGGCTCAGAGGGGAAAGGAGACCACGTTGTATAGGACCAGAAACATAAAAGGCTTCCCAAAGGGGTTCTCAGACACTGACCCTCTTGCTTTGTCTGCCACAGGTGAGAGAACCATAAACTCCACCATGAAAGGCTGCGCCAGTAAGTCTACCTGCACTAATATGCAGCAGTTCAAAGGGATTTTCAAGGGGTTCGGTGTGGATCTCACCACGGCCGAATGCAGCCGAGCCTCCTCCCGCATGGCCACTGTGGCTCTGGAACCGGCCAGACTCGTCCTCCCAGCCCTCCTTACCATCCTGCTTGTGAACGGCCTCTCCTGATCCCCCTCTCCTGTCACAACCCCCCTGCCCTGGGGAGCCACGCTGCTGGTGGCAGGGCTGGGATTCACTTCCCCTGGAACGGGAGAAACAGAATAAAACAGACACGAGAAAACTGGACGGGATCAGGTGTCTGTGTCTGTGTTTGTGAGGGGGAGGGAGGCTGATTCTTGGATTGTGTGTGTGTGTGTGTGTGTGTGTGTGTGTGTGTGTGTGTGTGTGTGTGTGTATTAGTGAATCTCGGGTATTGTGTGTCTTCTTGTGTGTAATGAGTGTGGCTATGTCTACACTGCAGGCTCCTTTTGAAAGAAGCTTTTCCAGAAGAGATCTTCTGGGAAAACGTCTTCTGAAAGGGAGCAGCCACACTGCGAAAGCGCATCGAAAAAGTGATCTGCTTTTTCGACAGATAGCGTCCACACTGAACGGACGCTCTCTCGCATGTGAGCTGTGGTTACTGTGGATTGAGTGGCCACCAGGGCACCTCTGCTTTTCCCTCTTTCCTCCCTTGGGAAAGAACTCCCTCTTCCCCCTCCACACAGGCCTTTTCCAGAAGAGCTCTTTCAGAAACAGGCTTCTTCCTCGTAGAATGAGGGTTACCAAAGCCGGAAAAACCCCTCTGCTCTTTCAGTTTTCCTCATGTTGTTGGTCCCTGTCTGTTGGACGCCATTTCAGAGGTTTGCCCGAAGAAAACTGATTGGACAAAAATTAGCGGCTGTAAGCAGGACAAAGGCGAACTCCCTGCCGATTATTAGATAGGCTAGCAAGGGTATTTGAGCAACATTTCAGTGCATACGAAAGCTGAGAGCAGGGGAAGTTGTAACTGTGCACGACAGCATTTGTTGGGAAGGTATGGGACAAGGATATACCCTGACAGGACATTTGCTCTTTCAGGCCAATGATAGCTGTGTACACGTTAATACCACCACCTTCCAAGACATGCACTTTCATCTCACCACTGTTATGGGAAATCATGTCATTTATTGGCCCGCTGACAAGGTCCTACGAACAGCCCTTAGATTCCAAATACCCCGCGACTGGACTACTCTAGTACCGACCGATTCCAGAATTTACTTTCACTCTTACCAGAGGTCCAGAAAATCTCTGAATTACAAGGTCAAATTCATGTTCTCCAAAATACCTATCAAACTGAGGCACATGCTTTCCACACAGTCTATAGAACATCCCTCCTGTGTACTAATTATGATGTATCGTGTTATGTAACTAAGGCTATGCAGCGACCCCGTTATAGAGTTATTGCGGGGATATTAATGATTGTATTGCTTTTGCTTATTGTAGGATTATTTTATTGTTGTTATAGAGGATGTCCTAATGGGAATAGTTTTCATGTTCATACTAATCCTATATTACCATTGCAACCAATCCATACCTGTGAGGTCAATCCTCTCGATGTCAGAACAGAAATACAATGTTTAATGAATATAGAGATTTGAAGGAGTAGTTGTGCCTAGGGCATAAAAGGGGAGAGTGTGGAAGCAGGACTAAGGGAGAGGGGATTTGGGTGGCCATTTCAGGGTTTGTCAGTAGCAGAGCAAGAGTCTGGGTCACTCTGACTCCTGCTAACGCGAGAGCTGAAAGAGACGCTGCGTTCACCTCTCTGCCTCGCTCTCCAGGATAAGAGTGGAATGCTGACCTCAGTGAGAACCTTGAGATAAGACAGTGTCTGATGAGAACTGAGTGGGCAGGGAAGTAATTGTTTAATGTAACGGAAAGGTAGATATATTGGCTTTTAATTGTTTTGTAGTTGAAGATCCACTTATGCTGTCTTCCCTTGCAATATTGCTCGAATAAACTGCCTCTGGCAACTTGTTGCTTAAACACAACGGAGAGTGAAGGCTCGTTATCTTCCACAGTGTGCCTAAGTATTGAACTCTGTGTGTGTGTGTGTGTGTGTGTGTGTGTGTGTGTGTGTGTGTGTGTGTAATCCCAAGTCCTGGTTTGAGTGTGTCATCGTGAATCTTGGATCAAGTGTGTAAACGTGAGTCCAGGGTTGTGTGGTGTGCATCTGGGGATTATGTCTGTCTGATGGATTTCCTAATGTTAATTTTAGTGGGGTCTTGGGGGAGTCAGAAGCCTCATTCTGAGGCTGATTGGAGCGAGGCCGACTCCTAGTAATTGAATGGGGAGAGCATGCGCAGAGGCGTGCACACACACACACTCACAAACACACATACACGGAATGGAGCCTGCACAGCCGGCTCCCGTGCCACCCCTCTGACAGGCCCTCATGCAGGAGGGAAATGAGGTTGGTTTATTTGTGGGACCTTATACAGCCTAGAATAGTCCCACTTTTTGTCATAAAACTGAAAATATGTTCAGCTGACTCCCCTCCCCAGCTGCTGCCCTTTAATTACACTGTGAGGCTATGTCTACACTGGCAGCTTCTTGTGCAAGAACTCTTTTGTGGAAGAGTTCTTGTGCAAAAAGTCTTCCACAAGAGAGCATCTACACTGCCATGTGCTTTTGCACAAGAGATGTGCTTTTGCACAAGAGCATCCATGGCTGTGTAGATGCTCTCTTCCGCAAGAAAGCTCTGATGGCCATTTTAACCATAGGGGCTTCTTGCGCAAGAAATTCATTTTGCCTGTCTACACTGGCCTCTTCTGGAAGAGCTCATGCACAAGAGGGATTATTCCTGATGGGGAGAGGAATAACTCTTCTGGAAGAAGCCCTGTTTTACAACATGATACTGTAAATTTACTTGTGGGAGAACGCTCGTGCAGTGTAGACAGCCAGCAAGTTTTGCAGAAGAACAGCTGTTTTTCCGCAAGAAGCTGCCAGTGTAGACGTACCCACAATGTGGTTTTCTGGAAGGGCCACTAGCCAAGGCTGGAAACCCCAAACAGCCACCTGGGGATGCCAGGGCCCTGCTGCCTCCTGCATAAAGCGGCTCCTGGAAAGGCACCTGGGCCAGGAGTGAACCCCGGACTCGGGTGGGGAGATGAACACAGGCATGTTCAACATTGGAAGTAAAGGAGACGCATCTGTAGCCCTAACAAAATACAGGACTATGTAGCACTTTAAAGACTAACAAGATGGTTTATTAGGTGAGGAGCTTTCGTGGGCCAGACCCACATCCTCAGATCAAATAGAGGAAGAAAATAGTCACAACCATATACAGGCAGTCCCCGGGTTACGTACAAGATAGGGACTGTAGGTTTGTTCTTAAGTTGAATCTGTATGTAAGTCGGAACTGGCGTCCAGATTCAGCCGCTGCTGAAACTGATCAGATTCAACTTAAGAACCCCAGGCATCCCCAAGTCAGCTGCTGCTGAAACTGATCAGCGGCTGATTCCAGGAAGCCCAGGGCAGGGGCTTCCTGTAGTCAGCCACTGGTCATTTTCAGCAGCTGCTGACTTGGGGACACCTGGGGCAGAGCAGCTGGGGTGCTGCTGGGTTGGTCCAGTGGCGCCCAGAGCGGCGCTACGGGACCAACCGGCAGCGCCCCAGCTGCTGTACCACAGGCGTCCGGAGCAAAGCCGCGGAGCACGGGGGCAGCGGGACAGCCCAGACGCGCCGTGGATATCCTGCTGCCCTCGGGCTCCGTGGCTTTGCTCTGCTTTGCTCCCCTTCCCCCTGGTCTGCAGACCAGGGGGAGGGGGAGCAGAGCAGAGCGGCGGAACGCGCGGCCAGCTGACAGCCCAGACGCGTCTGGGCTGTCAGCTGGCCGGGCGTTCCGCCGCTTTGCTTCCTCTCCCTGGTCTGCTGGAGACCAGGGAGAGGAAGTGCCCCGTTCGTAACTGCGGATCTGACATAAGTCGGATCCGCGTAACTCGGGGACTGCCTGTATACCAAAGGATACAATTAAAAAAATGATCTGAGGAAGTGGGTCTGGCCCACGAAAGCTCCTCACCTAATAAACCATCTTGTTAGTCTTTAAAGTGCTGCATAGTCCTGTATTTTGTTTCAGCTACACCAGACTAACACGGCTACATTCTATCTGTAGCCCTGTGGATTAGCAGCTCCCTCACCTGCTATACAGGCTCCAGCCAGCAGAGGGGCCAAAGGCCTGGGTCCAGGTTACAGCTGTGGTGCTGTGAACCATCCCAGGCTTTCTTAGACCTTTTTTTTTTTTTTTAAGGGAGAGAGAGGAAGGTTTTCCTGATACAATTCTCCCAGCTACAGTGATGGCTCCCTGGCCCATGCGCTGCCCCTCGGCTCCCGGCACCGAGCCCCCAGCTCCTACTGGCCACGGTTCCCCATCACTGGGAGTTGCTGGAGCGGTGTCTGCAGGCAGGGACAACGCGTGGAGACCCCCTGCTCTGCCTCTCACAGGGGCCACAGGGACAGGCCAGCCACGTCCAGGGGCAGCAGTGACCACGGGGTGATGACTCCGGCCACGAGAGGTTCGGCATTTGAGAACTCACTGCTCACAGAAATAAACGTGATGAACATGGTGAAATGCCCAGAGCAGCCAAACCCCCAAACCACCCCACTCTGCAAGCAGGGACAGAAGTAACCACAACGCCCCACGTATGTGGTGTGGAATGAAAGCCTCCACCTGAGCTATTGCTCGATGTCCACGTACATTTCTTGGGAACACACTAAACTCTAAGGTCCTGCCAACACATGACTTAGAGACTGACAAAACCTCCTGCTGACTGCAATGCTTGAGGGAGGTGGGGAGGGAAGTTGTCTTCTATGTCACTTCATTACTGGTGATTTGTCAATAGTTCTCTGAAGCTTTGTAACTGTTCCAGCTGCATCGCCTGTTAAACTCTGCAACTGTGTAACTCTCAGCCCCTTTGCTTTGTAAGTTCAGAATCCTACAGTCAGCTGGGTGATTGTTGAACCTCCCACCATTGTAACTTCTTGCAGCTTTCCTCAGATTTGCTTGTAACTAGCTCTCAGCAGCATTCTCCCCTGAGCCAGGACTGTGGGGGTGAGAGTGGAGACTGTTGTGTACTTGGGGTCAGACACCGCAAGGCTGAGCACCTGCAGCCAGGGGAGGAGTCGGGACCAATTCAGGAGACTGCTGCTCTGCTGGAGCAAGGGCAGCCTGGGCCTGCTGGCTGGTGAGGAAGGTGGATGAGTCCCAGGGGTTGTACAGGGGCAATAAGAGGAGAGAGCTGGGGCAGAAGCCCTCTGTCTGAGAAGCTCTTTCTCTTCTGACCAGCTCCCCAGCCATGATCAGCCGACAGACCCTCCAGGATCCACAGGCCTCGGCTCCATCTGCCACCCATATGCCAGTGGGAGTGAGTGAGGGTCTGAGGGCAGAATGAGTGTGTGTGAATGAATGAAGGGGGGTGTGTATTGGTGTGTGAGAGAGGGAAAGTGGTGGGGAGGGAGGGGAGGAGGGAGAGCTGGTTCCTCTTATTTTAAACCTTCAGTGGCAGCTCTGCCCTCTTTAGCTGAACCATCTAGTGGAGTGCGAATTCCTCAATCAATACGTCCACCCTCCTGTAACCCTGGGGGGTCTCCAGTGGGAACTTTGGGGGTAACATGCTGGGTCGGGAGAGGAGAGTGCTGGGCCGGGTGTGTGTGAGAGAGAATGAGACTTGCATTGCCAAGCTCCCTCCAGCTCCTCCTCTCTGTGAGGAGACGGGGTACAGGAGTGGGGGCAGGAGGGACACTCTGACATCAGACCCCCCTTCTCCCTCCAACAATGCTATTGGGAAAAGGTGCACACACTGCGGAGAGCCGTTTCCATACCTTTTGCTGAAAAATGCAGTAGCCGGGACTTAGTCTGAGAGGACAGTGGTACCTGGGACAGCTCCGAGTGGGCACTGGCCTTGGGATCTGGCCCAGACCCAGGTCCAGCGGCAGACCGGCTGTGATAGACAAGGGCGAATTGCAGAGCCCTGGGGTGAGATCTCGACCTCACAGCCCTGAGAGCGGGGGTGGGTGGAGAAGCCTCCTGGGGCCGTGGCCCCGAGAGCGAGTAGCAGGGGAACAGTGACACTGAGCAGGCAGCTGCTACTTACAGGGTCCCAGGGCCGGGTCCCAAAGTCCCCCTGTGACACCGAGTCGGGGTTCCCCTGATCCTGCAGCCCCGCAGCAGCAAGAACAGACTCCACCAGCCAGTGGAATAAAGAGGGTTTATTGCTTCTCTGGGATACAGCCCAGCACAGACGTGACGTGGCTGCAGGAGTCAGGGTCAGGATGCCTCAGACCCCTTGGGGTGGGGGGGTCCATTGTCCCCCCCAGACCCTCAGACCTCAGCTAAGGCCATTTCCTTTGTGTTCCCCGGCCAGCAACTAAACCTTCCCCCAAACCTGGTGTTCGTCTCCCCCTCCCTCCCTTTGTCTCCCCCCGGGAAGCGCCTTGTTCTCTCCTCAGGCTGGGCCTGGGTGTCTGGGCCAATGCACATGTGGGTGAGTCCATGGGAATCACACATCCCAGCACAGGGGGCACCGGGTTACAGAGCAGACAGACCCCCACTACGGCACCCCCCCAACAGCAACACAAAGGGGGTCGGAAGAAGCCTGGTCCCAGGTGACCGACCAGAAAAGCCTCCTGGGGGCACCTCCCCCCCAGAGCCAGCGGGCGGAGACGTTCGTGCCCACAAAGGGCCTCCTGGGAGAGGGGGAGCCCTTCGCACGGGGAAATTGACATTGATCATCAACCCAGCACTTGGCCCGCACGCCCCTCCCCATGCCAGGGAGAGATCCAGCAGCCTGAGTCCCCACCCTCCTCTGCTCCTCGTCGCTTGCAAACCGGTGTCTAATGCGGTGCAGCCAAAGCAATGGCTGAGGGGGGCGGGGCTCGGACCCTGGGCTGGGCCTCCCAGGGGTCAGACGCAGCAGCAGGGCTGTGGGCCCCGCACTGTGGGCAGGTGACACCCAGCCCATCCCGTGTCCTTTCTGGACGGACCCCAGGGCTACGGCTACATTGGCGTGATCTTGCACAAATACTCTTTGATGCAAGAGTTCTTGCACTAAAGTATTTGCACAAGTGAGCGTCTACACTGGCACAGGCCTTTGGGCAAGAAAGCTCCGATGGCCATTTTAACCATAGGGGTTTCTTGCACAAGAAATTAACGTTGCCTGTCTACACTGGCCTCTTGAGCAAGAACAGTTGCGCGGGGGGGCTTATTCCTGAGCGGGAGTGTCAGAGTTCTTGAGCAAGAAGCCCTGATTTCACACATTAGAATGCAACACCTCCGAGGGGACCAGGGCCGGGCGTCACTTCCAGCCCTTGAGCATTTGGGGCTAAGTCTGCTGCTTCCCCCTGAGTGCACCACTCACCGCCCTCGGGGGGGGGGGAGCCCACCCACTTCGTGAGACAAAGGCTGCTCTGCCAGCTGCAGGGCGTTTCTCAGGGGCACAGAGGTGCTCTTCCCGGAGCTTCTCCACCGAGTCTCTATAGCCGAGAGCAGGCAAAGGGTTAAAAGAGTCTCGCTTTCCTGGAATTCCCGGCAGGAAGGCCGGGGGATGTGCCAGGGCGCACAGAGGCCTGGAGGCAGGGCAGGGCCGGTGAGAGGAATAAAAAGTTAGAGACTCTATTTTGGAGCTGAGTGGAAACCCATTAAATCTTCTAAGTTACGCCACAGCCACTGGTGTATAAACCATGAAAGCGAAGCAGCCCCAGCACCAACCTCTCTGGGACAGACCCAAGTGAGAGACGGGTGCAGCTTGGCGGAACGGGGCCCTGATTTCACACCCAGCAAACCCAACTCTAAGGAGCATTTGGTAAGTGGCACCCTAGTGGTGCTCTAACCCCTAGGAAACACTCTCCTCCCAGAGCAGGGGTTGGAATCCAACTCTCTGGGCACTGCCCTGGGGCTCGGGGTGAGCAGGACACTCCAGAGACACTTCACCACTTTCCTATTCACCGCAGCTTTAAGCAGTTGATAGAGTTGGTTAAATTTTACAAGCCTTACAAACAAGGGCTGTTGAATTTCAACCTTCAATCCGATTCATTCTAAAGCCATGAACACAGCGCCCAGCAATGCCAGAGCAATTACTAGATTATTGTAATACAATAGTTAAGCCTAGTTCACTTACACTTCACCCGTAGGCTCCCTACAGTACCGGGCAGGAGGCAGTGGTCTCTTTGATACCCTGCGCTGGGTGGCCGGTGTGAAGGGGGCTATTACTTCTAGATACATCGAGCAGGACGTGTGGGTCAAACTGGCTCCCTCCTTCCCATCGATTCTTCTTACTAAGCCCATTTGATAGCAACGCCAGACTTGGTCGTTCTAGTAATATCTACCAATCGGCCATATTGTGTACGACCTCTATTGTGCCCATCTTTGGGATACATGCTGCTATTCAGGCTGTTGCGAAAACGAGATACTTGATTGTCAATTTTCTGGCTGTACCTGTGATTTTTGCTTGTCAGAAATGTTGTGCACTGGTACCGGGTTCCTCCCAATGTTCTTGGCAGGGTGTTACTGGGCCATGCTCCCTACACACGATTGTTTAGAGAACTCCCCCCAGCCTGACCTGCCTGCTACCTGCACCCGACGTGAGTCGGGCCTGGGTTTGCTGTGTTACAAACCCGCACTTTGCTCAAGGCGGCATCGTTAGTTCAGTTAAGGCAGGGTCGGCCAATGCAGACATTATTATTCTGGGGAAGACGGGGGTGTGACGTAGTGGGGGTACCTGGCTGGTTTCTATGCTGCTGGCTCTGGGGGAACCCCCACTAGCTGCCGTGGGTACCACGACCCAGCAAAACAGGATGAGTCACTATGCAAACCAGTGGCCAGACACCCCCCATGGAGAGGAACAAAGGAAGGTGGAATGCTGCCTTGGCTGGGGGGCAGGGCTGGAAGTTAGGGAGTTGGTTGCTGGCTGTCGGAGGGCATGGACGAGACAGCCTAGGGAGAGGAGCTGGAGTTTAGGGGCCCAGTCTCCCCCATCTCAAGGGGGCCTGAGGCATCCTAGCCCAGTTCCTGTAACCAGATTACATCTGTGCTGCGCTGTGCTGGAGGAGCAATAAACCACCCTCAATTCCACTGGCTGGTACAGTCTGTTTGTGCCATTTCGGGGTGCAGGAGACGGGGAACCCCCAACGCGCCGTCACACTGGTGTCAGAAGTGGGATGCACTGCACCCCGTGGATGAAGCTCCCAGCGGCAAGCGACAAGGCGCAGTAGAAGCAAGAGCCCTGGAGCCAGGCGTGCTGGAGACAGAGCGAAGCGGTTCCTGGGAATCGTGGGGCGCTGCAGCACTAGACTGGTGAGTCTGCACCGAGGGGCCCAGCGGGCAGATGGCCTACGCCCGACTCTTGAAGGCAGAGCTGGTGGGGCTGTGCAGAGAGAGGGGCTTGCCTGTGCGGAAAGCAACCAAGGCCCAGCTGATTACCCAGCTGGAAGAGAATGACCAGCCACGGGGCCAGGATCTTGTCCCCAGGGGAAGCAGCCAGACCCCCCCTGAGAGTGTGTCAGGCTCAGAGAGGGGGAGGAGCGCTGGAACCCAACGGAGAGATGAGACAGCGTCTCCCGGGAGGCCTGCAAGCCGTAGCCCATCTAGGGCAGGGGCCAGCCCAGCGGAGCTGCGGCGCCTGGAGATCCAGCTGCGGATCAGGGAATTGGAAGTAGAGGACCGAGAGAAGGAGCGCCAAGATCGAGAGAAGGAGCGCCAAGACCGAGAGAGGCAGCGACAGCATGAGCTGGCCATGGCAGAGCGGAGAACCGGCGGGGCACCGGCTGCGCCAAGTGCGGATGAGCCCCAAGGTCCCAGGGCTGCCAGCCACTTGGAGAGGCTCGTGGTGGCCCAATTGAAGGACATGGGTGACATAGACGGGTTCCTCAGCTCCTTTGAGAGGGCCTGTGGACTGCAACGGGTTCCCCCAGCTGACTGGCTGCAGGAGCTCATCCCCGCACTGAGCCAGGAGGCGGCCGGAGTGCTCAGTCAGCTGGAGGACCTACAGCCAGGGGATTACAACCGAGTCAAGGAGGCCCTGCTGCACAAGTTCGGGCTGACCCCCGAGATGTACAGGAAGAGGTTCCGGGGGGTACAGAAAGGGCCACGGGAGACCTATGTGGACCTGGCCTCCCGCCTGGCGCAATACTGCCGCAAGTGGGTGTCTGGAGTCGGAGCCCAGACCGCAGAGGAGCTGCTCAAGCTGGTCATGATGGAGCAGTTCTATGAAGCGTGCCCACCCAAACTGAGGCTGTGGCTCAAGGACCGGAGACCAGAGAACCCCCAGGAGGCCGGGAGACTGGCGGACGAGTTCACGGAGAGCCGGTCCGGGTGTGAACGGGAGTCCCGGAGAGAAAGGGAACCGCGCAGAGACCGGATCTCGGCTGAGCGACGGAGGGAGTCAACTACGGGGCGAGACCAAGGAACAGGTCGTCTGCGCCCCAGAGAACCAGCCAGGGCCTGGACAGAGACAGCCCAAAGCCTAACTTGCCAGCGCTGTGGGCAAAAAGGCCACAAGAGGGCTCAGTGCACCAGGTCCCTGGACCGGGGACTTTCCAGGGTTAACTGGCTGGGGCGGGAGGAAGGGCAGGCTGCCCCAGAGGCAGGGGCTGGCAGGCAAACCTCAGCTCAGAGAGAGGGGAAGGATGCTCAGTGCACCTCCCCTGGGAGGTCTGATTCTCAGGAGGCGGATTTCTCCGTGTACCGGGTGGGGGCAGGACGGCCCCTGCGGAGCGAGTGCCTCATACCCCTGGAGGTGGATGGTAGGAAGGTGACGGGCTTCTGGGACACGGGGGCGGAGGTGACTCTGGCCCGATCCGACATAGTGGCCCAGGAACGGATACTACCCCACGCGCAGCTGACCCTGAAGGGCATAGACGGGTCCCCGTTTAAGGTGCCTGTAGCCAGGGTGCATCTGAAATGGGGGGCCAAGGAGGGCCTCAAGGAAGTGGGGGTGCACCCGCACTTGCCCACCGAGGTGCTGATGGGGAACGACCTAGAGGAGTGGCCCCATGAATCCCAGCGGGCTCTAGTCACCACCCAGAGCCAGCGGGGGGCTGACAACGTGGGTCCAGGGAAGGACTCCCGGCAGCGTCCTCAGGGTCCCATCCCAGTGGACACGGGGTCCAGCCAGGCTGGGACTCCGGACCTAGGCAGAGGTGGGGGACAGGTCCCGATCCCTGCCTCAGCAGCTGAATTCCAGGCTGAGGTGCAGGCAGACCCCTCCTTGCAGAGGCTGAGGGACCAGGCTGGCCTCCGTGCAGCTCAGCCCCGGGGGAGAGGTGGCCAGGAGAGATTCCTGCGGGAGCGTGGGCTCCTGTTCCGTGAGTGGCTCCCCCCCAGGAAGGCGAGGGCATGGGGGGTCCAGCGGCAGCTGGTCGTCCCCCGAAAGTATCGCCTCAAGCTGCTGTATTTGGCCCACGATTCCCCCGTTGGGGGCCACCGGGGGATCCGGAGCACCCGGCTGAAGCTGCTCCAGCACTTCTATTGGCCGGGAATCTTTACAGCCGTGCAGCGGTACTGCCGGTCCTGTGACTCCTGCCAGAGGGGCGGGAAGGCCCAAGACAGGAGGAAAGCGGCTTGGGGGTCTCTACCCCAGATAGACCCTCTGGGCTGGCTGAGAGAGTTATGGGAGGGGAAGACCTCCCTGGATGGAGCGTCGGGGGTGGAAGCCGCCCTGGCTGTCCAGAGAAGGCTCACTGGGCTCATGGCCCCGGCCCGAGAGACCCCGGCCAGAGATCAAGGCCAGCGGAAGGGTGGGTGTGACCCCCGAGGACAGGCCTGGGCCAGTCACCCTGGAGCGGGGCGGCGAGTGGACAGAGGGAAGCCAATTCATGTGGGGCCTCGCCACGGCCGGCCCGAGTCAAGGGGAGCACCCATGTCCCCAGGGCGGGTTCCCACGCAGAGGACCCGAACTTCCCTAGGTCACGAGCGGAGTGACCCTGCTCAGTTCGCTCTCGGAGGGGGGAGAACTGTGACGTAGTGGGGGTACCTGGCTGGTTTCTATGCTGCTGGCTCTGGGGGAACCCCCACTGGCTGCCGTGGGTACCACGACCCAGCAAAACAGGATGAGTCACTATGCAAACCAGTGGCCAGACACCCCCCATGGAGAGGAACAAAGGAAGGTGGAATGCTGCCTTGGCTGGGGGGCAGGGCTGGAAGTTAGGGAGTTGGTTGCTGGCTGTCGGAGGGCATGGACGAGACAGCCTAGGGAGAGGAGCTGGAGTTTAGGGGCCCAGTCTCCCCCATCTCAAGGGGGCCTGAGGCATCCTAGCCCAGTTCCTGTAACCAGATTACATCTGTGCTGCGCTGTGCTGGAGGAGCAATAAACCACCCTCAATTCCACTGGCTGGTACAGTCTGTTTGTGCCATTTCGGGGTGCAGGAGACGGGGAACCCCCAACGCGCCGTCACAGGGGGTTCTCCAGGCTCCCCTACAGGCACCCAGCCCCCTCCCTCCGGCCACTAAATCTGACACTGCAGCCAGAGTCAGGCAGAGAACCCAGGAATCCCCCCACCCCAGCTCTAACTACTAGACTCTCCTCTGTGAGCCAGTCAGAGTACCCAGGAGTCCTGGCTCCCATCACCTCTCCAGCTCTAACCATTAGACCTCCCCTTCCCAAGCTAGTGAGATACCTAGGAGTACTGTCTCTCAACCCCCCCCCCTCAGATCTAACCACTAGACCCCCCCCCTTTTCCAAGTCAGTGACAGAGCCCAGGATTTTCCTAAAGGGGCCATGTGGCTTTATTTTTTAATTTTTCTGGCTGGCTGTCTACACACTGGGCCACTTATTCCGGAAAAGCAGCCGCTTTTCCGGAATAACTTGCTGGCTGTCTACACTGGCCACTTGCTTTTCCGGAAAAGCAATGACGATCTACTGTAAAATTGTAAGTGTTTTTCCGGAAAAACTATGCTGCTCCCGTTCGGGCAAAAGTCCTTTTCCGGAAAAACTGTTCCGGAAAAGGGCCAGTGTAGACAGCACAGTAGCCTTTTCCGCAAAAAAGCCCTAATGGCGAAAATGACGATCGGGGCTTTTTTGCGGAAAAGTGCATCTAGATTGGCATGGGTGCTTGTGCACAGAAAGTGCTTTTGCGCAAAAGCATCCGTGGCCAGTCTAGACACGATTTTGCACAAGAAAGCCCCGATCGCCATTTTAGCCATTGGGGCTTTTTTGCGCAAAACAGTTCTTCCCTGTCTACACTGGCCCTATTGCGCAAGTATTCTTGTGCAAGAGGGCTTTTTCCCGAGTGGGAGCGGGAAAGTATTTGCGCAAGAACCACTGATTTTGTACATTACAAAGTCACTGCTCTTGCGCAAATTCAAGCGACCTGTGTAGACAGCTGGCAAGTTTTTGCGCAAAAGCACTTGCTTTTGCGCAAAATCTTGCCAATCTAGACGCACCCTTAATGTTTTTTTCATAATAACTCTTGTAGTCCTTTTTTGGGGGGGGGGTCTCCTTTTTTTCCTCAACAGAATTTTTTCCCCAGTGTTTTCTTTTGGGGGGGGGGGAGGAGAGAGGGGTTGTTCGGTATTTTTATTTAAACCATCTGGCAACCCTTGGTGCGCAGCTGGAAAATCAGAAAATACCGGACATTGCACATTGCACATGTTTGGAATTTTCTGATTTTTTTTACTGGACAGAACATGCAAATACCAGATTGTCCAGTACAGTACTGGACACCTGGCAACCCTACAGTGGGGCAGGGCCCAGCCGGTGCCAGTGGAGCAGGGCCCAGCCCATGTCAGTGGGGAGGGCCAGCCGGTGTCAATGGGGCAGGGCCCAGCCCGTACCAGTGGGGAGGGACCCAGCTGGTGTCTGTGGGGTGGGGCCCAGCTGGTGCCAATGAGGCAGGACACAGCCAGTATCAGTGGGGCAGGACACCGCTGATGTCAGTGGGGAGGGCCCAGCTGGTGCCAGTGGGGCAGGTTCACGTTCTCCCCCCTTCAACAGGGGCCGGTGTGGGGTGCGAGGTCTGCGTCGCTCCAGGGCCAGCTGCCGGGGCATCCGCCGGCCCTGTGGGGCTGGGACTGACTGGTGCGCCACGGCGCTGGTAGAAATGACACTGGATGGGTGAGCGGCTGTAACTGACAGGGGCGGGGAGCAGGCTGGGAGCAGGGACGCCTGGGCCCTCACATCAGCCCGGCTCTGGGAAGGCCATGGGGGCCGGGTTGGAGCAGCAGTCATGGAGCCTGGAGGCCTGGGTTCTGTAGGTGGAGCTGCCTGGCCAGCCAATAGGAAATGCAGAGGAAACGGTTGTTGCCTAAGCCCCGCCCCTCCCCCAGAGGTCGTTTAGCATCGGTCCCCGTGCAAGGAAGCCCCCTGCTCTGCCTGAGCCAGGCAGCGGGGCACCAGGGTCTGACATGGGTCAGCCGTCAGTGTCAATGGAGGGGGATGCTACCAGTCCCCAGGGGATGGGGAGATCCTCCGTTGTACCAGGCCCAATGTGGGGAGAGCGCTCCCAGAGGGACCCCGGGATCAGGCCCTGCCGGCGCTATTGGCAGGGATGCCTCGTCTGGGAATCCTGCCATAGCCAGGGATGAGCTGGACACTCGATAGTGGGGTGTGAGCCCCCTGATGTACCCCTGGCTGGCAACTCTGGCAACTGAAGAACTTCAGGGGCAGGAGATTCGGGGTCCCCATATTCAGCAGCAGCTTTAGGCCCTAAATGCTGCAGTTCGGAACAGAAATCGCTTGGTCTGGCCCTGTGGAACCTTGAGCAAGTCACTTCCCTGCCCCGTGCCTCAGTTTCCCCTCGGGGAGAGGAAGGCTGCTGGCTCAGGGCTGTCGATGTGAAGAGGGTGTTGATGGGGTGGGAGTGGGAGGAGGGTACATCTCAGGAGTCTCCTCCCATGCGGAGGGATGAAAATTCCAAATGGATGCCAAGGCCTGTCTGAGCTCCCGCGAGTGCAGAGCCGGACCCGTGGTTGTGAATATAGGGAAGACAAAGGGAACATGGACGAGTGTCGCCTGCTGCCAGGGGGACGGCTGCTCCCCAGACGTGGGAAAAGGCACAGCGCCCCATCCCCTCCCCCGTCCCTGCATCTCCTGCTGCCTGGGACCTCCCCCCAGGTCCTCCCACCCTGCAGGGGGCTCCCCATTGAATAATACAGAGCTGCTGGGTGGGAGTTGGTTAGTAGGCGGGGCTCTAGGATGCCCCTCCCAGTGTGAACCCAACCCAGGGCAGGATCCCGGGCTCCCTGCTGCAAACTTCTCCCCTAGCCCTGCTGGTCCCTGCATCGCCAGAGCTATAGGGGCCGAGCAATACAGCCCCCAGCAGCTCTTCCTGCCTGATGCCCCGGGGGCTCGTCCCTTGAGCTGACTGTGTTTTCCCCTCCTGTTCCCAGTGCCCCCGCCTGACAGCAGACCCCATGGCCAGCGTTGCCACGGCTGCAACGCTGTGTCCCTTGAGGAGTGTCACGAAGAGACCGTCGAGTGTGTGGGACACGAGACCCGATATATCGAAGCTTCTGAAACCACAAAACCTGGTAACTTCCACAAACTTTTTCTGCCGTTCCTGCTCCGCCTCCGGAGGGCAGGAGCCAGACACTGGGTGAGGCCTATTAGGGAAAGGTGTCACCAGCAGATCAGGACACCTGGATTGTATGCCCAGGGCCTGCTTCTGGAGCAACCTTGGACCATTGTCTTTCCCTCCTTGTGCCGCTCGATCTTCTCCATCCAGTTTAGGGGTGGGGAAACTGAGGCAGGAGTGGTGCCCAGACTAGCCCAAAGTCACACAAGAAGGTTGCAGCTGAGCTGGGAACTGACGCTAGTTGTGTAGAGCCCCACCATGGTGCTGGGGAATGGAAGGGGCAGTTCCGTCTGGCTGAGCGCAGCCCTGTCGGCCACGAACGGGCCCGGGTCTGTTCTCAGATGGAGCAGCAGGCGGCTTTAGGGTTACCGGGCGATTTCAAAAAAATACCAGACATGCTTGATCTCAGATGGGGTTGGGGGGCAGCTGGTGGGAAGCAGGGCTGGCTGGGACGAGGTTAGGGGGAGTGGGCCTGGCCAGGGGGGAACCAGCCAGCAGGGAGCGGGGCTGGCTGGGAGGAGGTTAGGGGGAGTGGGCCTGGCCAGGCGGGAACCAGCCAGCAGGGAGCGGGGCTGGCTGGGAGGAGGTTAGGGGGAGTGGGCCTGGCCAGGGGGGAACCAGCCAGCAGGGAGCGGGGCTGGCTGGGAGGAGGTTAGGGGGAGTGGGCCTGGCCGGGGGGGAACCAGCCAGCAGAGAGGAGGGCTGGCTGGGAGGAGGTCAGGGGCAGCTGGAGCGGGAACTGGCCAGCAGGGAGAGGGGCTGGCTAGGAGGACATTGGGGGCACTGGTGGGGGGAGCCGGCTGACGGGGAGTGGGGCTGGCCCGGGCACATGCAGATCCCAGGGTGCTGATCTTTCCCGCGCATGGATGAGTCCAGCCCCGGGGATTCAATTCCTCCCCGGCCCTGCCCGCCCCCTCTACAGCGTTACTGCGTACGCAGCGTGAGCCTGTCTCCCAGCCGGGCAGTACACGACTGCGTTCTGAGACTCATGATAATAATACAACTTCCTTAATTAGAAAATACCCGACATTTCTAAGTCCAGGATTTTCTCAATTTGTTTCCCAGACAGAAACCTCAAATACCGGACAGTCCCGTTTGGAACCGGACACCTGGCAACAGTAGGCAGCTTCCATGCCTAGAAACCCCCTGCCGACCCCCAACCAAGGACCGCACAGCTCGGTTCTCCCAGGCTCTCCCTTGGGCTGCGGCTCTTCTCTGCATGGCTGTGGGGGTAGGTCAGGCCGCCCAGCCGGGCGCCTTGGGCCGTCGCTCCATCGTCCGCTGCTCTCGACTCCGCTAAGAGGCTTCATTGCTCCTTTCGCTGATTGTCGAGGAGGGAGGCTGGGTGTGCGTCTGTCTCTAGCGATAGGGGTGACACCCTCCCAAAAGCAGCCACTGTCGTCTTTTGTGTACGAGCGCCCCTTTTGCAGCCTCGGACCGCTCTGGGCTGTGACTGAAAGCCAGACTCCCGAACGCAGGCCCCCAGCGGTGTCCCTGACAACGCTCCGTCTCTCACACCGCTGGGGCTGTGTCCACACTGCAGAACTTTGCCTGAAAAACAATACTTATCCGCACTGCCCTTTTCGACAGAAAGCTGAAAGAACGGCGGGGGGTTTCTGACCGCGGTGAACCTCCTTCTAGGAGGAGGAAGCTTTTTTTCCAAAAACGCATGTGGACGGGGGACAGGGAGTCTTTTCAAAAGAGGAGGCCTCCAGGAACTAACAGCAGTGCCCTCGTGACCACTGAATCCATACTCATCACAACCGAAATGCGATGTCGTGTCCGTTCAGTGTGGACGCGCCTTCAAAAATGCGCATCGCTTATTCTTTGCACTTTTGGCATGTAGACGCTCTTTGGGACGAAGTTGTTCCAGAAAAGCGTCTTCCGAAGGAAGCCTGCCAGCTAGAGGTAGCCTGAGTCCTCTAGAGCTGGAATCCACCTTGAAGGTTGTGCTTTTCCACCCGGGGAGGGGTGTGTGATGGGGAACAGACTTCTCCCCCTGGGGAAATGCAACTGAAGGGATGGGAAGCAAACACTGGGCCTATGTCTACACTCACGGCTTCTTGCACGAGTAATATGCAAATGAGGCTCAGAGTGGAATATCGCCGAGCCTCATTTGCATACCTAACGAGCCACCATTTTTTTCAGAAGAGGCTCTTGCGCAAGAAGGAGCATCTACACTGCCCCTTCTTACGTGAGAAAAGCCCTCTTGCGCAAGGCCGTTCTTCCTGAAAAGTACTAGGTGTAACGGCAAGAGGGTTTTTCTCGCGCAAGAAGGGCCAGTGTAGATGCTCCTTCTTGCGCAGGAGCCTCTTCTGAAAACAATGGTGGCTCGTTAGGTATGCAAATGAGGCTCGGCAATATTCCACGCTTAGCCTCATTTGCATATTACTCGCGCAAGAAGCCGCGAGTGCAGACATAGCCTGTTTGTCTTAATCTAGCTTCACAGCCGGCTCCCAGGTCCTCGAGGATACCTGCAAACAGCTGGAAACTAAAGAACTCGAGCGGCAGCGATGGAGATGCGCGGTGCTGGACGCAGGCCCGAAAGATCCGCGCTGGCCCGAAACGGACTTTGCCTGAAGTCGGGAGGAGGGTGAGAAATTAGAATTTGCACCAGGTGTTCTGAGCGCACGAGGCTGGGCGGGTGCAGTTTGTTTTATTGCGCTTAGTAACTAACTTTGATCTGGCTGCCATCGCCTGCAGCCACTGAGATCTGCTCTTGATATTTAATACAAGCGCTTTGGTTGATCAATGGACCCAGTGTAAATAATTGTAACCGGGCAGGGGGACAAGAATTGCCTCTAATTCACTGATAAGGGGGGAATGCGCCTGGTGTCCTAACGAGCTCTGTATAAAGCTTTTTGACCGAGTCAGACGGATCGGTCTGGGGTTCTGGTCCCATGGGGGCTGTTTTCCCTGGGGGGCTGTGTTAGGTCCCCATGACTGAGCCTTCACAGAGCTCTGGGCTGTGCCCCCAACTTTGTGGTTTGGTTGGGAGAGACCAGACTCTGAAGCCTGGGATTGTGGGGAAATGCCTCACCCACACCGGCTACTTTCGCCCTCCTACCCCTGCTCCTGGAGCAGATGGGCAGCTACTGCCAACTTCTCCAGGGCTGGAGAGGGCATCAGCTGGGCTGCCTTGTTACACCACGCTCAGACTAATTGGCTTCTTCACAGCCCCGCCCACTTCATCAATGCCCCTCCCCCCCACGCGCACACAATCAAGACCCAAGTCTCAAAGAATTTGCTCTCCCATTTGTTTTATTAAGCAGCACGTTGCACAGGGGGAGCGAATCCGGCTGGGGCCAGGGCCCCTGGGGGAGAGCAGCAGAGAGGGGCTAATGCGGGCAGCAGGGGGCCCGGTGTGGGCGGTGCTCCAGCGTTTTGGGGGGGTGGGTTCAGGAGCGGAGCATCAGCAGGAGGAGGCCGGCGAGGGCAGGAAGCAGGACCCCGGCGGGGCGCACGGCTCTGCTGATCACACTGGAGGCTTCTGTGCATTTGACATCGGCTGGATCAGCATTGATCCCCGCAAAGGGCCCCTGTCCTTCTGTGATATAGGTGCAGGCGGCCGGGGTCACACAGCCCTTCATGATGGCCTTTCGGGCAGTCCCACCTGCGTGGGAAAAGGGCGGGGGGAAGATGATCAGTGTGAGGGGTGCAGCTCTCTTCCTGGGGATGGACTAGGACACAGGAGCCTGCCTGGCTCAGATCTGCCTCTGGGCCCCACGTCCCCCGTCGGCCTTCCCCAGCCTCCATCTCCCCTTCAGCTCTGCTCCCTCTCGCTGGTCTGGCTTGCCATGGCCTCCCCCTTCTCCTTCCCATGCATGCATGGGGTGTCCTTCAAGTCACCTGCCTCCCCCATTCACTGAGGACACCTGTACTGGGTCGGACTCTTGCAGAGCAGCAGCTCAGTGTTGGTGGCAGCGGTGGGATCTCGAAGAACGGAGGCTTTGTCGTGCGTTAAAGCGCCATAAGGGGACTCTGCAAAACTAGCATCAGTTCCCAGCTCAACCACAACCTTCTTGTGTGAGTTGGGGCTAGTCCTGGCACCATTCCCTGCCTCAGTTTCCCCACTTTTTAACTGGGGAGCGTTTCCCCACCTTGCTGACTCAGACTGCAAGCTCATTGGGGCATGGGCAATACCTCCCTGCAAGCCTGTAGTGCCTAGCATGGCTCAGTTCCTGTGAGGGCAGGGCCCAGCATGGCCAGGGCCCCCTGTGTTGAGCCAGGCCCTGCACTGATGAGGTCGGGTGGAGAGCGAGAGGCACGAGGAGGGAAGACCCGGGTGCGAGGTCAGTCCAGAGGCACGGAGGCCTAGTGTCCTGATCTGCTGACGACACCTTTCTCTAATGGGCCCCACCCGGTGTCTGGCTTCTGCCCTACGGGGGGCAGAGGGAGGGAAACGGCCAAGGAAAATCCCCCCCAAAAAAGTTCATGGAAGTTACCAGCTTTTGTGGTTCCAGAGACTTCGATGCATTTGGTCTCAGCTCCCACACAGTCGATGGTCTCTTCATGACACTGCTCGGGGGGTAGACTGTAGCAGCCACGACAGCGCCGGCCATTGGGTTTGGTGTCTAGCGAGGGCACTGGGAACGGGGTGGGGTGGGGGGCAAACACAGTCAGCTCGGGGGACGAGCCCCACGGGGCATCAGGGCAGGGAGAGCAGTTGGGGAGGCTCACACCTGGTGCCTGCCTAGAGCCCTTCCCCCACCTGCCACCCATCCCGGGCTCTGTGTTATTCAATGGGGCGCCCCATTGAAGGGAGGACGGGGGCGGGGAGGTCCCAGGAAGCAGGAGGTGCAGAGACGGGGGCGGGGACAGGGCGCTGTACCTTTAGCCACGTCTGGGGAGCAGCCGTCCACCTGGCAGCAGGCGATGATCGCTCTTTTTGTCTTCCCCTTCCCAAAAGTCATGAAGATGGGTCCGGCGTTGCACTCGCGGGAGCTCATACAGCCCTTGTGAGAGGTCTGGTTTCTCTCTCGCCCTGCGTGAGAGGAAACGCCTGAGATTTAACCTCCTCCCATTCCCATTCCCATCCCATCAACATCCTCTTCTTATTGACAGGCCTGAGCCATCCACCGTCCTCTCCCTGGGGAAACTGAGGCACGGGGCAGGGATGTGACTCGCTCGAAGTTCCAAGAGGCCAGACCAAGCAATTTCTCTCCTGAATTCCAGCATTTAGGGCCTAACGCTGCCACTGAACATGGGGGGCCCCCGAATCTCCTGCCCCTAAAATACTTCAGTTGCCAAAGTTCCCAGCTCAGCCCGTGCCTCCCGCGGGATTCCCAGACGAGGGGTCCCCTGCCGATGACCCCTGGGGGCCTGATCCAGGGGACCCCTGGGGGCGCTCTCCCCGCATCGGGCCCTGCGCAGAGCCCGGCCGGGGAGGGGATGTGGGGGGTGCCCCAATGGACCCAGCAGCCCAGTGGGTTGGGGGCTCCCCATTTGAAGGGGAGAATCAGGGTGTAGGGGGGAGATTGGGCTCAAGTTGCCTCCCAACTCCGGCTGAAGGGGGATTTGAACTGGGCTCCCCACTGGCCCAGCTCTGACCCGGCACCCGGCGAGGGGTCCCCGCTGCCCAGCCCAGCAGAGTGGGGGGCTAGGCTGAACCACCTCCGGGGGAGGGGCGGGGCTCCGGCCACAACCGTCTCTGCGGCCTTTCCCATTGGCTGGCATCGGCGACTGCTTAACCGCTGGGCCGAGGGGGGGCCCAGGTGTCCCAGGTCCCGCCCCCTCCACGGCCCCGTCACCTACCCCTGGTCGTTTCTATCTGCGCGGCGGCGCACGAGTCTTTCCCAGCGGGGCAGTTCTTCTGGTCGCCGCTACAGTCCTCCTCGGGCCCAGAGCAAACCTCGCACCGCAGGCCGGCCCCTGGGGAGGGAGGGAGCGTGAGCCCCCCGCTGGGCCCCCCAGGGGAGCACCCGGCCCCACGCCCGGGTCCCCCCTGCTCCGCGCTGCCTCTTTGCTCCTGCCCCCAGTGGGCTCCAGGCACTCCACACTGCTCGGTGGCTGGGCCCCTCCCGCCCCGGGCCGCTCAGATTGGGGGCCCCCAGGGGGTTCCCCATCACCAGCCCCAGAGGAGACCCCAGCGGGCGGGTGCTGGTGTTGCTCCAGGGCAGGGCCCCACTGACAATGTTAGGTCCTGTCCCACTGGCACCCTGCCCCACTGGCACCTTGCCCCACTGGCTAGGCCCTGCCCCACAGGCACCCTGCTCCACTGGCTAGGCCCTACCCCACTGGCTAGGCCTTGCCCCACTCGCACCCTGCCCCACTGGCTAGGCCCTGCCCCACTGGCACCCTGCACCACTGGCTAGGCCCTGCCCCACTGGCACCCTGCACCACTGGCTAGGCCTTGCCCCACTCGCACCCTGCCCCACTGGCTAGGCCCTGCCCCACTCGCACCCTGCCCCACTAGCTAGGCCCTGCCCCACTTGCACCCTGCCCCACTGGCTAGGCCCTACCGCATTGGGTAGGCCCTGCCCCAATGACTAGGCTCTGCCCCACTTGCACCCTGCCCCACTGGCTAGGCCCTGCCCCACTGGCACCCTGGCCTACTGACAATGGCTAGGCCCTGCTCCATTGCCCTGGGAGCTGTGTCACTCCTGCCCCTCACCCACTGTCCCCCCAACACCCCGGCTGAGCCCCTGGCTCGGTGCCTGCTGCTCGGTTCCATGCCCAGGGCCCCCGGCAGGCAGCTGGGAGCTGGGGCCGCCGGGGAACCAGCCCCACTCACCCGTGGCCAGCAGAGCAGCGAGGAGGCAGGCGGCCAGAGGAGCCTTCATGGTGCCAGGAGCAGCCGCTGGGCGCTGGGGCAGCCGGGGGATCGGTCCTAGACAGGCTGGAACGGGATCAGTCAGAGGCTGCCCAGGCGGGAGCCGGACGGCAGCACGGGGGGAACCCCCGAGCCCTTTGCCACAGTTCTGGGGCAGCTGCCCCTCGGCCCCTGCAGAGCTGGAGGCTTCCCCCCCACCCCCCTCCCGAAGCCAGAGCCCGACACTGACCCGGCGAGTCTGGACCGGCAAACGCCTTCGACTCTGAGAGCCCAGCCCCAAGACTGGGAGACCGAGAGGAGCACGACCAGGCGGCTGCTCTGCACGGCCCAGGGAGAGAGACGGGGCACCCGGCTGGGCTCCGCTGCTGGCGCCAGCAGAGCAGTAGGGCCTAGTAGTTGAAGAAGGGGGGGGCAGGACTCCTGGGTTCTCCCCCTGCTGTTTTCAGGGGACAGGGATCCCGAATCCCTGGCAGGGGAGGGCAGTGGGGTGTAGGAGTTAGCGCAGGGGGGACTGGGATCCAGAATCCCTGGGGTCTGTTCCTGCTAGGGGAGGGCAGTGAGGTGTAGGAGTTAGCGCAGGGGGGACTGGGATCCTGAATCCCTGGGGTCTATTCCTGCTAGGGGAGGGCAGTGGGGTGTAGGAGTTAGCGCAGGGGGGACTGGGATCCTGAATCCCTGGGGTCTATTCCTACTAGGGGAGGGCAGTGGAGTGTAGGAGTTAGCGCAGGGGCGACCGGGATCCCGAATCCCTGGGGTCTATTCCTGCTAGGGGAGGGCAGTGAGGTGTAGGAGTTAGCACAGGGGGGACTGGGATCCTGAATCCCTGGGGTCTATTCCTGCTAGGGGAGGGCAGTGTGGTGTAGGAGTTAGCACAGGGGGGGACTGGGATCCCGAATCCCTGGGGTCTATTCCTGCTAGGGGAGGGCAGTGGGGTGTAGGAGTTAGCGCAGGGGGACTGGGATCCCGAATCCCTGGGTTCTATTCCTGCTAGGGGAGGGCAGTGGGGTGTAGGAGTTAGCACAGGGGGGACTGGGATCCCGAATCCCTGGGGTCTATTCCTGCTAGGGGAGGGCAGTGGGGTGTAGGAGTTAGCACAGGGGGGACTGGGATCCCGAATCCCTGGGGTCTATTCCTGCTAGGGGAGGGCAGTGGAGTGTAGGAGTTAGCGCAGGGGGACTGGGATCCCGAATCCCTGGGGTCTGTTCCTGCTAGGGGAGGGCAGTGGGGTGTAGGAGTTAGTGCCCCAGGCGAGCAGCGGGTGTCACTTACCGGATGGTCTCAGGGCTCGGCTTAGTAACCTTTGGGGAGCAGACGGGTGGTGACGGGCAGAGGAGCCAGTGCCTGTCCCCGCCCCAGAGACAGGCTGGAGCTGGGGCACCTACGCTTGTGTGGGGCTCGGTGCGTGTCAAGTCCCGTGGCCAGCCCTCCCCCCCCCCCCCCCCCCGGTGACACAATGTGGATGGATGAGCAGATTGAGAAATGTTTCATGCTTCCTGAAGAGAAACCCACAGGGAGGGCGAATCCGCGGCTCCTTTCGGCCGTGGGGGTGGGGGTCCTGGCGGGAGGGGAGCCCCCAATGGCTGGGGCAGTAGGATGCCTGGGGTCTATTCCCGGCTGGCTCAAGGCGGGTCGCTGAAGAGCCGGCCTGTGGGGAAGCGAGGTGCAGTGGTTAGAGCAGGGGTATGGGAGTGGCAGGACTCCTGGGTTCTAGCCCTGCTGTGGGAGGGCAGTGGAGTCTAGGAGTTAGCGCGTGGGGGCTGGGATTCTGTATGCTGGGTTCTAGCCCTGCTGTGGGAGGGCAGTGGAGTCTAGGAGTTAGCGTGGGGGGGCTGGGATTCTGCATGCTGGGTTCTAGCCCTGCTGTGGGAAGGGAGTGGGGTCTCAGCGTCAGGTTGGGGGGCTGAGCTCCCGGATTCCTGGGCTCTATTCCTGCTGGCGGAGGGCAGTGGGGTGTAGGAGTTAGAGCCCCAGGAGACGAAAAGGTGTCACTTACCAGAACCCCTCAGGGCTCGGCTGAGTAACGTTTGGGGGGTCGTTACGGGCAAAGGCGCCGATGTCTGTCCCCTCCTCAGAGACGGGCTGTGGCCAGCGCACCGAGTGACGACGCTTGTGTGGGGCTGGGTGCGTGTCAAGTCTCCTGGTCAGCCCTCCCCCTCTTCCGCCCCCCCCCCCGGTGACACAATGCGCACGGATGAGCAGATTGAGAAACGTTCCCTGCTTCCTGCAGAGAAACTCACAGGGACATCGAATCCTCGGCTCCTTTCGGCCGTGGGGCTGGGGGCCCTGGCGGGAGGGGGGCCCCCAATGGGTGGGGCAGCAGGACGCCTGGGTTCTATTCCTGCCTGGCTAAGGGCGGGTTGCTGAACAGCCGGCTTCTGGGGGAGCGAGGTGCAGTGGTTGGAGCAGGGGTGGGGGTGGCAGGATTCCTGGGTTCGAGCCCTGGGGGAGCAGTGGCCCCACATCGAGCAGGGGGGGGGTTGGGACAGGCAGTCAGGTCTCCAGGGTTCCCCAGAGCGGGGGGCGGATCTGGGACTCCTGGGGACTCTCCAGAAAGGACACGGGATGTGCTGGGTGTCACTCGCCCACAGTGCGGGGCCCCGCTGCGGCGTCTGACCCCCGGGAGGCCTGGCCCAGGGTCCGAGCCCCCCTTCTCCCCCCAGCCATTGCTCCGGCCGCACCGCATTGGACACCGTTTTGCAAGCGGAGTGGAGCGGAGGGGGGTGGGGAGCTGTGTCCACACCCCAGACGGGAACTCGGGGTGCTGGGCCTCTTCCTGGAAGGGGGAGGGGCATGTGTGCCCGGTCTCGGCGCTGCGGAGGGACCTGCCTTGCGCCATCCGGCTCTTCTCCTGCAGGAAACTGCCAAACGGCCTCTCCAGAGGGTGGTTAAACCGCCTGGGGCCCGAGACGGTGAAGACCAGCCTGCAGCTAAACTCACCCATGCTCCCAGCTGGCTTCCAGCTACTCCCTGTGCCTGCCCCCAGAGCGCGGCACCAGTGGCATCCCAGCGCCCTACCTCCAGCTACTGGCCAGGCCCCGGCAGCTGCCACCCCTGGGCCTTCACAATTGTGCTGTGAAAGTTCCCTCCACACCTCAAGTTTCCGCCCCTGGCACACACATCTAAGGGCTCCCTCTCCTCAGATCTGCCTCTGGGAGCCCCACGTCGGCCGCCCACAGCCCCTAGCTCCCCTTCGGCTCTGTTCCCCCTTACCCCACGGCCTATCTGGCCCCGCGTGGCCTCCCCCTTCTCCTTTACATGCACTGACCGTGGGTCCCTGAACAATTCACCTGCCGCCCCCTCTAGAAGCCCCTCATGACACCCAGATTGGGTCAGGCTCTTGCAAAGCAGCTGCTCAATGTTGGTGGCAGAGGTGGGATCTCAAAGAACGGTGGCTTCATTGTCCGTTCACACACCAAGATGGGTTCTGCGAAACTAGCTTCAGTTCCCAGCTCCGCCACAACCTCTTTGTGTGAGTTTGGGCCAGTCCCGGTACCATTCCCTGCCTCAGTTTCCCCACCACTTAACTGGGGAGAATGATTCCCCACTTTGCTTGCAGATTGCAGGCTCTTTGGAGGATGGGCTTTAACACACTACAAACCACCTGTCTCTGAGATCCCACCGCTTCCACCAGCACTGAGCATGGG
The DNA here is from genome assembly GCF_052426305.1 of Pelodiscus sinensis. Lineage (NCBI taxonomy): Eukaryota > Metazoa > Chordata > Testudines > Trionychidae > Pelodiscus > Pelodiscus sinensis. The sequence goes on from NC_143073.1 coordinate 25,539,056, forward strand.
GCGCCCAGAGGCAGATCTGAGGCCAGGCAGGCGGTTGTGTCCTTATCCATCTCCAGGTAGAGAGCTGCACCCCTCACACTGATCAGCTCCCTGCAGATCTAACTGGGGCCAGATGCAGAGTAGCCTCCAGAACGGTCAGCACAGCTGTGCAACCCGCCGGGCTCCTCCTGCTGATGCATCCCCCTCTCCCCTCCCCCGCATCGAGTGGTGTAACGAGGCAGCCCGGGCCGGGCGCTGCACCCCCGAGGAGACCCCAGGGCCGGGCTGACTCCAGCCAGCTCAGCAGAGAATCTCCCGTTATTGCCCCCACAGCCACGTTCCACCTCGCGCTCCTGGAGCGCCCCCTGCTGCAGGGCCACCTGCAGGGCAGGCCCGTTGGGAACGCGCTGGGCCCCCCGGTGCGGGAGCGGGTGCAGCCCAGCGGGGGACGGAGGGGGGTCTGGGAGCCCGGGCGTCACTTCCAGCCCCTGAGCATTTGGGGCTGAGTCCCCTGATTCCCGATCAGCGCCTGGCGGGGGCGGGGGAGCGGCTGGGGAGCCGCCCGGGAATTAAAAGGGCTGTGACGGCATTTCAGCCCTGGTCACTTCCTTCCTTCCTTCCTTTTTTTTTTTTTTGGTTCAGTATTTTTTGTGAAAGCATCTGGGACCCCACCCACTGACTGCGACGCGGGCAGCCCTGCCGGCTGCGGGGCGTTTCTAGGCGGCACGGAGACGCCCTTCCCGGAGCCTCTCCACGGAGTCCCTGTACCAAGAGGCCTCCCCATGCCAGGCAGGCAAAGGGTTAAAAGATCCCTGAGAGGGGGCTGTGGCGAGGGGCCAATCAGGAGAGGCCTTGTGGCAGCCAATCAGAGCCCAGGAGGGCGGTATAAAAGAGATGGCTGGTGGGCTGGGCTCACTCTTACTCCAGCCCTGGAGAGTGACTGGCCTGGCTGTCTGGTTGCCAGGGCACCATGGGTAGTGTAGAGTTGGGGGCCTAGTGGGGCCATTTCAGATTTTGGGAGGAGGGGGCTGACCTGTGCATGCCTTGGTGGGGGAGGGGAGTGACAGCCTGGGTGATAGACTGAGGGCAGAGGCTTCAGAAGTGTTACTGAGCATGCTCAGTACAAGCCACGCCCCAAATGGGGGTGGAAACCCACCTCTGCAGGGTGGGGCTTGGTCGGCAGCAGGAGACCCTGCTTGCTTGGATCCCTCCCCCCCAATGCTGGTTGCTCCCAGCCTGGCACCCGCTGTGGGCAGCAGTGTCGGGAGAATAGGAGGGAAGGCCTTGGGGGCACTTTGCTGGTGGCTGAGGGGTAAACCGAGGCAAGGGGTGTATGTGGGGGGGAGGAGGCGAGTCCCCCCATTGCTGCAAGTACAGAGCTGCTTTGCTCTGCCTGGGATTGCGGGCATCTGTCCTCCGCACTGCCTCATAGGAGGGGAGACTGGGACTGTCCTGGCCCCCAGGATAGTAAACATGGGGGGGCAAGTTGGTTTCATTCATCCCCCTCCTCCGGCATCCTTTGCCCAAAACACTCATGAAGCTCAACAGGCATTAACAGCATCAGGCAAGCCAGAGTTTTTTTCCAAGCAGGATTTGAAATCCCTTCCCCTCATGCCCCCTTCTGTCTCTCCCCCTCCCCCTTCACTAGCTCTCCTGGCAGCACAGGGCTTGGGGGGACCGGCACTCGCCCGCCGCGCGGTCCTTGGTCGCTCCTGGCTTGGGAAGCGAGTTGTACCTGCTCATCTAGACCCACCGCACGTGTCTGTATCCGGCCAGGGTGGCCGACCTGGGGTGAGCCGCGCACCCATGCTCCAGAGCAAACACTTGCCTTTCTCTAGCCTGGACAATGCCCTGTTATGAACAGAATTCGCATTTCTGAGCAAGGGGCGCCGGGTGTAACAGGGCCACCGACTCTAGCACAGATAACAACAGAGCAGGAGGCTCCAAGCCAGGCCAGGCCCGGATATTTAATAGCAAAAACGGCCACTGCCATCTTTCCTCCCTGATGTCATCCAGCCAGATAAAACCCCGAGGAGCCCACATGGTAGAACTGGAAGGGACCTCAAGTCCAGTCTTCCACCTTCACGGCAGGACCAAGCACCATCTAGACCCGGGGTTCCCGACCTGGGGTATGCGTACCCCCAGGGGGTACGAGAAGCTTGTCAGGGGGACAGAGAATATTTGGTAAATAACTACGTTCTCCTAATTGAAATATTCCCACAGTAGTAATGTTAGTGAGAAAAGTTGTGGATTCTAGAGTCTAGAATTTATTTCCTTTCATATTGAATAGGGGGTACGGGAAGTTTTACTAAAAGCCAAGGGGGTTTGGGGACCGAAAAAGGTTGGGAACCCCTGATCTAGACCATCCCTGGCAGGTGTCTGTCCAACCTGCTTTTAAATATCTCCAGAGATGGGGATTCCACAATCTCCCCAGGCAACTTATCCCAGTGTTTGACCACCCTGACAGGCAGGAAGTTTTTCCTAATGTCCAACCTAAACCTCCCCTGCTGCACTTTAAGCCCATTACTCCTTGTCCTGTCCTCAGAAACCAAGAGGAACAAATTTTCTCCTTCCTCCTTGTGACACCCTTTTAGATATTTGAAAACCGCTATCATGTCCCCCCTTAATCTTCTTTTTTCCAAACTAAACAAGCCCAGTTCATGAAGCCTGGCTTCATAGGTCATGTTCTCTAGACCTTTAATCATTCTTGTCGCTCTTCTCTGTACCCTTTCCAATTTCTCCACATCTTTCTTGAAATGTGGTGCCCAGAACTGGACACAGTACTCCAGCTGAGGCCTAACTAGTGCAGAGTAGAGCGGCAGAATGACTTCACGAGTTTTGCTTACAACACACCTGTTGATACAACCTAGAATCCTATTTGCTTTTTTTGCAACAGCATCACACTGTTGACTCATATTCAACTTGTGGTCCACTATGACCCCTAGATCCCTTTCCGCCATGCTCCTTCCTAGACAGTCGCTTCCCATCTTGTATGTATGGAACTGATTGTTCCTTCCTAAGTGGAGCACTTTGCATTTCTCTTTATTAAACCTCATCCTGTTTACCTCTGACCATTTCTCTAACTTGCTAAGGTCATTTTGAATTATGTCCCTATCCTCCAAAGAAGTCGCAACCCCACCCAGTTTGGTATCATCTGCAAACTTAATAAGCGTACTCTCTATCCCAATATCTACATCATTGATGAAGATATTGAACAGTACGGGTCCCAAAACAGACCCTTGAGGAACTCCACTTGTTATCCCTTTCCAGCAGGATTTAGAACCGTTAACAACAACTCTCTGACTACGGTTATCCAGCCAATTATGCACCCACCTTATCGTGGCCCTATCTAAGTTATATTTGCCTAGTTTATCAATAAGAATATCATGCGAGACCGTATCAAATGTCTTACTAAAGTCTAGGTATATGACATCCACCGCTTCTCCCTTATCCACAAGGCTCGTTATCCTATCAAAGAAAGCTATCAGATTAGTTTGGCATGACTTGTTCTTCACAAACCCATGCTGGCTATTCCCTATCACTTTATTACCTTCCAAGTGTTTGCATAGGATTTCCTTAATTACCTGCTCCATTATCTTCCCTGGGACAGACGTTAAACTGACCGGTCTATAGTTTCCTGGGTTGTTCTTATTCCCCTTTTTATAGATGGGCACAATATTTGCCCTTTTCCAGTCTTCTGGAATCTCCCCTGTCTGACATGATTTTTCAAAGATCATAGCTAAAGGCTCAGATACCTCCTCTATCAGCTCCTTGAGTATCCTGGGATGCATTTCATCAGGACCTGGTGACTTGCTGACATCTAACTTTCCTAAGTGACTTTTAACTTGTTCTTTGTGTATCCTATCTTCTAAACTTACCCTCTCTCTGCTTGTATTCACTACGTTAGGCACACCTCCAGACTTCTCGGTGAAGACCGAAACAAAGAAGTCATTGAGCATCTCCGCCATTTCCAAGTTTCCTGTTACTGCTTCTCCCTCCTCACTAAGCAGTGGGCCTACCCTGTCCTTGGTCTTCCTCTTGCTTTTAATGTATTTATAAAAAGTCTTCTTGTTTCCCTTTATGCCTGTAGCTAGTTTGATCTCATTTTGTGCCTTTTCCTTTCTAATCTTGCCCCTGCATTCCCGTGTTGCTTGCCTATATTCATCCTTTGTTAGTTGTCCTAGTTTCCATTTTTTATATGACTCCTTTTTTATTTTGAGATCGTGCAAGATCTCCTTGTTAAGCCAAGCTGGTCTTTTGCCATCATACCTGTTTCCCCAACAGAGATCATACCTGTTTCCCCAACAGTGCACAATTAATCTGTGGAACTCATTGCCAGGGGATGTGGGGTTGGGCAAAAATATCAGGAGGATTCAAAAAACTGGGTAAATTCCTAGAGGATGGGGTCATTGGCAGCCATTAGAAAGATGTTTAGGGACAAACCCTAAACCTCTTTCTGCCAAAAGCCCAGAGAGGAAGACAGGAACAGAAACGGGTCTGTTCTAAATTGCTGTGAGGTACACCTGGCCTGGGAACTTCTAGTTGTGTCACTTGCAGAGGCCTGACACAGGACTAGCTGAGGCCCCTAAGAATATAAGAACGGCCAAACTGGGTCAGACCAATGGTCCATCTAACCCAGTATCCTGTCTGCCAACAGTGGCCAATACCAGATGCCCCAGAGGGAGGGATCACAACAGGTAATCCTCACGTGATCCCTCCCCTGTCACCCACCTCCACAGAAACAGAGGCCAGGGACCATTCCTACCCATCCTGGCTAATAGCCATTGATGGACCTAACTTCCATGAATCTATTTAGCTCTTTTCTGATCCCTGTTAAAGTTCTAGCCTTCACCGCCTCCTCAGGCAAGGAGTTCCACAAGTTGACTCTGGGCTGAGTAAAGAAAAACCTCCTTTGGTTTGTTTGAAACCTGCTGCCTCTTTATTTCATTTGGTGCCCCCTAGTTCTTATATTGTGGGAGTAAGTAAACAACTTTCCCTTCTTCACTTCTTCCACACCACTCTGACTTTATAGACTTCTCTCATATCCCCCCTTAGTCTCCTCTTTTCTAAGCTGAAAAGTCCCCGTCGTTTTAATCTCTCTGCATATGAGACTTGTTCCAAACCCTTCACCATTTGTGTTGCCCTTTTCTGAACCTTTTCCAGTGCCAAGAGATCTTTATGGAGAGGCGGCGACCTCTGACGTTCTGAACTGGCTCCTTCATGCCCCACTCACGACATTCAATGTCTTCCCCGCTGTAAATAAAATACATAAACATCCCAACAGGTTTGCTCTCCGTGGTTTATTCAGTGCAGCCACCTCAGGGGAACTTGACTCCATCTAGGAGCCGAGAAGCCCTGGGGCTGGAGAGCAGCTGCCCCAGGCTGCGGGGTGTATGTGAGTGCAGTGTCGCCGTTGCACGGGGGCAGAGGGAATCAGGGGTGAAGTTTCAGCAGGAGGAGGCCAGCGAGGGCCGGCAGGAGGAGCCCGGCTGCCCCTGGGCCCATGCCCCCTGCACCAGAGGCTTCTGTGCAGTTGTCTGTGGTGAGGTTGGAACTGATGCCTGCGAAGGTCCAGAAATCTTCTTTTAAGTGGGTGCACATGGAAGCGGTAACGCAGCCCTTCATGACCATCTCCACTGGGGAGCCACCTGTTGGGGGGAGAGGAAGCAGGGGCTTCTCAGGGGCGCAGCTCCATTCCTCAAGTTGGAGCAGGACAAAATAGCCTCCCGCTCATCCAGGCCCTTCCACGTTCCCCCACAGCCTCCCATTTGCTCTGCTCCCGCCAGCTGGTCTGGCCCTGGGTGCCCACCCCCTTTGACACAGAGTCACTGTGTGTTCTTGAGCAAGTCACTTTCAGCTCCAGTCTAGAGCCCACCAGCAACACTTGGATTGGATCAGAGCTGTAGTCACCCCACTGGTCGTCTACAAAGCAGCAACTCAGTGCTAGTGGCAGGAGTGGGATCTCAAAGCAGGCTGGCCTTGCGGTGAATGAAGGTATCATGATAAGACTTCACAAAACTAGGATCAATTCCCAGCCCTTCCATAGCCTACCTATGTGGGTAAGTCAAAGCACTTCTTAGTGCCTCAGTTTACCTACCTCTAAAATGGGGGAGAAATGATTCTCACTTTGCCTACACAGATTGCAGGATATTTGTGGCATGGACTATATCTCCCTATGAGTTTCAGTGCCCAGCATACCATGGGTCCCTTATCTTAGCTAGGGGTCTGGGTTGTGCCCAGCATTCCAGGGGCTCCCACAACATTAAACCAGACCCCACCATAAAGGGGCTAGAAACTGAACTAAAGACAAGTGGAGGCCAGCACTGGGAAGAGACTCAGGTGTCCCCTTTACCTAGCGTCCTCCACACCCACCCTCTAGCTTTCTCCCTATGGGGGGAAAAACAACCCAGAACAGATGGACAGAAGATACCGGCTGAGATGGTCCCCACAGCGTCGATGCATTGGGTCTCGGCTCCAGTACACTTGATCGGATCTTCAAGGCACTGCTCCGTGGTCAGAGCAAAGCAGCCGCAGCAGTGCAGGCCGTTCAGGGTGGTGTCAGCCGGAGGCACTGGGAATGGGGGGGGCAAACGCAGTCAGTTCAGGGGACGAGCCCCAGGGGGCGTCGGAGTAAGGAGAGCAGCTGGGGGCTGCACCGCTCAGCCCTGGATGCCCCTGCAGGGGGCGCTGCAGCTCTGAGGAAGGGGGAAGCAGGGCAGAGGTTTGCAGCAGGGAGCCCCAGATCTGCCACCAAGGCAGGGGCGTGGTGTTACTCAATGGGACGCCCCCTGCAGGGCAGGAGGAGCAGGCTGGGGAAGTGAACGGGGCAGGGGGAGGTTCCAGGCAGCGGGAGAGGCCGAGGGCTGGAGGAGGAGCAGCAGGGAGGGGAGATTTACTTGTGAAGTTGACTGTTCTGCAGGCGTCTTCCACGCAGCAGGCGATGGCCGTCCGTGATGCCACTTCATTCCCAAAATTTGCAGAGACGAGGCCGGCTTTGCACTGGCTGGACGTCACGCAGCCCTTGTTAACCATCAGGATCTTCACCCCTACTGCATGGGGGGAGATGTCTGGGATTTACCCCCCTTCCACTCCCGCCCCATCACCACGGACCCTGAGCCACCTGCCGTCCTCTCCCCTGGGGAAACTGAGGCACGGAGCGGGGCAGTGACTCACCCGAGGGCCCACAGGGCCAGCCGAATGATTTCAGCCCCCTAACTCCAGCATTTCGATCCTCCAGCTCCCCCCAACCCCTGGGGGCCCCGAATCTCCTGCCCATAAAGTCCTTCTCTTGCCAAAGTTTCCTCCAAAGAGTATGGGCAGGGCTGGAAATCCCACCACCGTGGGTCCAGCTTGGCCCGTAACTGCGGCAGGATTCCCAGACCAGGCGTCCCCTGCCAACATCCCCTGCAGGGCCTGATCCGAGGACTGTCTGAGAGCGTGCCCACCAGCTCACGCCCTGCACAAAGCCCCGGTGGAAGGAGATGGGGGCTGCCCCCCAGATGCCCAGGAGCCCAGTGGGTGGGGGAGATCGTGGGCAGGGAATGTGTAACTATTCCATACAGCGGGCGTCACCCCGGGAGCCAGAGGGACCCACCCCGGGAGCGGGCACCAGGCAGGAGGGGAGCGATCCAGGCCCAAGTCCCCAGCCTTATCTGGGCCATGTGGGGATTTGAACTTGGCTCCCCCTGGCCCAGCTGAACTCCTGGCCTCTGGGGCCAATTGGTCCAGACTCCTCCCTTCCAGAATCTGGCACAGACATAGGGCGGGACTCTGAGTGAGGGGCGGGGCTTAGGCCACACCCGTCTCCTCGGCATTTCCTATTGGCTGACTCGGGTGCCTCCCACTGCTGCACTGGCTTTGTCCCATCCCATCCCTAGTGGGCCCCGGGCTGGCTCGTCACCTGGGCAGATTCCCCAGGGTAGCCCCAGGGGACACAGCTGCAGCCACCGGGTCATTTGGAATCCCGGAGCCGCTTCCCCGAGCTCCCCGCCCCGGTTCTGGCTCCGGCTCTGCCACCGTGCAGGCCCCGGAGCTGTGGGAGGGAGGCTCCGGCTTTGTCTCTTCCCCCCTTTGCCGGGACAGGAATCGAACATTGCCCCAGGAGTCCAGGCACCCAGCCACGGCCTGTCTGCACCCACCCACCCTGCTCCGGCCCCAGGGAAGCACAGGGCAGAGTCCAGGCGCCCGGGCTCCCCCTCCGGCGCCACCCCCAGCCCACCTACCCAGCGTGACTTCGGTGAGGACGGTGCCGCAGGAGTCTTGCCCGGCGGGGCAGGGCTGCAGTTTGCCCGTGCAGTTCTGTCCTGTCGAGGCGCACACCTCGCACTGCAGGCCGGCCCCTGGGGAAGCAGAGGAGAGGACCAGACACCCCGTTTTTAAAGGGACGGTCCCGTCGTGAAGCCGCCTGCAGCTGTCCCGGCTTTTTCCTAAAACCAGGCCGAGTGCCCCTTCTTTTCCATCTCCCCCCCCCCCCCCTCAGTGCTGGTGGGTCCTGCTGCTGGCCAGTCCCGGCTCCCCAACCGCCTGTCCACCAGCATTGAGTGCAGGGGTCCCTCACCCCAGCCCCCAGAGCAGCCAGGCAGCCCTGGCCCCGACCCCACACTGCGACCCCAGCCTTCCCGGCTGGCTGGAGCGTGGGCAGGGCCACATCCGTGTTCTGGGGAAGGCAGTGCCTTTCCTTGCCTGCATCACCTGCCATCTGGGGGCGCTCCGACCAGCGTGGGAGCCACGACCTCCGCCCCAAGCCCTGAGGCAGGCGTGGGCAGCTGGTTTGCCGTGACGGCTCCTGCAATGACACCTCCCAGGGGGCGGGGGGACACAAAGGCCCCAGGACTCCACCGGTTTGCCCCATTCCTGCTCCAGCTTCGCTCCTGCTTGAGTCTCAGGGCTGTGGATTTACACAGCTTGGGGAGCAGCCACACAAAGGGGCCCGAGACTTGACTCAAGGCAGCAGTTTGCTCCATCCAGTTTTGCAATTGTTGTATCTGATTCTTGTAATGATTCAAACTCCCTCCCTCCCTCCCTTTCTCCCTCCTCCCTCCCTCCGTCCTTCCTCCCTCCTTCCTCCATTCATCTCTCCCTTTCTCCCTCCCTTCTCCCTTCCTCCCTCCTTTCATCCTCCCTCCCTCCATCCCTTCGTCCTTCCTCCATTCCTCACTCCCTTCTCCCTTCCTCCCTTCAGCCTTCCTTCCTCCCTCCCTCCCTTCGTCCTTCCTCCCTCCCTCCCTTTCTCCCTTCCTCCCTCCTTTCATCCTCCCTCCCTCACTCCCTCACTCCCTCCCTTCGTCCTCCATCCCTTCATTCTTCCTCCATTCCTCCCTCCCTTCTCCCTTCTCCCTTCCTCCCTTCATCCTTCCTTCATCCCTCCGTCCTCCATCTCTTCTTTCTTTCTTTCTTTCTTTCTTTCTTTCTTTCTTTCTTTCTTTCTTTCTTTCTTTCTTTCTTTCTTTCTTTCTTTCTTTCTTTCTTTCTTTCTTTCTTTCTTTCCAGACACCTTTAGATCTGAGATACCTGAGGCTATGTCTAGACTGCAGAGTTACATTGAAAAAAGATACGCAAATTGTGAACCTTCATTTGAATATTCTTTTTTACTTTTTTTTTTGGAAGAGGCTTTTCTGAAATTTGGCCCATCTACACAGGGCCAAATGTAGGAAAAACCTTCTCTTTCGGAACACCCCTTATTCCCCATACAACGAGGAGTACAGAGAAGCTAAAAGAATGTGTCTGCTTTTTTGGAAACTGCTCCGAAAAAGCGGATGCGTTCCCTGGAAGCGGCAGAGCTTTTCCGAGATACCGCCGCTATCCCGGAAAAGCTCCGCAGTGTGGAATTAGCCAAAGGCTTGACAACAGCGCAATTTTGGGGTGGGAACTGAGTTACATACAGCCCTGAGGCTGCGGCTGGTCCTTTGGGACTAGAAGAACCTGTTATTTGTCGAGACTGGTTTTCGTAACCACACATCCGTAGAAGAGGGGCTAGTGGGGGTGATGCAGGGGAATTGGGGTTCCAGGGGGAATTGTTTGTATGACTTCTTGCTGGCCAGTCTGGTGAGACAGGAATTCTCTCCAGGCTGTTTTGGGGGACCCTGTCAGTGAAGGCTAACAACATACCTAAGACCATCAGAACAGCCAGACTGGGTCAGAGCAATGACCCATCCAGCCCAGGGTGCTGTCTGACTGCAGTGGCCAATGCCTGTTGCCCCAGAGGGAGGGAACAGAACAGGGAATTATCCAGTAATTCCTCCCTGTCATCCATTCCCAGCCTCTGGCACACAAAGGCTGGGGACCCTATTCCTACCCAGCCTCGCTAATAGCCATTGATGGACCTAGCCTCCATGTCTTTATCTAGCTCTTTTTGGAACTCTTTTTGGAAAGTCCTGGACTTCATCACATCCTCTGGCGAGGAGTTCCACAGGTTGACCATGCGCCGTGTGAAGAAAAACTTCCTTTTGTTTGTTTTAAACCTGCGACCTATTCATTTCATTTGATGCCCCCTAGTTCTTATGTTACGGGGAAAAGTAAATAACTTTTCCTTATTCGCTTTCTCCATACCAGCCAAGATTTTATATCCCCCCCTTAGTCTCCTCTTTTCTGAGGTGAAAAGTCCCAGGGTTTTTTAATCTCTCTTCATAGGGCACCGTTCCAAGCCCCTCATCAATTTTGTTGCCTTTTTCTGAACTTTTTCATAAGAACATAAGAATGGCCGTACTGGGTCAGACCAAAGGTCCATCTAGCCCAGTAGCCAGTCTGCCGACAGTGGCCAGCACCAGGTGCCCCAGAGAGGGTGGACCGAAGACAATGATCAAGCAATTTGTCTCCTGCCATCCCTCTCCAGCCTCTGACAAACAGAGGCCAGGAACACCATTTCTATCCCCTGGCTAATAGCCTTTTATGGACCTAACCTCCATGAAATTATCTAACTTCTCTTTAAACTCTGTTATAGTCCTAGCCTTCACAGCCTCCTCTGGCAAGGAGTTCCACAGGTTGACTACACGCTGTGTGAAGAAGAACTTTCTTTTATTAGTTTTAAATGCCAAGATAAGAATCCTCAGTTCTGGGCCGTGGCTGCCCAGAATTGCTGCTGTCTGTAATGTCTAACCAGCACTTGCCTTGTTACACCCCTTCCTGCCCACACGACAGGAGTGGATTGGGGGGTGAGGAAGAGGTGGAGGGAGGCCTGAGCTCTGCAGACATGGGCCAGGATTCCCCCTTCCCCCCGGTCCCCACGCAGTACTGAAAGGCCACATTCTGGTGTGAGCCCAGAGGGGGTATCATGTGACCAGTGCTCCCTGTCAGCTGGCACTTGGGTGGCTGCCCATGAGAGAGTCAAATGCCACCCAGCTGATTAGCAGAGTGCTCACAGCCCGCAGCCTGTGTGTCTCTGGGTGGTGCACATCCACACCTTCCTTGGTGCACAGAACAAAATTCATTCCACATACGGATGAAAAAATGTAGAGCGACCATTGCATGTGATCCTGTGCCCCATGTGTTTGGTCTCAGACACACACAGTACCAGGGGCCAGGCAAGGCAGGTCTGTTCTGGGCGCCCAGCCAGACATGCAGGGCACAGCATGCCAAGCAGGGAGGGCCGGTCAGTCACCTTCCTGCACCCCGTGCGAAAGAGGTGTACGGAGTGTGTGTGTATCACACACACACACAGACACACACACACACACAGACACACACACACACACACCGCACGTGTCCTCCCCTCCCCATGGGACCAGCAAAGTCTTAAAGATAAGAAGGTAAATACACAGAACTCAGCTCCGCAGTGTTTCTCTTTATCAGCGGCTCAGCCCACGTCCTGGTAGTTTTCACGTTTGCACTGCACACTGTGAGGAACGCGGCACTCCCTTGAACACACGTAATGTTACCAGCCGTCCTGCACTGAGCCAAGGGAGCTACCGTCACCCTCAGGGCTGAGACCATGAGGGGTCTAGATTTGTCCCCTCCTCCCCCCCCTGTCTTCCCCCCTCGCTTCCCCCGGATGCCATTGGCACCAAATCCACAAATCCATGGGTCTGGATTTAATGCATCCGGGGGCACTGAGGGAGTTGGCAAATGTCATGGAGGAGCCTTTGGCCTTTATCTTTGAAAACTCATGGAGATCGGGAGAGATCCCAGATGATTCAAAAAAGGGAAATGTGGTGCCCATCTTTAAAAAGGGAACAAGGACGATCTAGGGAACTACAGACCAGTCAGCCTCACCCCAGTCCCCGGAAAAATCAAGGAGGGGATCCTCAAGGAATCCATTTTGAAGCACTTGGAAGAGGGGAAAGTGATCAGGAATAGTCAGCATAGATTCACAAAGGGCAAGTCGTGCCTGACCAATCTGATTAGCTTCTATGACGAGGTAACTGGCTCTGTAGACGTGGGGAAGTCAGTGGATGTGATATTCCTGGACTTTAGCAAGGCTTTTGTTACGGTCTCCCACAATATTCTTGCCAGCAAGTTAAGGGAATGTGGATTGGATAAATGGACGGTAAGAGGGCTAGAAGGCTGGGCCCAACGGGTAGTGATCAACGGCTTGATGTCAGGATGGCTGTTGGTTTCTAGCGGAGTGCCCCAAGGCTCGGTTCTAGGGCCGGTTTTGTTCAATATCTTTATTAATGACCTGGCTGAGGGGATGGATTGCACCCTCAGCAAGTTAGCAGATGACACTAAGCTAGGGGAGAGGTAGATACACTGGAGGGCAGGGACAGGGTCCAAAAGAAATCTGATGAGGTTCAACAAGGACAAGCGCAGAGTCCTGCCCTTGGGACAAAAGAATCCCAAACATTGTTACAGGCTGGGGACCGACTGGGTACGTAGCAGCTCTGCAGAAAAGGACCTGGGGAGTCCAGTGGACAAGAAGCTGGAGATGAGTCAACAGGGCGCCCTTGTAGCCAAGAAGGCTAATGGCATATTAGGGGCATTAGGAGGAGCATTGCCAGCAGTTCCAGAGAAGTGATTGGTCCCCTTTATTGGGCTCTGGTGAGGCCACATCTGGAGTATTGTGTCCAGTTCTGGGCCCCCCACTACAGAAAGGACGTGGATGCATTTGAGAGGGTCCAGTGAAGGGCAACCAAAATGATTAGGGGGCTGGAGCACATGACCGGTGACGAGAGGCTGGGGGATTTGGGTTTGTTCAGTCTGCAGAAGAGAAGCGTGAGGGGGGATTTGAGAGCAGCCTGCAACTCCCTGAAGGGGGGTTCCAAAGAGGCTGGAGAGAGGCTGTTCACAGCACTGAGGGATGGCAGAACAAGGAGCAATAGACTCAAGTTACAGGGGGGGAGGTCTAGGTTGGATATTAGGAAAAACTATTTCACTAGGCGGGTGGGGAAGCACTGGGCTGGGTTCCCTAGGGCGGGGGTGGAATCTCCATCCCTAGGGGTGTTTAAGTCTCGGCTTGTCAAAGCCCTGGCTGGGTTGATTGAGTTGGGTTGGTCCTGCCTAGAGCAGGGGGCTGGACTTGATGACTCCTGAGGTCTCTTCCAGATCTATGATCTATGATTCAATAGAGCTACGGCCCATTGACCCTGGCTGGGCACCTGGCAGAAATGCCCGTGAGCTCGCCTTGAGCTCCTGAGAAGGAAATAACCTGTCACCTTTCAAACTCACAGGGAAAATCTCCTTTCCGGGGAGATTCCTGACCAGGACACTCCCCTCTTCTCATCTCTGGTACTGCTTGTTTCTGAGCCCAAACACAAGGGGCACAGGGTCACATGCCTCTCAATGGTTCTACCCATGTGCGGAATACATTTTGTTCTCTGCACCGGGGAGTGTGTGGATGTGCACCACGCATAGAGACACAGGCTGCTGGCCCTGTCAGCTGAATGGCATCTGACTCTCTCCTGGACGGATTCTGGGACCTTGCCCACCCTGGCCAGACACGTCTTTAGTGACGGAAATAAGAAAGATTTCGTCCCATTGCCACAATGGTTTTACCCACCGCCACGGGGCCTGTGTGGGGACCAGCCCTCTCCTCAGCCAGCGCCAGTGGCTTAGTCTGCTGCTGGGTTTGGTGCCTTCGTTCCCACGGTCCCCCAGCCGGCAGCTCGGAGCTGGGGGCCCATTGGAGATGTTGGGAAATCAGCCCGACTCACCGGTGGCCAGCAGAGCAGCGAGGAGGCAGGCGGCCAGAGAAGCCAGCATGGTGCCGGGAGCAGCCGCTAGGTGCGAGTCGGCCCCGTCTCCGGCTGCAGGATTTGTCCTGGACGGGCTGAAACGAGACCGGGAGAGGGACTGGCCATGGGCGAGCCGGTCGGCGGGCGGGGGAACCACAGAGCTTGGGGAGAGCCGCCCCTCCGGCCTCGCTGCGGCTGGTGTGTCCGTGCACCCGCAGGGAGGGGTCGGATGCAACCCTCCCACGTGCCTGCTGCAGCGGAAGGTGAGTGTCTCCGGGGACGCAGGAGAATCACCCGCGAGAACCAGAGACCAGAGGGGGACGGAGCCGACAAAGAAATAACTCAGCCCTCCGCCTGCTAGGCTGGGGCTGGCCAGGCTGCGTCGGGTTCCACCCAGGACAGCAGTTCTAGGAACCCCCACTTATCCGCCCCCCTTAAACTGGGAGCTTTGGACTGCAGAAAGTTCCCTGTATACTCAGCCAGTGTGGTGGAGGAATGGGGCTGAGAGCCAGGACGCAGCCCCCAATGGAAGGGGAGTGGGGTCTAGCAGTTAGAGCAGGAGGGGCTGGGAACAGGACTCCCGAGCAGGGTCTAGCGGGTTAAAGTAGCATGGCTAAGAGCCAGGACACCCAGCTACTATCCCCGGTTTCCAAAGGAGAGCGCGGTCTAGTGGTCACAGCACACACAGCCTGAGGGGTATCACTTACCAAACGCTCCTTAAATCTCAGTTTGCCGGGGTGAAGCAGGCGCCGGCTATGGAAAAGCTGGACCAGTCTCTCCCTGTTCCCTGTTCCGCCGGGGCTGTCTCGGCCTCTCGCTCTTTTTATCAGGTGCCTGCGGTGACGCGATAGAGAGCCTGTTAACAGATTGGCATGTTGCTCCTGGTAGGGCTTGTGACTCCCCTTCCCCCTGCCAGACCTGCCCATTGGGCACCGCTGCCCTCCGGCACACTTCCCTCCCTTCCTGCCAGGGAGGCGGTCAGTCACATGGCCAGGGACAGGACTCCTGGGTTCTGTTCCTGGGGCCGTGCCGATGAAGGGCGGGACTCTTGCATCCTACCCCGGGCCTGGGGGGGAAGTGGGACCTAGTGGTTAGAGTGGGTTCTATGGAGTGGGATGCTGGGCAGAGTTGAAGAAGGCCTTGGACATCCAGGTCCCAGTGTCGCCTGCTGCTGCATTTTCAGCAGATGTTTTCAGAGCACTCCGGGGTGGCAGGAGGCAGAACAAGGAGCAATGGGGCTCAAGTTGCAAAGGGCAGGTCTAGGTTGGAGATTAGGACAAACGATTTCCCTAGGCGGGTGGGGAAGCTCTGGGCTGGGTTCCCTAGGGAGGGGGTGGAATCTCCATCCCGAGGGGTGTTCCAGTCCCGGCTGGACAAAGCCCTGGCTGGGATGATTGAGTTGGGGTCTGTCCTGCTTTGGGCAGGGGGCTGGACTTGACTCTGAGGTCTCTGTCTGCCCTGGGAGTCCATGGTGACTCCGAGATCTCTCTCTCGGACGGTAACAGCTAATCTCGCCCCCCTTGTTTTGTACGTAGAGCTGGGATTCTCTTTTCCAATGCGCCTCACTGTGCTCTGACTGTCTCAGTCCAGCTTTGGAGCCTTAATACAGGACTCATCGAATCCGAGAACACTAGGACTGGAAGGGACCTTGAGAGGTCACCGCGTCCAGTCCCCTGCCCTCACGGCAGGACCAAATACTGTCTAGACCAGTGGTCCCCAACACGGTGCCTGCGGGCGCCCACGGGGTCATTTGTGTGCGCCTGCCAAGTGCTCGGGGCTGGCCTGGCCCTGGGCACATGGTGAATGCATGGTGCCGGAGCCGGCCCCGGGCGCATGGCGCACGGTGAGCGCCGGCCCCGGGAGCGCTGCGGATTGGCCGCCTGCGCTCTGGGCACGTGGTGCTTGGAGGGGGCGCTGGCCCCGGGCACGTGGCACTTGGGAGGGGCACCGGCCCCAGGCACGTGGCACTTGGAGGGGCCCCGCCCCCGGGCACGCGCCTATGCGGGGGCCCTGACCCAGGGCACGCAAGTGTCCCCGCCCTCTGGTGCCCGGTGGGCGAACAGCCACGCCCCCTGGCGCCCGGCAACCTCCAGTGGTTGGGGACCACTGGTCTAGACATAGGAACGGATCACTTTAACTGACGAATAAAAGGTATGCCGAAAATTGTGCTCTTTCACTGCTCCTTCCCCGTCACACCAATCCCTCTCAAACACCCCCAGCCTTTCTTCTTTTGAGTTTATATCACCTTTTGGAAAATCATAGAATCATAGAACCATAGAGCTGGAAGAGACCTCAGAAGGTCATCAATCCCAGCCCCTGCTCTAGGCAGGATCAATTCCAACTATATCAACCCAGCCAGGGACTTGTCAAGCCGAGTCTTAAACACCTCTAGGGATGGAGACTCCACTACTTCCCTAGGGAACCCATTCCAGTGCTTCCCCACCCGCCTAGGAAAATAGTTTTTCCTAATATCCAACCTGGACCTCTCCCATTGTAACTTGAACCATTGCTCCTTGTTCTGCCGTCTGTCACTATGGAGAACAGCCTCTCTCCATCCTCTTTGGAACCCCCCATCAGGAAGTTGAAGGCTGCTCTCAAATTCCCCCTCACTCTTAATCATAAGCAAACCCGCAGCATTTGTGTGTCTCATTTCTCATGATACGGTGATGATGAGGGGTTTGCAACGGGTCCCATATAAAGAGAGGTTAAAGCGACTGGGACTTTTCAGTTTAGAAAAGAGGAGACTGAGGGGGGATAGGATAGAGGTCTGTAAAATCATGAGTGGTGTGGAGAGGGCCGATAAAGAAAAGTTATTTATTAGTTCCCATAATAGAAGAACTAGAGGACACCAAATGAAATTAATGGGGAGCAGGTTTAAAACTAATAAAAGAAAGTTCTTCTTCACACAGTGTGTAGTCAACCTGTGGAACTCCTTGCCAGAGGAGGCTGTGAAGGCTAGGACTATAACAGAGTTTAAAGAGAAGCTAGATAATTTCATGGAGGTTAGGTCCATAAAAGGCTATTAGCTAGGGGATAGAAATTGTGTCCCTGGCCTCTGTTTGTCAGAGGCTGGAGAAGAATGGCAGGAGACAAATCACTTGATCATTGTCTTCAGTCCACCCTCTCTGGGGCATCTGGTGCTGGCCACTGTTGGCAGACAGGATACTGGGCTAGATGGACCTTTGGTCTGACCCAGTACGGCCGTTCTTATGTTCTTATAAAGTCTAAAGAAGTTGAGTTTCCCCTTAAATCTCCTTCTAAAACCTGGAATAACTAATATGCAGACTAATAACTGTAATACTGGAAGTATCCTGAAACAGCATTGCCATGTTCTACAAGGGCTAAGGGATTTGTCGGAATAGTGCCTTATTTTGAAATTTTGTGTAGATGGTGCCAAATTTCAAAATCAGCTCTTTTTATTTCAATGCGGAATAAGCTATGCAATGTGCGTAGCGCAAATTGTGTAGCCTATTCCAACAGAAGGGTGCTGTCTAGACGCACCCTAAACAGTTCGTCTCAGAGGGGTTAGTCTGTATCTGCAAAAAACAGCAAGGGTCTTGGGACACCTGACATGCTAACAGATTAATTAGGGCATCAGCTTTGGTTGGTAGAACCCCCTTCATCAGATGAATTGGAGTGGGAGTAAGAGAGGCAGGGTCTATATAGGGGAAAAGTTCCTTGTGTGAATGAGGCTTGTCAAGTCAGGGTGGAAGTGGGTCATTCATAGCATTTGGCGTGGAGATGTGACTATCCAAGGAGGGGGATTTGCCTTTGTACTGCGTTAACAAGTTAAGATCCTTCTTCAGTCCTAAACTAGTAGTGCTGGATTTGCAAATGAATTCCAGCGCATCTCTCCCCATTTGTAACTGGGGTTTGCAATTCTTTTCTGGAAGGGGGGCTACTTTCAAATCCATCGCTGACTGTCCAGCGACGTTCAGGTTAACTCCTTCCTTCCAGACCCCTGCCTCTCTGACCGCCACTCCCATTCACAAAAGCTCACATCCTAAGAAACCGGTTAGTCCCTAAAAGATGCCACAGGACTTATCAGTGGGTTTTTTTTTTCATAAAATATCAAAGACATTCATGTTAGCACTGGCGTAAAATAACAAGGAGAGACAAAGCTTTAAAGCAAGAATGGGAAAGAAAACACAACCATAGATTGGCCAGGTTTTCCTGTCAGCTCTTCAACGCCTGACGGTGCATTTCCAGTAAATAGGAACGTTATCGCTTTTCCCCAGGGGTGTTGTGTTTTCTTTTCCTATTAGATTACTCAGTAACCAGAGAGAAAGTCTTCAGCACTGTAATCTACTTGTGCGATGCCTTTGATACTTCTCCAGCACAAAGCGACACACTCCTGTTCAGGATACCAACGGTGCAACGATTCAGAACATAACAACGCATGTAAAAGCGGAGCTTACAAAAAAAGGGGGACTTTCCAAAGGACAGATCTGAAAGCCGGGGTTAGCCTCCAGGAACAGTTCCGTTTCCTAACGGGATGCAGGGATCCGGGGCGCACGGCTGCCGGGAGCCTGCCGGCCGATTCCCAGCCGCGCCAAAATGAAAACACGCCGTGACATGAGCCGGCTTGCGTGTTATCAGGACAACGTGCCCTCCAAGCAAGGCCATTTCTCGGTCACGCTCCGCTCGGAGGGAAGGCGGCAGAGAGACCTGTCCCCAGGCGGGTACAACCTGGTACCAGTAGAGCCCTCAGGACCTGTGAAAAGTCCCACCGATGAATGAAAAAAATCTGTATTTGCCACGTGAGACGCCGGGGGACGGACAGAAACATCCTCTGATTCCACCAGGGGCAACTGAACCGCCTCAGGGCAGCACCGGCTGGGGCTCGGAGGCTAAAACCGCCCGGCTTTGGGGGAGAGGCGTCGGGAGACAAACACTGAACAGGGCCCTTCTCCGGCCCAGGCTGGCCAGACCCGGCTCCCCCCTCCCACCAGCTGGGTGACAGGAGCTATTTCCCCATCGCTGGCTGCAGGCGTTGACAGGGGATGCCAAGGGGCGCACGGGTACCCGCTCGGCACACAGCGGGGCAGACAGAGCCCTGCAGAGCGCATGTGCATTGTGGCGGAAAGTCCGGCCTCTTGTCTGCCTTCCCCCGGCTGCCTGCTCGTGCCGTCGGCGAGCCCAGGCTGGGTTCCGTGGGATTCCTCCCACCCTCCTCCGTGCCAGCGCCTCCGTCTGGGCTCCGCTGGGCTGAACGCCCCCCCCCCCCCATCTTTCCAGCCTGGCCTTCCCCGCAAGCCGCTCCCTGCCTGCACCCAGGCGTAGGGTGGCCCCGGGGGACGTCCCAGGCTGGGAGCGACATTCCGACCTCTCGCCCTGTGACACTTGGAACGGACTCAAGTTTCAGTGGGGGGGTGTCTAGGTTGGATATTGGGAAAAACCATTTCCCTAGGTGGGTGGGGAAGTGCTGGGCTGGGTTCCCTAGGGAGGGGGTGGAGTCTCCATCCCCAGGGGTGTTTCAGTCCCAGCTGCACAAAGCCCTGGCTGGGCTGGTTGAGTTGGGCTGGTCCTGCCTTGCGCAGGGGGCTGGACTCGATGCCTCCTGAGGGCTCTGCCAGCCCTGGGATTCTATCAGCCTATGAGTCACTACATGGCACCTCCTACTGGCCGTTCTGGGAATTACCTCTAGGTTCACCGGCGCTCCCTCCTCTCGCGGTGTCAAGCTCGTTACTACCTCCCTCTGCAACCCACCTCGCTCCCTGCCCCGCACCATCCTCCTCTGGACTCATTAACTGCCCCCTTGCAGGGCAACCTGTCTCCAGTCCAACCCCTGGCTTTATATCAGCATTTCTCAAGCAGTGGGAAAAGTCCTCTGGGGGTACTCAGGAGAAGTCGGGGAAGGGGGGGGGGGCACATCAACACGGCTGACATTGGGAGAAAAGTGAATGATTGTTTTAAGTGTTGCAGCGCTTTATTATTTTTGTAGTTTTTGCACCCAAAAATGTAATCGCCCGTCCGGCTACGATGAAACACACGTGTTGCGATGGTAGAAAAAAATGTTGTGGGTTGGAAAACTGTAGTTACTGGGGGTACTTATGCCTTCTTTTTTTTAAAGGGGTACTTAATAAAAGAAGGTTGTGAAATACGGCTTTCTACAATCCCAGAACCGGCAGGAGCTCGAGAGGCCGTCAAGTTCCGTCCCATGAGGGCAGGACCAAACCCCACCAAGACCATCGCTCACAGGTGTGTCCCCAACCTGGAGACCCCAGAAACCCCCCCAGGCCATTCATCCCAGTGTTTCCCCACCCTGACAGACAGGAAGTTTTTCCTAATGTCCAACCCGAACCTCCCTTGCTGCAGTTCAAGCCAGTTGCCTCTTGACAGCCCCTCCGATGAGAATTCCAGTGCGATGAAGCCCAAGCGGTCACTAGCAGCCACCTCCAGAAGCGGTGACCCCACCCCGGGCACAGAAGTCCCGTGCGGGGGCAGGCAGGTAGCAATGGCTGTAGAGGGACACCAGAGCACAACAGGTGCTTGGCCTGGGGTAGGGGACTCAGGACAGAAGCCACAGGAGGAGGCCAGAGAGGGCTGGGAGGAGCCTGGCTGGTCCTAGAGCCGTGACCGCACCACGGGAGGTCGTGGAGGCTGGGCTGGGGGGCGGAGTTGACAGGGGCACGTTCGTTCCACTGGAGGCCGCTGTGCATTTGGCCGTGGTCAGACTCAAGTAGGGTACCAGAAAGGTCCCCGAACCCATTTGGAACTGGTCGCAGGCAGAGGCAGAAGCGCAGCCCTTCAAGGTGAACTCTAAAGATCTTTCACCTGCATGCGGGGGGAGAGCAGTAACTCGGTCCTCAGTCTGGATTGGGACACCCCAGCCCCACCCTCATCCTCCATTTCCCCGTTGGCTCTGCTCCTCCCAGACTGCCTGGCCCACGATGGCCCCCCCGTCCCCTCCTCTCTGACACAGGCTCCCGCTGTGTCCATAATCAAGTCACTTGCAGTCCCGAGCTAGAGCCCACCACTGACGCTTGGATTGGATCAGGCTCGGATTCATCCCACCGCTCATCTGCAAAGCAGCAGCTCAGTGCTGGTGTTAGCAGTGGGATCATCAAGCAAGGTGGCTGGGTGGTGAGCTAAGACACCAGGATCGGACTGAACAAAACTAGCTTCACATCACTGCTCCTTGCCTCAGTTTCCCCATCTTTAAAATGGGAAGGAAAATCCTTGTTTTGCCCCCTTTGGATTACAGTCGCTTTGGGAACAAGGGTCATATCTCATGAGGTATCCTTCGTCACAGGAGAGCACCCCAATCTGGGTCAGTGCTCGGTCCAGGGCCTGGCACAGCAGGAGTCCCAGCACTAAGCCAGCTCCTCCCACAAAGGGGTTACAGATGAAACTATAAACTAACATTGGATGGAGGAGACATTGAGACACAGGGAAGGACCGGAGGGCACCGCTCGAACAGAACCCAAGTGTACCGACCTGCAGCCGGTATCTTCCCTCCCCCCAGCACCTGGCTTCTGCCCTTTGGTGACTAGGATAACACAGGAGAAATAACCCCGACAAAGCAGACACACGTTACCCATGTGGACGGTCCCAGCAGACTCGATACATTGGGACTCGGATCCGGTACAATTTACGGTCTCCTCTCTGCACTGACCAGTGGGCGCAGAGTAGCAGGCTGGGCAGCGCCGGCCATTGGGTTCGGTATCATGTGGGGGCACTGGGAAGAGGAGGGGCAAACGCAGGCAATTCAAGGGACGAGCCCCAAGAGGTGTCGGGACAGGAAGAGCAGCTGGGGGCTGCATTGCTCAGCCCCAGACCCCCTGCAGGGGGCGCTGCAGCTCTGGGGATGCCGGAGCCAGCAGGGGCAGGAGAGAGGTTTGCAGCAAAGAACCCTGGATCCCACCCCAGGTGGGGTCAGCTGGGTTCACACTTGAGGGGAAGCTACAGCCCCACCCTCCAAGGCACTGAGTGTTATTCCACGGGACGCCCCCTGCAGGGCGGGAGGACCAGACTCAGGAAGTTGAGGTGGTGGATATTTCCAGGAGTGGGGGATGCTCAGGGCCCGAGGAGGCCTGGCTGAAAGGGGAAAATTTACGTGTGACGTTGACTGTCCTGCAGGCATCTCTCGTGCAGCAGGCGGTGCCCATCCTCACCCTTGCGTTCCCCAAATACACCGAGGTGGGGCCGGCTGTACACTGGCTGGGCGTCACGCAGCCCTTCACGATGCTCAGGAACTTCACCCCATCTGCACAGGAGGAAAAGCCGGAGATAGATTCCCCTTCCACATCCACCCCATCAACACCCCCCTCATCTTCACTGTGGGGAAACTGAGGCAGAGAGCAGGGCAGTGACTCATCCTGCCAGACCAAGTGATTTCAGCCCCTGAGCCGGCAGTAGGATCCTTCATCCCCTCCCCTCCACTGAGCTGTGCTGACTCTTAGGGGCGCCGAATCGCCTACCTGTAGTGTCGTTCCAATGTGAAAATTTCCACCAGCAGCTCCACGCGGGGGCGGGGGGGCCACCCCTGATGTGCCCCCCACCTGCTGGGGTCTCCTTCATGACTGTATTTTGTCAGGAAGGGCTGGCGCAGACCAGACCCCGGATTCCCGACAAGAGCTTCCCGGCCGTGGCGCCCATCCAGAGCCCAGAGAGGACTAAGGGCCAAACTCTGAGTAGGGGGTGGGGCTTAGGCCACACCCTCCCCCTCAGCATTCCCTATTGGCTGGCCCAGGCGGCTCCCACCCACCTGGCTGGCTTTGGCCCATCCCCAGGGGGCCCCGGCTGGTTCATCACCTGGGCAGCTACAGGGGATGCTCCACCCACCCAGCCCGCTCCGGCCCCGGGGAGGGGTAGAGCGGAGCCCAGGCACCCGGAGCCCTCCCCCGGCGCCAGCCCCCAGCCCACCTACCCAGCGTGACTTCGGTGAGGATGATGCCGCAGGAGTCTTGCCCGGCGGGGCAGGGCTGCAGGCTGCCCGAGCAGTTCTCTTCTACCGTGGCGCACACCTCGCACTGCAGGCCGGCCCCTGGGGACGGAGAGAAAGGAGGGTGGGGCTCGATTTGTGGGGAAACTGAGGCACACGGCGGGGCAGGGTCTCATCGCCCTCCTCTCGTGGAACCCACCCATCTTCATGGCATGACCCGCTGGCTCGCTGAATCTCGCTGTGCTGTGGGTATCATTTCCGTGTGTATAGTTAGCCGTAGAGCCTGAGGAATCCTTTGTGGGGTGTGACCGTGCCAACGGAGGCCAACCCGTTGGAGGCTGGAGGAGCAACTGGCACAAACCTCCTCTGTCCTTTAGCATGCGCGGGGGTTGGGAGAGCCGCCTCTGTCCCTTAAAAACCACCTGGAAAGAGTCAGGGGCCGGGGTCTTTGGCCAGGGCTGCCCCCGAGGAACGGAGCTGGAGGGCCCAGGGGGCCTTGGAGGGGCAGATCGGAAAGAGGTTTTCGGGTGAGTGTGAGTCAGTTTCTCCTGAGCTTTCGGTGTCGAATTACCCAAGGTCCTGGATGCTGGGCGGGTGGGCGGAGTTGACAGGGGCACGTTCGTTCCACCGGAGGTCGCTGTGCATTTGGCCGTGGTCAGAGTCACGTTGGGTCCCAGAAAGGTCCCCGAACCCATTTGGAACTGGGCACAGTCAGTCTCAGAAGCGCAGCCCTTCAAGGTGAACTCGAAAGGTCTTTCACCTGCATGCGGGGGGAGAGCAGTAACTCGGTCCTCAGTCTGGATTGGGACACAGCAGCCCCGCCCTCATCCTCCATCTCCCCGTTGGCTCTGCTCCTCCCAGACTGCCTGGCCCACGATGGCCTCCCCCTTCCCCTCCGCTCTGACACAGGCTCCCGCTGTGTCCATAATCAAGTCACTTGCAGTCCCGAGCTAGAGCCCACCACTGACGCTTGGATTGGCTCAGGCTTGGATTCATCCCACCGCTCATCTGCAAAGCAGCAGCTCAGTGCTGGTGTCAGCGGTGGGATCGTCAAGCAAGGTGGCCGGGTGGTGAGCTAAGACACCAGGATCGGACTGCACCAAACTAGCTTCACATCACTGCTCCTTGCCTCAGTTTCCCCATCTTTAAAAAGGGAAGGAAAATCCTTCTTTTGCCCCTTTTGGATGACAGTCACTTTGGGAACAAGGGTCATATCTCATGAGGTGTCCTTCATCACAGGAGAGCACCCCAATCTGGGTCAGTGCTCGGTCGAGGCCTTGGCACAGCAGGAGTCCCAGCACTAAGCCAGCTCCTCCCACAAAGGGGTTACAGATGAAACTATAAACTAACATTGGATGGAGGAGACCTTGAGACACAGAGAGGGACCGGAGGGCACCGCTCGAACAGAACCCAAGTGTACCGACCTGCAGCCAGTATCTTCCCTCCCCCCAGCACCTGGCTTCTGCCCTTTGTGGACTAGGATAACACAGGAGAAATAACCCCGACAAAGCAGACACACGTTACCCATGTTGATGGTCCCAGCAGACTCGAGACATTGGGTCTCGGATCCGGTACAATTTACGGTCTCCTCTCTGCAGGGAGCAGTGGGCGCAGAGAAGCAGGCTGGGCAGCGCCGGCCATTGGGTTCGGTGTCAGGTGGGGGCACTGGGAAGAGGGGGGGCAAACACAGTGAGCTCATGGAACGAGCCCCAGAGGGCGTTGGGGCAGGGAGAGCCGCTGGGGGCTGCACTGCTCAGCCCCAGGCCCCCTGCAGGGGGCGCTGCAGCTCTGGGGATGCCGGAGGCAGCAGGGGCAGGAGAGAGGTTTGCAGCAAAGAACCCTGGATCCCACCCCAGGTGGGGTCAGCTGGGTTCACACTTGAGGGGAAGCTACAGCCCCACCCTCCCAGGCACTGAGTGTTATTCCACGGGACGCCCTCTGCAGGGTGGGAGGACCAGACTCAGGAAGTTGAGGTGGTGGATATTTCCAGGAGTGGGGGATGCTCAGGGCCCGAGGAGGCCTGGCTGAAAGGGGAAAATTTACGTGTGACGTTGACTGTCCTGCAGGCATCTCTCGTGCAGCAGGCGGTGCCCATCCTCACCCTTGCGTTCCCCAAATACACCGAGGTGGGGCCGGCTGTACACTGGCTGGGCGTCACGCAGCCCTTCACGATGCTCAGGAACTTCACCCCATCTGCACAGGAGGAAAAGCCGGAGATAGATTCCCCTTCCACATCCACCCCATCAACACCCCCCTCATCTTCACTGTGGGGAAACTGAGGCAGAGAGCAGGGCAGTGACTCATCCTGCCAGACCAAGTGATTTCAGCCCCTGAGCCGGCAGTAGGATCCTTCATCCCCTCCCCTCCACTGAGCTGTGCTGACTCTTAGGGGCGCCGAATCGCCTACCTGTAGTGTCGTTCCAATGTGAAAATTTCCACCAGCAGCTCCACGCGGGGGCGGGGGGGGCCACCCCTGATGTGCCCCCCACCTGCTGGGGTCTCCTTCATGACCGTATTTTGTCAGGAAGGGCTGGCCCAGTCCAGACCCCGGATTCCCGACAA
The DNA here is from genome assembly GCF_052426305.1 of Pelodiscus sinensis. NCBI lineage: Eukaryota > Metazoa > Chordata > Testudines > Trionychidae > Pelodiscus > Pelodiscus sinensis. Next base: position 25,564,589 of record NC_143073.1, read on the forward strand.
GAGCTTCCCGGCCGTGGCGCCCATCCAGAGCCCAGAGAGGACTAAGGGCCAAACTCTGAGTAGGGGGTGGGGCTTAGGCCACATCCTCCCCCGTGGCATTCCCTATTGGCTGGCCCAGGCGGCTCCCACCCACCTGGCTGGCTTTGGCCCATCCCCAGGGGGCCCCGGCTGGTTCATCACCTGGGCAGCTACAGGGGATGCTCCACCCACCCAGCCCGCTCTGGCCCCGGGGGAGGGGTAGAGCAGAGCCCAGGCACCCGGAGCCCTCCCCCGGCGCCAGCCCCCAGCCCACCTACCCAGCGTGACTTCGGTGAGGATGATGCCACAGGAGTCTTGCCCGGCGGGGCAGGGCTGAAGGCTGCCCGAGCAGTTCTCTTCTACCGTGGCGCACACCTCGCACTGCAGGCCGGCCCCTGGGGACGGAGAGAAAGGAGGGTGGGGCTCGATTTGTGGGGAAACTGAGGCACACGGCGGGGCAGGGACTCATCGCCCTCCTCTCGTGGAACCCACCCATCTTCATGGCATGACCCGCTGGCTCGCTGAATCTCGCTGTGCTGTGGGGATCATTTCCGTGTGTATAGTTAGCCGTAGAGGCTGGGGAATACTTTGTGGGGTGTGAACGTGCCAACGGAGGCCAACCCGTTGGAGGCTGGAGGAGCAACTGGCACAAACCTCCTCTGTCCTTTAGCATGCGCAGGGATTGGCAGGGAGCCGCCTCTGTCCTTTACTATGTGCGGGGGTTGGGAGAGCTGCCTCTGTCCCTTAAAAACCACCTGGAAAGAGTCAGGGGCCGGGGTCTTTGGCCAGGGCTGCCCCCGAGGAACGGAGCCGGAGGGCCCAGGGGGCCTTGGAGGGGCAGATCGAAAAGAGATTTTCGGGTGAGTGTGAGTCAGTTTCTCCTGAGCTTTCGGTGTCGAATTACCCAAGGTCCTGGATGCTGGGCGGGTGGGCGGAGTTGACAGGGGCACGTTCGTTCCACCGGAGGCCGCTGTGCATTTGGCCGTGGTCAGAGTCACGTTGGGTCCCAGGAAGGTCCCCGAACCCATTTGGAACTGGTCGCAGGCGGACGCAGAAGCGCAGCCCTTCATGGTGAACTCGAAAGGTCTTTCACCTGCATGCGGGGGGAGAGCAGTAACTCGGTCCTCAGTCTGGATTGGGACACAGCAGCCCCGCCCTCATCCTCCATCTCCCCGTTGGCTCTGCTCCTCCCAGACTGCCTGGCCCACGATGGCCTCCCCCTTCCCCTCCGCTCTGACACAGGCTCCCGCTGTGTCCATAATCAAGTCACTTGCAGTCCCGAGCTAGAGCCCACCACTGACGCTTGGATTGGCTCAGGCTTGGATTCATCCCACCGCTCATCGGCAAAGCAGCAGCTCAGTGCTGGTGTAAGAAGTGGGATCGTCAAGCAAGGTGGCCGGGTGGTGAGCTAAGACACCAGGATCGGACTAAACAAAACTAGCTTGACATCACTGCTCCTTGCCTCAGTTTCCCCATCTTTAAAATGGGAAGGAAAATCCTTGTTTTGCCCCCTTTGGATTACAGTTGCTTTGGAAACAAGGGTCATATCTCATGAGGTGTCCTTCGTCACAGGAGAGCACCCCAATCTGGGTCAGTGCTCCGTCCAGGTCCTGGCACAGCAGGAGTCCCAGCACTAAGCCAGCTTCTCCCACAAAGAGTTTACAAATGAAACTATAAACTAACATTGGATGGAGGAGACCTTGAGACACAGGGAGGGAGCGGAGGGCACTGCTCGAACAGAACCCAAGGGTACCGACCTGCAGCCAGTATCTTCCCTCCCCCAGCACCTGGCTTCTGCCCTTTGGTGACTAGGATAACACAGGAGAAATAACCCCGACAAAGCAGACACACGTTACCCATGTTGATGGTCCCAGCAGACTCGAGACATTGGGTCTCGGATCCGGTACAATTTACGGTCTCCTCTCTGCAGGGAGCAGTGGGCGCAGAGAAGCAGGCTGGGCAGCGCCGGCCATTGGGTTCGGTGTCAGGTGGGGGCACTGGGAAGAGGGGGGGCAAACACAGTGAGCTCATGGAACGAGCCCCAGAGGGCGTTGGGGCAGGGAGAGCCGCTGGGGGCTGCACTGCTCAGCCCCAGGCCCCCTGCAGGGGGCGCTGCAGCTCTGGGGATGCCGGAGGCAGCAGGGGCAGGAGAGAGGTTTGCAGCAAAGAACCCTGGATCCCACCCCAGGTGGGGTCAGCTGGGTTCACACTTGAGGGGAAGCTACAGCCCCACCCTCCCAGGCACTGAGTGTTATTCCACGGGACGCCCCTGCAGGGTGGGAGGACCAGACTCAGGAAGTTGAGGCGGTGGATATTTCCAGGCGTGGGAGATGCTCAGGGCCCGAGGAGGCCTGGCTGAAAGGGGAAAATTTACGTGTGACGTTGACTGTCCTGCAGGCATCTCCCGTGCAGCAGGCGGTGCCCATCCTCACCCTTGCGTTCCCCAAATACACCGAGGTGGGGCCGGCTGTACACTGGCTGGGCGTCACGCAGCCCTTCATGATGCTCAGGAACTTCACCCCATCTGCACAGGAGGAAAAGCCGGAGATAGATTCCCCTTCCACATCCACCCCATCAACACCCCCCTCATCTTCACTGTGGGGAAACTGAGGCAGAGAGCAGGGCAGTGACTCATCCTGCCAGACCAAGTGATTTCAGCCCCTGAGCCGGCAGTAGGATCCTTCATCCCCCTCCCCTCCACTGAGCTGGGCTGACTCTTAGGGGCGCCGAATCGCCTACCTGTAGTGTCGTTCCAATGTGAAAATTTCCACCAGCAGCTCCACGCGGGGGCGGGGGGGGGGGGGGGGCAGCCCTGATGTGCCCCCCACCTGCTGGGGTCTCCTTCATGACCGTATTTTGCCAGGAAGGCCCAGTCCAGACCCCGGATTCCCGACAAGAGCTTCCCACCGTGGCGCCCATCCAGAGCCCAGAGAGGACTAAGGGCCAAACTCTGAGTGGGGGGGCGGGGCTTAGGCCACACCCTCCCCCTCGGCATTCCCTATTGGCTGGCCCAGGTGGCTCCCACTCACAGGCTGCCTTTGGCCCTTCCCCTGGGGGCCCCGGCAGGTTCGTCACCTGGGCAGCTACAGGGGATGCTCCACCCAGCCGGCCCGCTCCGGCCCCGGGGAGGCGTAGAGCAGAGCCCAGGCACCCGGAGCCCTCCCCCGGCGCCAGCCCCCAGCCCACCTACCCAGCGTGACTTCAGTGAGGATGATGCCGCAGGAGTCTTGCCCGGCGGGGCAGGGCTGCAGGCTGCCCGAGCAGTCCTCTTCTACCGCGGCGCACACCTCGCACTGCAGGCCGGACCCTGGGGATGGAGAGAAAAGAGGGTGGGGCTCGATTTGTGGGGAAACTGAGGCACAGGGCGGGGCAGTGAGTCACCCCCCTCCCTTTGTGGGACCCACCCATCTTCATGGCATGACCCTCTGGCTCGCTGTATCTCGCTGTGCTGTGGGGATCATTTCTGTGTGTTAGCCATACCGCCTGGGGACTCCTTTGTGGGGTGTGAACGTGCCAACGCAGGCAAACCCGTCGGAGGCTGGAGGAGCAACTGGCACAAACCTCCTCTGTCCTTTAGCCTGAGTGGGGCTTGGCGGGGGGCCCCCTCTGTCCCTTAAAAAACACCTGGAAAGAGTCAGGGGCCGGGGTCTTTGGCCTGGGCTGCCCCCGACGGAAGGAGCCGGAGGGCCCAGGGGGCCTTGGAGGGGCAGATCGGAAAGAGGTTTTCGGGTGAGTGTGAGTCAGTTTCTCCTGAGCTTTCGGTGTCGAATTACCCAGGCGCTTTGTTTGATTTGTAACCGGCTTTGCCTGCCTCTTCTGGCCTGTTCCCACTTCTATCTTCCTCCTTGTACTTAATAACTCTCGTGTTTTCTATCACACCCGGTGTCAGGAATTGTGACCTGGGGGCAACCGGTGTGCACATCCCCCTTTCATTGCTAGAGGGGCTCACCTAATCCTTCAGGGTCTGATCCGATTTGGGGAGGGGGATCCCAGGAAGCTGGGCCCCAAACTGCCCTCTCCTTGGACCTGAAGTGGTTCAGTGTCTGTGCTGCTTCTTGGGGGCCAGGGACCACAGCTGGGGGTCTTGGCTGGAGGGGACCAGGGAGCTGGCCCAGCAGGACTGGGTGGGGAGGAGTCCCAGAGAACAGGAAGGCGAGAGGCAGTGGCCGGGTCAGCACCCCGGGAGTCACCCCGAGGGGTCGTCTGTGAGCACCCCATCACAGAAACAACAGCCCCTTGCCCCCGAGTGGGCGCCCTGCTGTGGAAACACCATTATCATTTCCTGTGACCTGCGTGACTGCACCTCCTCCTCCTGTTACAGAAACCGGCTCCGTGCCAGAGACTGGAGGAAAATCCCCTTGGGTGTGTCCTTGGCCTCCAGCCGGTGCTAACAGGCGGCGACCAGGACACGTGTTGAGTGATGTGCAGTATCAATATCATCTCCTGTTTCCACAGTTGCTGCCCTCGCTGCCACAGGGACTGTGCAGCCCCCGGCCCTTCCCCCTCGCCTGCCATCACCCGGACACCCCCCACCACTGCTCGGCCACATCAACGAGGAGAACCCCTGCGGGGCGGCTCGGAGCTGTGGACTCCTTAGTGAAGGTGAGAAATGGGGGGCCCAGCCCCACTCACCCATGGCCAGCAGAGAAGCAAGGAGGCAGGCGGCCAGAAACGCCATCATGGTGCTGGGGCAGCCGGTCCAACCGAGTCTCCAGCCAGGGGGAGATCCCAGAGGGGCTGCAAGGAGATCAGAGGAGGGACGGCCCAGTCTCCAGCCGGGGGGCGATCCCAGAGGGGCTGCAAGGAGATCAGAGGAGGGACGGTCCAGTCTCCAGCTGGGGAGGGGGCGATCCCAGAGGGGCTGCACGGAGATCAGAGGAGGGACGGTCCAGTCTCCAGCTGGGGGGAGATCCCAGAGGGGCTGCAAGGAGATCAGAGGAGGGACGGCCCAGTCTCCAGCTGGGGGGAGATCCCAGAGGGGCTGCAAGGAGATGAGAGGAGGAACGGTCCAGTCTCCAGCCAGGGGGCGATCCCAGAGGGGCTGCAAGGAGATGAGAGGAGGAACGGTCCAGTCTCCAGCCGGGGGGCGATCCCAGAGGGGCTGCACAGAGATCAGAGGAGGGACGGCCCAGTCTCCAGCTGGGGGGAGATCCCAGAGGGGCTGCACAGAGATCAGAGGAGGGACGGCCCAGTCTCCAGCTGGGGGGCGATCCCAGAGGGGCTGCAAGGAGATCACAGGAGGGACGGCCCAGTCTCCAGCTGGGGGGCGATCCCAGAGGGGCTGCACAGAGATCAGAGGAGGGACGGTCCAGTCTCCAGCTGGGGGGAGATCCCAGAGGGGCTGCACGGAGATCAGAGGAGGGACGGCCCAGTCTCCAGCTGGGGAGGGGGCGATCCCAGAGGGGCTGCACGGAGATCAGAGGAGGGACGGTCCAGTCTCCAGCTGGGGGGCGATCCCAGAGGGGCTGCAAGGAGATGAGATGGGGGTTGGCACCATGCAGCCCATAGGGGTGGAACCAGAGTGAGGTCCAGTGCTCCAAGCACCCGTAGACCCGAGGGCTGTGACTCACCAATGACTCCGCAGGGAGATGTTTCCTGGGGGTGACGTTGGCCAAGCGGAGAAGCCGGACCCGTCACTTGTGCCTCCCGCTCGGGGCAGGCTGGTGCCTGTCGCGCCCTCTGGCTAATATAGCCGGGCTGGGTTCCCGCGGTGATGCCAGGCAGCAGCTATGCGGAGGTTCTTCCTTGATCAGGTAGCGTCTGCACTCGCCAGCTCTCCTCGCTCGCCCTGCCCGTCCCTTGGCCCCGCACAAAGCCAGCCGGTTCTTCTTCCTGCCAGGAATCGGAAGAGGGGAATCAATGAAGCGAGCTCCCTGGAGGGCGAGGAGTCGTGAGTCACACCAAGGACAGGGCGGCCGGGCGCCCAGGTTCAGTTTTAGGTGCGTGAGAGCAGGACTCTCGTCTTCCTTCCTGGCATTCACGTGGGAGCTGGAGCAAGTCAAGGAAACGGCAGCTGCCGAAAGGCCTAGAAATCACAGCACGTGAGGGACAATGGCAAACGCTGGGTTTGTCCAGTCGGGGGAAGAGCAGACGGAGACGGGACTGAGAGCAGCTTTCAAGGAGCCAAAAGGGCGTCACACGGAGGAGGGAGAAAACTTGCTCCCCTTGGCCTCTGGGGACAGGACAAGCAATGGGCTGAAACTGCAGCAAGGGAGGTTGACAGTGAACAGTAGGGAAAATGTCCTGCCTGCAGGGTGGTTGAACACTGGGATAAGTTGCCTGGGGAGGTTGTGGAATCTCCATCCCCAGAGATACTGAAGAGCAGCTCAGACAGACGCCTCTCAGGGATGGTGGAGATGGTGCTGGGCCCTGCCGTGGGGGCAGGTGACTGGACTCGATGCCTCTCGAGGTCCCTGCCGGTTCTACGGTTCTAGGATTCGATGAGAAGGAGGCCGCAGGGGTGAGGGAGGTGGAGGTGGGCGCTGGGGGGCCTGGCTCCATAGGGTGGACAGTGGAACATTCTAGAGTCGGGGGAGAGGTTGGAAATCCGAAATCCTGGTTTCAGAAGCACGTGGGGCCCAGTCTAAGCAGGGGGAAGGGGCCTTCAGCTCAGGGCTGCTGGGTCCCGGTGGGGAGGAGTGGGGCAGGGCAGTTACATCTGGGGGAGGACTCCCGGGTTCTGGCTCAGGGAGGAAGTGACCTCACTGGGCGCTGATGGGAAGGGACCCGACACTGTTGCAACCGCTGTTCTCTGCCTGCCCCGGGCCCTGTGCAGAGCAGCCAAGGGAGGGCTCTGCGGGGAGCCGAGGAGCCGCGGGGGCTCTCCAGCTGCGGGTGGCGTTAGGAGCACTGGCTCTGCACCTCAGTTACCAGCGTGTGCTCGGGGGAGGCCCCCCCAGGCTTGGCCCGGCTCTCACGGAAGGGGGGCTGGTCACAAGGGTGAGCAGTGAAGTGAAAAAGCAACATGGAGCAGGGACATGGGGGAGTGGCAGCCCTCTGCCCCCACACCCAAGCAAGTGGAGGGGCCGCAGTGGCGGCTCTGGGGGGCAGAGCCTTGCGGGGAAGAGGAGGGGCAGGGAGTGGAAGTGCTGGTGGAAAGTGCAAGGGCCATGGAGCTTGCCCATCCCCCTAGGCTGGCTTCCCTGGGAGGTGCCCCGACGCCTGGGTTCCAGGGAGGAGGTAGAGGGGGCAGGGAAGGGTGGGGTGGGCCCTGCAAATGCAGGTGTGGGGGCTGGTGGGTGGGTGTGAGAGGGACGGCACCTCCAGGCCCAGGCTCCGGGATGCCATAGAACCGGGGGAGGGGGATAGTGATGACAGTGGCTGTCAGGACCCCGGGTTCTTTCCCAGCCATGTTGGGGGAGGGGTTAGGCACTTGGAGCAGGGAGCCAAGGCACCTGAGTTCTGTTCCCAGCTCCACCCACCCCTGTATCTCCTCTTCCGCTTGATCCAGCATAGGGCCCCCCCAGGCGGGAGCGGCCGGTGGCAGCAGCCAGGGCCTGCAGTGCAATGTCAGCCGGTGGTCAGGGCAGTGTGTGGTGTGTGTGTTACACCTGAGTCTTCAACTGCTGGAACACAAGGCCCCGTCGCAGTGGGCAGTGTAGGAGAGACTGAAGGGCGCCCCAAGGAGTTTAACGTCCATGTCTTTCCCGCTCGTATCAGGATCCCTTCGCGGCGGGCAGCCAACAGGCCGACAGATGCCCCAGAGTTTACAGGGAGAGCCTATTACACCTCAGATTTTGACTGCCAGGATACACGATCCCTTCGCAGTGGGCAGCCTGGGGAGGCTGAGAGATGCCCAAACGGATCTGTCCCATGGAAGCGACACGATCCAACGCTCAAGGTCTCCCTATATCTCTCCTTATGACTGGCTGGAGTTCTTTTGTTTGTGTTCGGTTCGGGTGCAACAGCACAAGTTCAAGTCAGAAACCTGAACGCACTAGCTTATTTGTAGGAGAAAAGAAAGAGAAAGAAAATAAAAACTTGGTTTTATATATATATAAAGTGAATGAGGGCACCAACTTATTTCCACTATAATTTAGGCAGCGGTCCAAAGGCAAACCGGGGTGATTTGATTGACAGGAAAATGATTTCTCGGGGCTTTAAAAAGGGATGCCCACTTTATGAATGAAGCAACATGGTTGCTGCACCTTTGATTGACCAGCTAATGATTTTTCTGTGGTTTGATTGGATAATTGCTGACTGCAGGTCTCCAATGAAACAAAATGGCCACTCGAGTGCTTCAATTAAGGAGAAAGTTTTCTTAAGTGTGATTAACAGTCTAACAAGATACCAGAGTTTACATTGAAGGGAAGGGCAGTTCTAATAGAAGTTAAGTGTTTATTGCAGTTACAGATAGATACAAAGACTCCCTGCGGTTTGATTGACAAGTTAATTGGGTTCCTCAGTTTATAGCTAAATCACTTTACCAAAGGCAGTTTACAATAGACATGAAGCAGTTTGACTTAAGAAACTATAAGAGTAACTAAACTTATAACATAGTAACGATTAAAGAGTACACATAAAAAAACACACTGCAGGTATAATTCTCACCCCTGCGTTCCAGACCTGGCATGGCCAGCGTCTTTCTCTCAATCCCTCCGGAATAAGTAGGGCGAGGTTGGGCGTCCCACGGACCTCGGGAGACAATCAATACCTGCCAGCAGGTGTAGGTGATTGGAGCTCAAATGCGGTGGGCTACTAAACCCCTCTTTATATCCCTTGGGTCATGTAGGCTTCTTCCTGGTCTTAAGTGGCCAATTTAGGAAAAATGGCTTTGAAAGCCAAGTTTCCCAGGAAGGGTGCAAAGCATAATTCACAGCTGGGAAAATGAAGACAATGGGCACTTCTAGTATGTGATGGGTGAAGATTCCTCTCCTGGGACAGTGTAGGCGTGTTAATTACTGGTATTAGCCATCAGGGCGACAGGAGGCCTCCCAGTCTTCAGCTAACCCATTTACCGTCTGGTTTCTGTTTATGGTAGAGTCAGAGGCAGGCAGCACACCTGCGCTCCTAGGGCATCAAAGGCTGACTGCATCACTGGCAGTGGTGGCGGGGAAGGTGCAGGTTGGGCAGCACCAACAGGGAAGAGGCGGGGCGGGGGTGGAGCAAGGGGGCACCGAGGGATGGGTCAAGGGCAGGGGCGGAGCAAGGATGGGGGGAGCTAAGGATGGGGACAGGCGGGGTGAGGCAGAGCAAAGAGGGGAGGGGCAAGAGAGGAGGAGCTAGGGATGTGGGGAGATGTGGTGCCCCTCCCCTTCCTCCTGCCGCCAGTGTCTATAAAAACCTTGGGAAAGGCCTTGGTACATTTGGATGTGGACAGGGCCAAAGCACTGAGGGGTTTTGGGTCCCTCCCCAAGGCCCTCGGCCACAGCTCTGGTGCAAGGCCGGGGGTGACTGGCCGCAGCCTCTGTGTCTGTTTCCTCTCTCCATCAGCTGCGGCTACCCCAGCGCTGGAAATGCCGGGCAAGAGCAGAGCTGGATCCCACCCCAGCCCAGAGGAAATGTCAGATTTCATCGGCTGCCCCCCAAAATCGTCCAAAATCAGGAAATCAGTAAATAATAATCCCCTGGGACAGCCCCACATCTCCCCTCCTGCAGGGCCTGGTCCCTGCCTCCAGCACGTCTGTTTCATGCCGCGGCTCCTTCAGCTGGTCCCTGAGAGTTCTCACCCCGCAGGAGGCTGGAGTGTGGTTCTCCTGGGCTGTGTAGCTCCCGCCTGGGGTACCTAATTGCCCCCCAGGGCCTTTCCTGTGATGTTGTTGGATTGTGATAGGAACGTACAGGTCATGGTAGCAACCCCTGTTCTAGGTGTGCCCCTAATCCTGCACCACGTGAGCCGCCTGACCGGTCTGTGAAAAGCTGATGATTGGCTGATCCTGTTTGTACATGCCCAGAGTATTTCCACACTGAAAGTTGTGGGAATCGGCGCTGGGCTTGGATTTCAGTCTTTGCTTCTGGGCAGCGCTTCTTTTGTCACAAAAAAGGTGCCGGTACTCCAGGGGAAAAGTTGTTGAGCAAACAAACAGAAAACGGCAGTGGGACCAGCGTTACCCTTTTAAGAGACATGGCCCCTTTAAGACACTCCGACTGTTGGCCACTTTCATTACAGAAGTGCCAGTACGCTCCGTTCTTTCCAGGGATGCTCCGATTGGAGGTGCTGCTGCTGCGTACGGGGCAGTCCCCTCCCAAAGGAAGCTCTGCTTGTGGGAGACACCGCCGGGAGGCTGGGCCAGCCCATTCTGAGAAGATTATTAGCCAAGAAATCCCAGCACTTGACTGACAATGCACCTGGAGTGGTGCCAATTCACAGCTGAGCCGCTTTGCTGGGAACGTTCACACCAGCACGGGAGCCCTGGCTGCTGCCTGAAAAGGACTGAATCCAGCCCGGTCAGGCGACTTGTCCGTGTGACAGGCTGAACCTTGGGACAAACTTACAGCAAGAACAATGGGGTTGCCTCCTCGTGGGATAGGGTAGAAAAAGAACCGCCCCACTGGTCTTCAGTCCAGCTCCTCCCCGCTGGAGGGTCTCTGCTCTGAGCTGTAGCCTGGAAGGACTGATGGTCCATGGCCTCACAGACAACGTAGCCCAGAGTCGCGATCAAAGGCAGCAGAGTATACCACAGGCCAGCACCAGGAACTGTGCAATTGTGTGTGCGTAATCTGATTCCGCTAACAATTTTAATTCTCACTTTCTTTCTTTTGCAGTGTCTACACTGCCCTGTTCTTCTGGGGAAAGCTATGCGAATTCTGAAGTGCAATTCGCGTAGCTTTTTCCGCTTCTTTTTTTGGAAGAGGCTTTTCTGACAGTTGGCCTACCTTCACTGCGCCAAATGTTGGACAAAAAACACATTTTCAGAACAAGCCTTCTTCCTCATAAAACAAGGTTTACCGGGATGCCGAAAAAGTGCATCTGCTCTTCCCAAAAAATGTTGGAAGAGCAGACGCCTTCCCTGGATGTGACAGAGTTTTTCCAGGATACGGAAGTGTAGACATAGGCTTTCTTTCTTTCTTTCTTTCTTTCTTTCTTTCTTTCTTTCTTTCTTTCTTTCTTTCTTTCTTTCTTTCTTTCTTTCTTTCTTTCTTTCTTTCTTTCTTTCTTCAATAAAGCTTTAGATACTAGATTCTAAAGAACTGGCCCAGAGGGCTCTTTGGAGTAAGGTCTGAGATATGCATCAGCGTAGGAATGGGGTTGGTGCTTTGGGATGGGCAGAACCTGTTTGGATTCAGTGAGATTGGTTTTCATCACCTCCCACCTGTGGGAGGGGCGGAGTTGGTGTGGGGAGAAGTGAACGGGAGGATCTGAGGGATTGCTCGCAGGACTTCTAGCTGGCCCGTGTGGGATACAGAAGTGCTCTCTGTGGCTGGTTTGGTACCTGATAAAGGGTTCCCCCCACCGAGTCTTGGGCTGTAAGTAGCCCTGTCTCCAGGCAATTCACCCTGAATTGACCCTCTCAGTGGGGCCGCCAGAAACCTCCTCCATTGCACCCCCGTAGGGTCTTTCTAAGCCTGATCTTCAGGCATGGAACAGCTTCTGTGTGAAGGGAGACTAAAAAGATTAGGGTTGTTCAGCATGGCAAAGAGAGGACTAAGGGATGATGTGACAGATCACCAGAAAATCATGCAATAGGGTGGAGAATGTGACCAGAGAATTAATATTTCTCCATTTCCCAGTGTGCCACAACCTGGCCTCTCCCCTTGAAACTTCTTTCACACAAACAACGGGATTTTTTTTCCAATCTGCAGTTAACCTGTGGAACTCCTTGCCACTGGATGTGCAGATGAGCACAAGATGAAAGGATCCTAAAAAGAGTTAGATCCATTCTTGGACGACCAAGAGCCAAGATGGTTGGGGACAAACCCCCATGTTCTGGGGTCTCCCTAAATCTCCTGCCAGAAGCCAGGAGAATATATTGGGCGAGTCTGTCCTAAATGAAACCCAGAGTCCTGGTTTGCCACATGTCTTGGAGACAAGACATGGGACTAGCTGTGGACACACTTACATTCCTACCTGGCTTCTTCACGGCCCAACCATTAGAATTAAATCTCCTGCCCCCATGGAAATCAGTCAGTCAGTCAGTCAGTCAGTAATCCAAAGAGTTTTCTCTCCAGGCGGTTTTATTCAGCACAGCAATATCACAGGATGTGACTCCATCCGGGAGCTGAGGACCCTGAGTGGTGAAAATGGTTAAGGCAGGCTGCGGGGTGCATTTCAGCGCAGTGTCGCCATTGGAAAGGAGGAGAGAAGATTCAGGAGGAGGCCGGCGAGGGCTGGCAGGAGGAACCCGGCTGGTCCCAGAGCCAGGGCCGCTACGCCTGAGGCTGCTGTGCATTTGGCTGTGGTCACAGTTACATTGGTCCCTGTGACGCTCGCTGGATCCACTTTTAACTGGGCACAGGCGGACTCAGATGCGCAGCCCTTCATGACGGTCTGTACTGAGCTTTGACCTGTGTGCAGGGGGAGAGCAGGGGATGGAAAGCAGTAACTCGGTCCTCAATCTGGACTAGGACACATCAGCCCCACCCTCATCCTGCATCTCGCCATCAGCTCTGCTTTTCTCAGACTGTCTGGCCTTGGATGGCCTCCCCCTTCTCCGCTATGACACAGGGTATGTCTGCACTACCCCGCTAGTTCGAACTAGGGTGGTAATATAGTCATCCGCAGTTGCAGATGAAGCCCGGGATTTGAATTTCCCGGGCTTCATTTGCATGAAGCCGGCCGGCACCATTTTTAAATGCTGGCTAGTTCGAACCCCATGACGCGCAGCTACACGCGGCATGGAGTAGCTAGTTCGGATTAGGCTTCCTAATCCGAACTAGCTGTACACCTCGTTCTGCTCTTTGCGGACTAGAACAACGCAGGACAAATAACCCCGACAAAGCAAACAGACATTACCCATGTTGACGGTCGAAGCAAACTCGATACATTGGGTCTCAGATCCGATACATTTTATGGTCTCTTCACTGCACTGACCAGTGAGAGCAGAGAAGCAGGCTGGGCAGCGACGGCCATTGGGTTCAGTGTCATACAGGGGCACTGGGAAGATGGGGGACAAACACAGTCAGCTCACAGGACAAGCCCCAGGAGGAGTCCGGGCAGGAACAGCAGCTGGAGGCTGCACCGCTCAGCCCCGGATCCCCCTGCAGGGGGCGCTGCAGCTCCGGGAATGCCAGAGACAGCAGGGGTAGGGGAGGGTTTTGCATCTGGGATCCCTGGACCCGAGTGGGGTCAGCTGGGTTCACCCCCAGGGTGAAGCTGCAGCCCCACCCACAAACCTCCACCCACCCAGGCACTGAGTGTTATTCCATGGGGCCCCCTGGAGGGTGGGAGGACCAGACACAGGCAGGTAAGGAAGGGGAGGGTCCAGGCATGGGGGATGCTCAGGGCCAGAGGAGGTACGGCAGAGAGGGGGAGATTTACGTGTGACGTTGACTGTCCTGCAAGCGTCTCCAGTGCAGCAGGCGATGCCCATCCTTGTCATTGCCATCCCAAAATTCACAGAGATGGGGCCGGCTGTGCACAGGCTGGGCAACACGCAGCTGTTCAGGATGTTCTGGGACTTTGTCCCCCCTGCTCAGGAGGAAATGTTGGAGATTGCGCACCCTTTTAACACCCCCCTCGGCTTCACAATGACAATCCTGGGCCATTAGCCACCATCAAACTGCAGGGAAACTGAGGCACAGGGCGGGGCAGTGACTCAACCTGGGAGTCTACACTAAGTGATTTCAGCCCCTGAGCTGGCATTTCGATCTGTCACCCCCCTCACTTCCACTGAGCTGTTGCTGAATCCTGGGGGCACTGAATCTCCTTCCCGTAATGAACTTCCAATGTGAAAATTACATAAGAACATATGAATATAAGAATGGCCACAGTGACCAGTACCAGGTGCCCCAGAGAGGGTGGACTGAAGACAATGATCAAGTGATTTGTCTCCTGCCATCCCTCTCCAGCCTCTGACAAACAGAGGCCAAGGACACCATTTCTATCCCCTTGTTAATAGCCTTTTATGGATCTAAGCTCCATGAATTTATCCAGCTTCTCTTTAAACTCTATTATAGTCCTAGCCTTCACTGCCTCCTCTGGCAAGGAGTTCCACAGGTTGACTATGCGCTGTATGAAGAAGAACTTTCTTTTATTAGTTTTAAACCTGTTACACATTAATATAATTTGGTGTCTTCTAGTTCTTCTATGATGGGAGCTAATAAATAACTTTTCTTTATTCACTGTCTCCATACCACTCATGGTTTTATAGACCTCTATCATATCCCCCCTTAGTCTCCTCTTTTCTAAACTGAAAAGTCCCAGTCGCTTTAACCTCTCTTTGTATGGGACCTCTCCAAACCCCTGATCATTTTAGTTGCCCTTTTCTGAACCCTTTCCAAGTCCAAAATATCTTTTTTGAGGTGAGGAGACCACATCTGTACACAGTATTCAAGATGTGGGCGTACCATAGTTTTATACAGGGGCAGTAAGAAATTCTGGGTCTTATTTTCTATCCCTTTCTTAATAATTCCTAGCATCCTATTTGCCTTTTTGCCCACAGCTGCACAGTGTGTGGAAGTTTTCAGAGAACTATCCATGATAACTCCAAGATCTTTTCCCTGATTTGTCGTAGCCAAATTTGCCCCCATCATACTGTACGTATAGTTGGGGTTATTTTTTCCGATGTGCATTACTTTACACTTATCCACATTACATTTCATTTGCCATTTTGTTGCCCAATCACTCAGTCTGGTGAGATCTTCTTGGAGTCCCTCACAGTCTGCTTCTGTCTTGACTATCCCAAACAGTTTAATATAGTTTGCAAACTTTACCCCTTTCTCCAGATCATTTATGAATAAGTTGAAAAGGATTGGTCCCAGGACTGACCCTTGGGGTACACCACTAGTTACCCCTCTCCATTCTGAAAATTTACCATTTATTCCTACCCTTTGTTTCCTGTCTTTTAACCAGTTCTCAATCCAAGAAAGGACCTTCCCTCTTATCCCACGGCCATGGAATTTACACAAGAGCCTTTGGTGAGAGACTGTGTCAAAGGCTTTCTGGAAAGCTAAGTACAGGCAGTCCTTGGGTTATATGGATCCGACTTACATCGGATCCCTACTTACAAAAGGGGTGAGGCAACCCCGCACTAGCTGCTTCCCTCCAGCAGACCAGGGAGACGTGAAGCTAGTGCCCCGCCTCTCCTCCCCCCCCCCCAGCAGACCAGGGAGACGCGGAGCGGCTTTTCTCAGCAGACACCTCAGCTTGAGAATAAAGGACTGAGGGAAGTGAGGTGTGGGAGAATAAAACTGAGCTCTGGAGAAATGTCTGGCTAGTGTTTCCCCTACAATATGTACCAGTTCTGACTTACATACAGTCCTACAGTCCCTATCTTGTACGTAACCCGGGGACTGCCTGTACACTATATCTACTGGATCCCCCTTGTCTGCAAGTTTGTTAACCCCTTCAAAGAACTCTAATAGATTAGTAAGACAGGATTTCCCTTTACAGAAACCATGGTGACTTTTGTCCAACAAATTATGTTCTTCTACGTGCCTCACAATTTTATTCTTTACTATTGTTTCGACTAATTTGCCCAGTACTGAAGTTAGACTTACCGGTCTGTAATTGCTAGGATCGCCTCTAGAGCCCTTTTTAAATATTGGTGTCACGTTGGCTACTTTCCAGTCATTAGGTACGGAAGCTGATTTAAAGGGTAGGTTAGAAACCACAGATAATAGCTCAGCAATTTCCCATTTGAATTCTTATAGAACCGTGGAGTGAATACCATCTGGTATCTGAGATTTGTGAACGTTAAGCTTTTCTATTTGTTCTAAAACCTCCTCTAAATGACACTTCAATCCGGGACAGCTCCTCAGATTCATCACCCACAAAGGAGGGTGCAGTTTTGGGAATCTCCACCAGTGGCTACATGAAGGGGCAGGGCAGATGTGCCCCCCACCTGCTGGGGTCTCCTTCACGACCGTATTTTGCTAGACACCCGATTCCCAGCAAGAGCTTCCTGGCTGTGGCACCCAACCCGAGCTCGTACTAGAAACCCAACCTCTGAGTGGGGGGCGGGGTTTAGGCCACCCCCTCCTTTTCGATCTTTCCTATTCGCTGGCTCATGCAGTTCCCGCTCACCCGTCCGGCTTTGGCCCATCCCTAGGGCGCCCCAGCTGGTTCATCACCTGGGCAGCTACAGGGGATGCTCCACCCAGCCAGCCCGCTCCGGCCCCGGGGAGGCGTAGAGCAGAGCCCAGGCACCCGGAGCCCCCCCCCCCCCCCCCGGCGCCAGCCCCCAGCCCACCTACCCATCGTGACTTCGGTGAGGATCATGCCGCAGGAGTCTTGCCCGGCGGGGCAGGTCTGCAGGCTGCCCGAGCAGTTCTGTCCTACCGCGGCGCACACCTCGCACTGCAGGCCGGCCCCTGGGGATGGAGCGCAGAGGGCGAGGCTTGATTTGTGAGGAAACTGAGGCACGGGACGGGACAGTGACTCACCCCCCACCCCGTACAGGAAAGTACATAACGCCAAGGGGCTTTATGCCAATTATTTCCTGGCGCCCCTCCCAATCCATGACAGGACCCGCTGGCTCGCTCGGTCTCACTGTGCGCTGTGCTCAATGAGCCGTGCGGGGCGGGGAATCCTTTGTGGGGTGTGAACGTGCCAATGGAGGCAAACACGTCGGAGCCTGGAGGAGCAACTGGCACAAACCTCCTCTGTCCTTTAGCCTGCGCAGGGATTGGCAGGGAGCCGCCTCTGTTCCTCAAAGCACCTGGCAAGACTCAGGGGCCGGGGTCTTTTGGGTGGGCTGCCCCCGAGGGAGGGAGCCGGAGAGCCCGGGTGGCTTGGAGGAGCAGCTGGGAAACAGGTTTTCGGTGAGTGAGAGTCAGTTTGGCCTGAGCTTTCGTTGTCGACTTAGCCAAGCGCTTTGTTTCTTCTGATTTGTCACCTGCTTTGCCTCCCTCTTCTCGCCTGTTCCCAGTCAGTCCTCCTGCTCCTACTGAGTACCATCGCTTGTGTTTTCTATCAGACCCGGTGTCAGGAATTGTGACCTGGGGGCAACCGGTGTGCACATCCCCCCTTTCATTGCTAGAGGGGCTCACCTAATCCTTCGGGGTCTGATCCCATTTGGGGAGGGGATCCCAGGAACCTGGGCCCTAAACCTCCCTCTCCTTGGACCTCAATAGGTTCCTTCTCTGTGCTGGTTCTTGGGGGCCAGGGACCTCAGATGCGGTCTCGGTTGGGGGAGACCAGAGAGTCGGCCCAGCGGGACCGAGCAGTGAGGAGCCACAGAGAGTGGGAAGGTGAGAGACAGTGGCTGGGTCAGCAACCCAGGAATCACCTCAAAGGGGTTGCTCTGACCAGCCCCCATCACAGAAACAACAACCCCTCACCCCCATTGGGAGCCCTGCCGTAGAAACACCATGATAACTGCCTGGAGCCTGGTCGCTGCATCTGTTCCTCATGTGACGGAAACTGGCTCCTTGAAAGACTGGAGGAAAATCCCTCAGGAGTGTCCTTGGCCGCCGGCCGGCACTGACAGGCGGGACCAGGACACGTGTCCAGTGATGTGCAGGGTCAATCACCTCCTGTTTTCACGGATGTTGCCCTCGCTGCCACAGAGACTCTGCGACCCCGGCCCTTCCCCCTCACCCGCTGTCACACCTGCCGCAGCTCGGCCACAATAATGAGCAGGGCCCCCGGCGGGCGGCTCGGAGCTGTGGGCACGTTGGCGAAGGTGGGAAATGGGGGGCCCAGCCCCACTCACCGGTGCCCAGCAGAGCAGCCAGGAGGCAGGTGGCCAGAAACACCGTCATGGTGCCGGGAGCAGGCGATCGGTGCTGGGGTCACTGGTAAGGCCCAGTCTCCGGCCGGGTGTGATCCCAGAGGGGCTGCAAGGAGATCATACGAGGTCGGCACCACGCGGCCCGTGGGGCGTGGAACCGGAGTGAGGCCCAGTCTCCAAGCACCCACAGACCCAAGGGCTGTGACTCACCAACGGCTCTGCAAGGAGACGTTTGCCGGGGGCGATGTCGGCCAAGTGGAGAAGCCAGGCTCGTTGCTCGCGCCTCCCGCTCAGAGCAGGCCGGTGCCTGTCGTGCCCTCTGGCTTATATAGATGGGCTGGGGACTGGCGGTCATGCAAGGCAGCACCTATTCAAAGGTTCTTGCTTCATCCGGTAGCATATGTACACACCAGCTCCACTGCTGGCGCTGCCCATCCCTTGGCCCCGCACAATGCCAGCCTGTTCTCTCTTGCTGCCGAGAACTGGAAGAGGGCAATAAATAAACCCAACTTCCTGGAGTGTGAGGAGGGGTCTCGGGTCACGCAAAGGACAGGGTGACCTCACATTCAAGAGGGAGCTGGATCAACTCAAGGAAATGCCACCTGATGAAAGGCCTAGAAATCAGAGCATGTGAGAGAATAAACCCAATGTTTGTAATTGGGTTTCTCCAGTCTGGGGAAGATCAGACCGAGGGGGGACATGAGAGCAGCTTTCAATTAGCCAAAAGGGCATCAC
This sequence comes from Pelodiscus sinensis, assembly GCF_052426305.1. Lineage (NCBI taxonomy): Eukaryota > Metazoa > Chordata > Testudines > Trionychidae > Pelodiscus > Pelodiscus sinensis. Next base: position 25,583,113 of record NC_143073.1, read on the forward strand.
AGGGAGGAGGAGGGAAAATTGTTCTCCGTGGCCTCTGAGGACAGGACAAGAAGCAAGAGGCTTAAACTGCAGCAAGGGAGGTTTAGGTTGGACATTAGGAAACACTTCCCATCTGGCAGATGGTGAAACTCTGGGATAAGTTGCCTGGGGAGGTTGTGGAATCCCCATCCCTGGAGATATTGAAGAGTAGGTTGGACAGACACCTGCCAGGGATGGTCTAGACCAGTGATTCTCAATTCGTTTCAGTCCACGGAGCACCGGCCAATCAAAAATGTTTGTGGACCACCCCCTTGTGGAGACATGATAAGAAAGAGCAGACAATGAACATTTTGGTTTGAAATTTATTTCTTCCTGACAGATTTTTGGTGCCTGCCCGCGCTGTGTGACTTTGGACAAAGTGCCTGTGGACCACCGAAAAAGTCACCATGGACCATCAGTCGAGGACCACAGGTCTAAACGCCGCAGCCTCTGCGTCTGTTCCTTCTGTCCGTCAGCTGTGGCTCCCTCATCCCTGTGCTAGAAATGCCAGGCAAGAGCACAGCTGGATCTGACCCCAGCCCAAGGGAAATGTTAGATTTCATCAGCTGCCCCTGAAAATCCTCTGAAATCAGGAACACAATATATAATGATCCCCTGGGACAGCCCTAAAGGTCCCCTATTACAGGGCCTGGTCCCTGCCTCCAGCACGTCTGTTTCATGGCTCCTTCAGACGGTCCCTGAGAGTTCGCATCCCGCAGGAGGCTGGAGTGTGGTTCTCCTGGGCTGCGTAGCTCCCGCCTGGGGTACCTAATTGCCCCCCTAGGGACTTTCTTGTGACGTTGTTGGATTGGGATATGAACGTACAGGTCATGGTAGCAACCCCTGTTCTAGGTGTGCCCCTAATCCTGCACCACGTGGGCCCCTGACCGGACTGTGAAAAGCTGATGATTCGCTGATCCTGTTTGTACGTGCGCAGAGTATTTCCACACTGGAAGTTGTGAGGGCCACCTCTGGACTTGTATTTCAACGTTTGCTTTCGGGCAGTGCTTCTTTTGTCACAAAGAAGGTGTCGGTACTCCGGGGGGGGGGAAACAAAAAAAAAAGCAGTGGGGCCAGCATTGCCCTTTTAAGAGAATGACCCTGTGATGGGGGTGCTGGAACCCTGCACGACTCCAAACCGGGTCCCAGCGGAGGACGGCGACTTCACGACTCCCCCTGCCCCCACGTCGGGGGAAAAGCTGGCAGCGGAGGCAGGTCTGGGGAGTGGCGGCCTATTAGCCGCTCGTGCATGCGCCTTGGATGCCAGAGGGAGCGGGTCCGTAAATGACTGCGGGGGCGGGGGAGGCGGGAGGACGAAGGATGCCGGCACGTGCGTGTAAGGGTTGGTGGAGGCTATTAAAAAGGGGGAGGAGGAGGAGAATACAAGGGCATGGGAGCCCGAACCTAGGAAGGCGAGGTGCCGAAGGAAAACCAGGGAGAGCGGGCTGAGGAAGCGGCCCAGGGCGGGGGTCTGGAGTTTCGCTTGCGGGCTGTGCCCAGACCCGGCCTGGTCCGTCACACGAGTTGCGGCGGTCAGCCCCGTCAGCCAGGGGGGTGGCGGACAAGGAGGACACCCCCACCTTAGGGCCCTGGGCCGGGGCCTGTAGAGAGGGCTGGCTCGGGCCCCCCTCGCAGCCCACTTGGGGCAAGAGCAGAGAGAGAAGCCACAGCCCCGAAGGGATTGCTGCCTGGCAACCTGTGAAAAAGGCGGAAAGAAGGGGCTTGGACCCGCGGGGGGATGATAGCCCCATTCACAGGCCCCTTTAAGACACTCCGACTGTTGGCCACTCATTACAGAGGTGCCAGTACGCTCCGTTCTTTCCAGGGAAGCTCCGATGGGAGGTGCTGGTGCTGCGTACGGGGCAGTCCCCATGTCCTGGGGTCTCCCTAAATCTCCTTCTGCCAGGAGCCAGTAAGAGATCTTGCGCGAGTCTGTCCTACATTAATGTGTGCTGTGCACGGCCCCAGAGTCCTGGGTTGCCACTGTCGGAGATAGGACACGGGACTAGCTGCGAACACTCTTGTGTTCTTACCTGGCTTCTTCACGGCCCGACCATGAGAATTAAATCCCCTGCTCCCGTTGAAATCAGTCAGTCAGTCAATCAATCAATAATCCAAAGAGTTTGCTCTCCAGGCTGTTTTATTCAGCACAGAGATATCACCAGAGGTGACTCCATCGGGGAGCTGAGGCCCCCAGCTGGGGAGAGCGGGTAAGGCAGGCTGCGGGGTACATTTCAGCGCGGTGTCACCGTTGGAAGGGGGGAGAGAAGATTCAGGAGGAGGCAGGCGACCCGCTGGTCCCAGAGCCAGGCCCATCACACCCGAGGCTGCTGTGCATTTGGCTGCGGTCAGATTTGCACTGATCCCTGTGACAGTCCCTGAATCCACTTTTAACTGGGCGCAAGCGGACTCAGATGAGCAGCCCTTCAGGACGGTCTGTACTGAGCTCTGACCTGAGTGCGGGGGGAGAGCAGGGGATGGAAAGCAGTAACTCACTCCTCAGTCCAGACTGGGACACACCAGCCCCACCCTCATCCTCCACCTCGCCATCGGCTCTGCTCTCCCCAGACTGTCTGGCCCAGTATGGTCTCCCCCTTCTCCTCCGCTATGACACAGACTCGCGGTGTGTCCACAATCACGTCACTTGCAGCCCCAAACTAGCCACCACCGACATCCAGATTGGATCAGGCGTGGATGAGCCCCGCCACTCATCTAAAAGCAGCAACTCCCTACTGGTGTCAGAAGTGGGACCATCAAGCAAGGTGGCTGGTGGTGAGCTAAGACACTAGGATCGGACTGCACAAAACTAGCTTCACATCACCGCTTTCTGTCTGTTTCTCCATCTTTAAAACGGGAAGGAAAACCCTTATGTTCCCCCCTTTGGATTACAGTCGCTTTGGGAACAAGGGTCATATCTCATGAGGGGTCCTTCGTCACAGGAGGGCACCCCAGTCTGGGTTGGGGGTCTGTCCAGGGCCTGGCACAGCAGGAATCCCAGCACTAAGCCAGCTCCTCCCACAAAGAGTTTACAGATGAAACTACAGACTGACAATGGATAGGGGAGGCCAAGGGAGACAGGAGGCGGACGACCGAGGGCAGCATTGGAAGAGAACTCAGGTGTCCCGATCTGCAGGCCAGATGTGCCCCCCACCTGCTGGGGTCTCCTTCGCGACACCCGATTCCAGCGAGAGCTTCCCGGCCGCGGTGCCCAACCAGAGCTCGTACTACAAACCCAACCTCTCAGTGGGGGGCGGGGCTTAGGCCACACCCTCCCCCTCGGCATTTCCTATTGGCTGGCCCAGGCAGCTCCCACCCACCTGGCTGGCTTTGGCCCATCCCAGGGGGCCCCGGCTGGTTCGTCTTCTGGGCAGCTACAGGGGATGCTCCAGCCAGCCAGCCCGCTCCGGCCCCGGGGGAGGGGTAGAGCAGAGCCCAGGCACCCAGAGTTCCCCCCCCCCCCCGGCGCCAGCCTCCTGCCCACCTACCCAGCGTGACTTCGGAGAGGAAGATGCCGCAGGAGTCTTGCCCGGCGGGGCAGGGCTGCAGGCTGCCGGCGCAGCTCTGTCCTACCGCGGCGCACAACTCGCACTGCAGGCTGGCCCCTGGGGACGGAGCGAGAAGAGGGCGGGGCTCAGTTCGTGGGGAAACTGAGGCACGGGACAGGACAGTGACTCATCCCCACCACCCGCCGGACACCAAGGTACATAATGCCAAGGGGCTTTGTGCCAAATATTTCGTGGCGCCCTCCCACTTCACCGCAGGACCCGCTGGCTCGCCCGGTCTCACTGTGCGCAATGAGCCGTGCGGGGCGGGGAATCCTTTGTGGGGTGGGAACGTGCCAACGGAGGCAAATGCGTCGGGGGCTGGAGGAGCAACTGGCACAAACCTCCTCTGTCCTTTAGCCTGCGCGGGGGTTGGGGGAGCCGCCTCTGTTCCTAAAAGCACCTGGCAAGACTCAGGGGCCGGGGTGTATTGGCGGGGCTGCCCCGAGGGAAGGAGCCGGAGAGCCCGGGCGGCTTGGAGAGGCAGCTGAGAAAGTGGTTTTGGGTGAGTGAGAGTCAGTTTGGCCTGAGCGTTCGGTGTCGAGTTACCCAAGCGCTTTGTTTCATCTGATTTGTCACCTGCTTTGCCTCCCTCTTCTCGCCTGTTCCCAGTCAGTCCTCCTGCTCCTACTGAGTACCATCGCTTGTGTTTCTATCACACCCAGTGTCAGGAATTGATACCTGGGGGCAACCGGTGTGCACCTGGCCCCTTAGCTAATCCTTCGGGGTGTGATCCCATTTGGGGAGGGGATCCCAGGAACCTGGGCCCTAAACTTCCCTCTCCTTGGACCTGAAGTGGTTAACTGTCTTGGGAGCCAGGGAGCTCAGCTGGGGGGGTCTTGGCTGGGGGGACCAGGGAGCTGGCCCAGCAGGACCAGGTAGTGAGAAGCCCCAGAGAGCGGGAAGGCGCGAGGCAATGGTGTCAGCACCCCGGGGGTCACCCCCAAGGGGTGGTGTCTGACCACCCCCCAACACAGAAACAAGGATCCCTCACCCCCCAGTGGAGCCCTGCTGTAGAAACGCCGTTACACCTGCCTGGAACCTGCGTCGCCAGGCAGTAGCTGTGCAGAGGTTTTTGCCTGATCAGATAATGTCTGCAAATATCAGCTCCCTCGCTGCCCCTACCCGTCCCTTGGCCCCGCACAATGCCAGCCTGTTCCTCTTCCTGCCAGGGATCAGAAGAGGGGAGTGAATGAATCCAGCTCCCTGGCGGGCGAGGAGGAGTCGCGGGTCACACAACGGACAGGACAGACGGGCGATGAGGTTGGGTCCCCTCCTCACGGTCAGGAGGAAGCTGGATCAAGTCACGTAAATAGCGCCTGATGAAAAGGCCAAGACATCAGAGCGCATGAGGGACAACGGCAAACGCTGGGTTTGTCCAGTCGGGGGAAGAGCAGAAGGAGACGGGACTGAGAGCAGCTTTCAAGGAGCCAAAAGGGCGTCACACGGAGGAGGGAGAAAACTTGCTCCCCTTGGCCTCTGGGGACAGGACAAGCAATGGGCTGAAACTGCAGCAAGGGAGGTTGACAGTGAACAGTAGGAAAAATGTCCTGCCTGCAGGGTGGTTGAACACTGGGATAAGTTGCCTGGGGAGGTTGTGGAATCTCCATCCCCAGAGATACTGAAGAGCAGCTCAGACAGACGCCTCTCAGGGATGGTGGAGATGGTGCTGGGCCCTGCCGTGGGGGCAGGTGACTGGACTCGATGCCTCTCGAGGTCCCTGCCGGGTCTACGGTTCTAGGATTCGATGAGAAGGAGGCCGCAGGGGTGAGGGAGGTGGAGGTGGGCGCCGGGGGGCCTGGCTCCATAGGGTGGACAGTGGAACATTCTAGAGTCGGGGGAGAGGTTGGAAATCCGAAATCCCGGTTTCAGAAGCACGTGGGGCCCAGTCTACGCAGGGGGAAGGGGCCTTCGGCTCAGGGCTGCTGGGTCCCGGTGGGGAGGAGTGGGGCAGGGCAGTTACATCTGGGGGAGGACTCCCAGGTTCTGGCTCAGGGAGGAAGTGACCTCACTGGGCGCTGATGGGAAGGGACCCGACACTGTTGCAACCGCTGTTCTCTGCCTGCCCCGGGCCCTGTGCAGAGCAGCCAAGGGAGGGCCCTGTGGGGAGCCGAGGAGCCGCGGGGGCTCTCCAGCTGCGGGTGGCGTTAGGAGCACTGGCTCTGCACCTCAGTTACCAGCATGTGCTCGGGGGAGGCCCCCCCAGGCTTAGCCCGGCTCTCACGGAAGGGGGGCTGGTCACAAGGGTGATCAGTGAAGTGAAAAAGCAACATGGAGCAGGGACATGGGGGAGTGGCAGCCCTCTGCCCCCACACCCAGGCAAGTGGAGGGGCCGCAGTGGCGGCTCTGGGGGGCAGAGCCTTGCGGGGAAGAGGAGGGGCAGGGAGTGGAAGTGCTGGTGGAAAGTGCAAGGGCCATGGAGCTTGCCCATCCCCCTAGGCTGGCTTCCCTGGGAGGTGCCCGGACGCCTGGGTTCCAGGGAGGAGGTAGAGGGGGCAGGGAAGGGCGGGGTGGGCAATGCAGGTGTGGGGGCTGGTGGGTGGGTGTGAGAGGGACGGCACCTCCAGGCCCAGGCTCCGGGATGCCCTAGAGCCGGGGGAGGGGGATAGTGATGACAGTGGCTGTCAGGACCCCGGGTTCTTTCCCAGCCATGTTGGGGGAGGGGTTAGGCGCTTGGAGCAGGGAGCCAAGGCACCTGAGTTCTGTTCCCAGCTCCACCCACCCCTGTATCTCCTCTTCCGCTGGATCCAGCATAGGGCCCCTGTGCTGCAGCACCGCCTCCCCCTCCGACCACTCGCCAGCAGCGGTGGCAGGGAAGGTGCAGGTTGGGCAGCTCCAGCAGGGAAGAGGCGGGGCGGGGGCAGAGTAAGGGGGCTCGAAGAGGTGGGGCAGGGGCGGGGCAAGGAGGGGCGGAGCTCAGGACGGGGAGAGGCGCCCCCTCCCCATTGCTAGTGTCTATAAAAACCCTAAGAAAATCCTTGGTGCGTTTGGGCAGGAGCAGGGCCAAGGCTCTGAGGAGTTTGGGGTCCTTCCCCTCCTCCGTTCCATTGACACTCACGTCAGGCCCCGTTGCCACGCCGAGGGGAACAGAGGGACCCGGGCCTGGGGGAGAACCCGGGACCTGCAGCCCCGTCGAGGTTCTACCAGGCCGGCAAAGTGGCACCAGGGTTTCCTGTCCCCTTCTCAATGCCCTTGGCAGCAGCTCTGGTGCAAGGCCGGGTGTGACTGGATGCACCCTCCTCATCTATTTCTTCTGTCTGTCAGCCGTGGCTCCCTTCCCCTGCACTGGAAATGCCGGGCAAGAGCAGAGCTGGATCCCACCCCAGCACAGGGGAAATGTCAGATTTCATCAGCTGCCCCCCAAAATCGTCCAAATTCGGGAAATCAGCAAATAACCCCCATGTTCTGGAGGGTCACAAAATCACTTTCTCCCGGAAGCCAGGAGGGAACCTCAGGCTCGCTCTGTCCTAAATTCTTGTGCTGTGCACGGCCCCAAAGTTCTGGTTTGCCACGTCGGTGACAGGACAGGGGACTAGCTGTGAACCCTCTTACGTTCTTACCTGGCTTCTTCACGGCCCGACCATGAGAATTAAATCCCCTGCCCCCATTGAAATCAACCAATAATCCAAAGAGTTTGCTCTCCAGACTGTTTTATTCAGCACAGCGACATCACAGGACGTGACTCCGTCGGGGAGCTGAGGGCCCCTGATGGGGAGAGCGGGTAAGGCAGGCTGCGGGGTGCATTTCAGTGTGAAAGTGGGGAGAGAAGATTCAGGAGGAGGCCGGCGAGGGCTGGCAGGAGGAACCCGGCTGGTCCCGGAGCCAGGCCCGCCACGCCTGAGGCTGCTGTGCATTTGGCTGCGGTCAGATTTGCACTGATCCCTGCCACGGTCGCTGGATCCACTTTTAACTGGGCGCAAGCGGACTCAGATGCGCAGCCTTTCATGAGGGACCATAGTGGGCTTTGATCTGCGTGAGGAGGGAGAGCAGGGGATGGAAAGCAGTAACTCACTCCTCAGTCTGGACAGGGACACACCAGCCCCACGCTCATCGTCCATCTCGCCATCGGCTCTGCTCCTCCCAGACTGTCTAGCCCAGGGTGGCCTCCTCCTTCTCCTCCGCTCTGACACAGACTCCCGGTGTGTCCACAATCAAGTCACTTGCAGCCCCAAGCTAGAGGCCACCACTGACATCCAGATTGGATCAGGCCTGGATTAGCCCCACCGCTCATCTACAAAGCAGGAACTCACTACTGGTGTCAGAAGTGGGATCATCAAGCAAGATTGCCTGGTGGTGAGCTAAGACACCAGGATCGGACTGCACAAAACTAGCTTTACATCACTGCTCCCTGCCTCAGTTTCCCCATCTTTAAAATGGGAAGGAAAATCCTTGTTTTGTGCTCTTTGGTTCATAGCTGCTTTGGGAACAAGGGTCAGATCTCATAAGGGGTCCTTCATCACAGGAGGGCACCCCAATCTGGGTCAGTGCTCGGTTCATTGCCTGGCACAGCAGGAGTCCCAGAACTAAACCAGCTTCTACCAAAAAGAGTTTCCAGATGAAAGTATAGACTGACAATGGATAGAGGAGACATAGGAAGGCATGGGGAGGGGCCGGAAGGCAGCATTGGAAGAGAACCCAGATGTCCCAATTTGCAGCCAGTATCTTCCCTCCACCCAGCATCTGGCTTCTGCCCTTTGCGGACAAGAACAACACAGGACAGATATCCCCGACAAAGCAGACAGACGTTACCCATGTAGAGTGTCCAAGTAGACTCGACACATTGGGTCTCGGATCCAGTACAATTTACGATCTTCTCGCTGCACCGACCAGTGAACGCAGAGAAGCAGGCTGGGCAGCGGCGGCCATTGGGTTTGGTGTCAGGCGGGGGCACTGGGAAGAGGGGGAGCAAACACACTCAGCTCACGGGAGGAGCCCCAGGGGGTGTTGGGGCAGAGAGATTGGCTGGGGGCTGCACCACTCAGCCCTGGATCCCCCTGCAGGGGGCGCTGCAGCTCTGGGGATGCTGGAGGCAGCAGGGGCAGGGGGAGGTTTGCAGCAGGGAGTCCTGGACCCGAGTGGGATCAGCTGGGCTTACACCTGGGGGGAAGCTGCAGCTCCACCCACAAACCTCCACGCACCCAGGCGCTGAGTGTTATACCATGGGGCCCCCTGGAGGGTGGGAGGACCAGGCTCATGCAGTTAAGGTAGGGGAGGGTCCAGGCATGGGAGATGCACAGGATCCGAGGAGGCCTGGCTGAAAAGGGGAGATTTACGTGTGACGTTGACTGTCCTGCAGGCATCTCCCGTGCAGCAGGCGACACCCGTCCTTGTCATTCCCTTCTCAAAATGCACAGAGATGGGGCCGGCTGTGCACAGGCTGGGCGACACGCAGCTCTTCACGATGCTATGGGACTTTATCCCCCCTGCTCAGGAGGAAATATCTGAGATTGATTCCCCTTCCATGCCCACCCCGTTAACAGCCCCCTCCTCTTCACGATGACAGCCCTTGGCTATTAGTCAGCCTCGAACTGCAGGGAAACTGAGGCACGGGGAGGGGCAATGAAACATCCTACAGGCTAGACAAAGCGATTTCAGCCCCGGAGCCGGCATTTCGATCAGTGCCACTCAGAGGATTGAGGAGACTTGGGGCAAAGCAATTTCGGGGGCCCCTTCCACAAAAAAAATCTCAGACCTCAGATATTGTGGGGCCCGGGGCCTGAGGCAAATTCCCCGCTTACCTGCCCTCGGTGTGACTCTGATTTAGATCCGTCACCCCCCTCACCACCACTGAGTTGTTACTGACTCCTGGGGGCCCCGAATCTCCTACCCGCAAGGCCTTTCCAATGTGAAAATCTCCACCAGTGGCTACATTGGGGGGCAGGGCAGATGTGCCTCCACCTGCTGGGGTCTCCTTCGCCACCGTATTTTTCCAGACACCCGATTCCAGCGAGAGTTTCCCGGCCGCGGTGCCCAGCCAGAGCTCGTACTAGAAACCCAACCTCTCAGTGGGGGGCGGGGCTTAGGCCACACCCTCCCCCCTCGACATTTCCTATTGGCTGGCCCAGGCGGCTCCCACCCACCGGGCTGGCTTTGGCCCATCCCCAGGGAGCCCCGGCTGGTTCGTCTCCTGGGCAGCTACAGGGGATGCTCCACCCAGCCAGCCCGCTCCGGCCCCGGGGTAGGGGTAGAGCAGAGCCCAGGCACCCAGAGTCCCCCCCCCCCTCCCGGCGCCAGGCCCCAGCCCACCTACCCAGCGTGACTTCAGTGAGGAAGATGCCGCAGGAGTCTTGCCCGGCGGGGCAGGGCTGCAGGCTGCCCGAGCAGTTCTGTCCTAGTGCAGAGCACACCTCGCACTGCAGGCAGGCCCCTGGGCACGGAGCAAGAAGAGGGCGGGGCTCAGTTTGTGGGGAAACTGAGGCACAGGACGAGGCCCCACCGGAAAGGAAGGTACGTAAAGCCAAGGGGCTTTGTGCCAAATATTTCGTGGCGCCCTCCCACTTCACCGCAGGACCCGCTGGCTCGCCCGGTCTCACTGTGCGCAATGAGCCGTGCGGGGCGGGGAATCCTTTGTGGGGTGGGAACGTGCCAACGGAGGCAAATGCGTCGGGGGCTGGAGGAGCAACTGGCACAAACCTCCTCTGTCCTTTAGCCTGAGCGGGGGTTGGGGGAGCCGCCTCTGTTCCTAAAAGCACCTGGAAAGAATCAGGGGCCGGGGTGTATTGGCGGGGCTGCCCCGAGGGAAGGAGCCAGAGACCCCGGGCGGCTTGGAGAGGCAGCTGAGAAAGTGGTTTTGGGTGAGTGAGAGTCAGTTTGGCCTGAGCTTTCGGTGTCGAGTTACCCAAGCGCTTTGTTTCTTCCGATTTGTCACCTGCTTTGCCTCCCTCTTCTCGCCTGTTCCCAGTCAGTCCTCCTGCTCCTACTGAGTACCATCGCTTGTGTTTCTATCACACCCAGTGTCAGGAATTGTGACCTGGGGGCAACCGGTGTGCACATCCCCCCTTTCATTGCTAGAGGGGCTCACCTAATCCTTCGGGGTCTGATCCCATTTGGGGAGGGGGATCCCAGGAACCTGGGCCCCAAACTGCCCTCTCCTTGGACCTGAAGTGGTCCAGTGTCTGTGCTGCTTCTTGGGGGCCAGGGACCTCAGCTGGGGGGACCAGGGAGCTGGCTCAGCAGGACCGGGCGGTGAGGAGCCCCAGAGAGCGGGAAGGTGAGAGGCAGTGGCTGGGTCAGCACCACCCCCCATCTCAGAAACAATGGCCCTTCGCCCCACAACGGGAGCCCTGCTGTAGAATCGCCGTTACAATTTCCTGCAACCTGCGTCGCTGCATCTGTTCCTCCTGTTACAGAAAGCGGCTCCGTGCCTGAGACTGGAGGAAAATCCCTCAGGAGTGTCCCTGGCCACTGGCCAGCGCTGACAGGCGGGACCAGGACACGTGTCCAGTGATGTGCAGTGTCAATCACCTCCTGTTTTCACGGATGTTGCCCTCGCTGCCACAGGGACTGTGCGGCCCCCGGCCCTCCCCCCTCACCTGCCGTCACCTGGATGCCCTCTGCCGCTGCTTGGCCACATTAATGAGCAGGGCCCCCAAAAGACAGCTCGGAACTGTGGGCCCTTTGGCAAAGCTGGGAAATGGGGGGCCCAGCCCCACTCACCGGTGCCCAGCAGAGCAGCCAGCAGGCAGACGGCCAGAGACGCCTTCATGGTGCCGGGAGCAGGCGATTGGGGCTGGGATCACTGATGCAGCCTCGTCTCCAGCCAGGGGGTGAGCCCAGAGGTGCTGCAAGGAGATCAGAGGAGGGACAGCCCAGTCTGTGGCCGGGTGTGAGCCCAGAGGTGCTGCAAGGATATCAGAGGAGGGACGACCCGAGGGCTGTCACTCACCAGCGGCTCAACAGGGAGTCATTTGCCGGGGGCTACGTCGGCCAGGTGGAGAAGCCGGGCTCGTCGCTTGTGCCTCCTGCTTGGAGCAGGCCGGTGCATGTCGCGCTGTCTGGCTTATATAGCCCGGCTGGAATACTGGCAGTGATGCAAGACAGCGGCTGTTCAAAGGTTCTTGCTTCATCAAGTAGCATCTGCCCACATCTGTTCCCCTCGCTGGCCCTGCCTGTCCCTTGGCCCTGCACAATGCTAACCTGTTCCCCTTGCTGCCAGGAATCAGATGAGAGCGCGGGTCACACTAAGGACAGGGCTCCTGGGCAGCCAGGTTTGGATTCAGGTGCATAAGGGCAGGACTCTCACGTCCCCTCCTCACATTCGGGACAGAGCTGGTTCATGTCAAGGAAACGCCACCTGATGAAAGGCCTAAAAATCAGAGCGAGTGAGGGAAAATGGCAAACGCTGGGTTTCTTCAGTCTGAGGAAGAGCAGGTGGAGATGGGCCGTGAGAGCAGCTTTCAAGTACCCAAAAGTTCCACTGACACTCACGTCAGGCCCCGTTTCCATGCCAAGCGGAACACAGGGACCCGGGCCTGGAGGAGAACCAGGAACCTGCAGCCCCATTTAGATTCTACCAGGCTGGCAAAGACTTTCCCGTCCCCTTCCCAATGCCCTCGGCAGCAGCTCTGGTGCAAGGCCAGGTGTGACCGGCCGCAGCCTCTGCGTCTGTTTCTTCTGTCCGTCAGCCGCGGTTCCCTCTCCCTGTGCAGGAAATGCTGAGCAAGAGCAGAGCTGGATCCCACCCCAGCCCAGAGAAAATGTCAGATTTCATCGGCTGCCCTCCAAAATCAGGAAATCAGTAAATAATAATCCCCTGGGACAGCCCCACATCTCCCCTCCTGCAGGGCCTGGTCCCTGCCTCCAGCACGTCTGTTTCATGCCGGGCTCCTTCAGCTGGTCCCTGAGAGTTCTCACCCCGCAGGAGGCTGGAGTGTGGTTCTCCTGGGCTGTGTAACTCCGGCCTGGGGTACCTAATTGCCCCCCAGGGCCTTTCCTGTGATGTTGGATTGTGATAGGAACGTACAGGTCATGGTAGCAACCCCTGTTCTAGGTGTGACCCTAATCCTGCACCACGTGGGCCCCTGACCGGTCTGTGAAAAGCTGATGATTTGTGATCCTGTTTGTACATGCCCAGAGTATTTCCACATTAGAAACTGTGGGAATCGGTGCTGGGCTTGGATTTCAGTCTTTGCTTCTGGGCAGCGCTTCTTTTGTCACAAAAAAGGTGCCGGTACTCCAGGGGAAAAGTTGTTGAGCAAACAAACAGAAAACGGCAGTGGGGCCAGCGTTACCCTTTTAAGAGACGTGGCCCCTTTAAGACACTCCGACTGTTGGCCACTTTCATTACAGAGGTGCCAGTACGCTCCGTTCTTTCCAGGGATGCTCCGATTGGAGGTGCTGCTGCTGCGTACGGGGCAGTCTCCTCCCAAAGGAAGCTCTGCTTGTGGGAGTCACCGCCGGGAGGCTGGGCCAGCCCATTGTGAGAAGATTATTAGCCAAGAAATCCCAGCACTTGACTGACAATGCACCTGGAGTGGTGCCAATTCACAGCTGAGCCGCTTTGCTGGGAACGTTCACACCAGCACGGGAGCCCTGGCTGCTGCCTGAAAAGGACTGAATCCAGCCCGGTCAGGCGACTTGTCCGTGTGACCGGCTGAACCTTGGGACAAACTTACAGCAAGAACAATGGGGTTGCCTCCTCGTGGGATAGGGTAGAAAAAGAACCGCCCCACTGGTCTTCAGTCCAGCTCCTCCCCGCTGGAGGGTCTCTGCTCTGAGCTGAAGCCTGGAAGGACAGATGGCCCATGGCCTCACAGACAACGTAGCCCAGAGTCGGGATCAAAGGCAGCAGAGTATACCACAAGCCGGCACCAAGAACTTTGCAATTGGTGTGTGTGTGATCTGATTCCGCTAACAATTTTAATTCTCACTTTCTTTCTTTTGCAGTGTCTACACTGCCCTGTTCTTCTGGGGAAAGCTATGCGAATTGTGAACTGCAATTTGCGTAGCTTTTTCCACTTCTTTTTTTGGAAGAGGCTTTTCTGACAGTTGGCCTATCTTCGCTGGGCCAAATGTTGGACAAAAAACACATTTTCAGAACAAGCCTTCTTCCTCATAAAACGAGGTTTACCGGGATGCCGAAAAAGTGCATCTGCTCTTCCCAAAAAATGTTGGAAGAGCAGATGCCTTCCCTGGATGTGACAGAGTTTTTCCAGGATACGGAAGTGTAGACATAGGCTTGCTTGTTCTTTCTTTCTTTCTTTCTTTCTTTCTTTCTTTCTTTCTTTCTTTCTTTCTTTCTTTCTTTCTTTCTTTCTTTCTTTCTTTCTTTCTTTCTTCAATAAAGCTTTAGATATTAGATTCTATAGAAATGGCCCAGAGGGCTCTTTTGATTAAGGTCTAAGATATGCATCAGCGTGGGAATGGGGCTAGTCTGTTGGGATGGGCAGAACCTGTTTGGATTCGGTGAGATCGGTTTTCATCACCTCCCACCTGCGGGAGGGGCAGAGCTGGTGGGGGGAGAAGTGAATGGGAGCATCTAAGGGATTGCTTGCGGGACTTCTAGCTGGCCCGTGTGGGGTAGAGAAGTGCTCTTTGTGGCTGGTTTGGTA